>NC_035444.2:38291139-38647932 GCF_002127325.2 Helianthus annuus | reverse complement strand
CCTATCTCAAGGGTTCTTCTCATGATTCCTTAATCAATGTGCCACGTATGTAATGTCGTGGTCTTGTTGCATCGGCGTACAATCGAGACTTTGTCGAGAGGCGTCACATAATTGCAACTCTAGCTCCTTAGCTCTTGGTTGCAGGGTTGGCATGAATCTCGTTCTTATCCATCATGGATCTGAAAGTTCTCACTTCGCGAATTCGAAATCCGCTTTTCGTCATTATAGCGCTTAACTGTTCTTTCTCTAAGAGTTGCAAGGTAAATTGCAGTTGTTGCTCACGACCTTCCTTGGTCATTGGCCATATGAGAATGTAGTCAATAAGTATATGGCTTATCTAGGTATGGCTTACACGTTCGATTTCATGAGGTCCATGAATATTGTCGATGCATGTGTTAGGCCAAATGGTACGACAAGGAACTCGTAACTTCCAAAGCGAGTCCTAAAGGTCGTTTCAGGGACACTTCCTTCTGGTATACACAGTCATGGACATCCTGTCCTCAAGTTGATCCTTGGGTGGCAACTAGGATCTTATGATTTTGTCTGTTTATGTTGCCAGTCGTTGGCAAAGGATTCTGATTCTCAATTCTCAGGAATTTACGCAAAATGGAACTGCCAACTTTCTCCTCATATCCCTAACTAAAGGCGTCATGTCCTTAACTTCCTCTGTCTGGTAGCTCTTGCAGTTACGTCCGGAGCTCATGCTTTACGGACGAAGTTAGTCGGTAAGACATTATTCGACACTGGTGCTGCTCTTGGCACGTGGTTTATCCTAAACTTCTCTTGACGCTGCGAAGGGGCATTTCTGGCAAGTCTTTTGAAAAGGCTACTAGAACTTCTTCCATCGCGGGGATGTTCCCAGGTTCTGCAGTCTACTCAGAGGCATTTCTATGCCTCTTCGACCAATGAAGGATGTCGTAGATCTGCCGCCTTATGGGGTCTAGCATCCTTGCGCCTATTACAGTAAAGTTGGGTTTCATCATTCGCACGAGGGATGCGTCTGATTTTCTCGTATTGACGACTTCAGCTGCATACTTGGATTTCCGATCCATGCTGATTATTATGACCTCACGAGTCAATGGTAACAGAAGGTTACGACCCTCTGAGTGCCTAATCACGATCCTTAATCGCTTCGACTGTTTAAGCTATCCTTCTATATGCCCATTTCTAAAGAATACGGGACGTCTATCTTACTTGAGACTAGGCCAAGAAGTTTCTTAAGTTCTAAGCATGCAAGGTTAAGGTTGATGCCAGTATTAGAAATAGATGCATAAGGGTGGTTAATAGGGAACGTACCCGTAACCGCATCTGGATCCTAGCGTGGTTCACGAGTTTCGATCGTGAAAACCCTTCCTTGCTTGTTTCTTCTTTGGGCAATCTTTCCTAAAGTGCCCTGCTTCACCACATTTGTAGCAACCGGGTATTCTCTTATTTCTTCCATCTGGGTCCTTCGCCCAACAGGCGTCCCTGTTGTGCCCTTCTTTTCCACACTTTCCACACCTAGGCTTCAGACATCGACCTTTATGGTGAAAAGTGCATTCTCTGCACCTCGGCTTAGTCCCCGAGTAAACATTACCACCTGCCCTATTAATGGCTCCATCAGTGCTCCTGCCATGTGGCGAATTCACTTTCTTTCTTTTGTTTGCTTTAGAGCTTCCATAGTTGAGTTGGGTGCTCATCTTTAGGTTTGAGGACTTCCTCTTCTTGTTGCTTGACGACTCCACATGAGTCTCTTTCTTGTTATCCTCTGATTCCGAAAATTTTCCCGCACGTAGAGCCTCCTCAGTAAGGGTGACACTCATATCGATAGCCTCTGCGATGGTTGAGGGTTTTGAGGTAGTAACCATGCCCCTAATCTGGGGTGCAAGTCCCCAAATGAATCGTTCTATCCTCTTGAATTCCGGTTTGACTAGGTAGGGGACGACCCTAGACAAGTCGTGAAATCGCTGGACGTATTCAGGAATCTTCGGTCCGTCCATTTTCAAATTCCAGAACTCCACCTCAAGCTTCTGGATTTCAGTCCTAGAACAGTATTTCTTTTCCATCATTTCCTTGAGCTCGTCCCAGCTCAGTGCATAAGCAGCATCTGCACCAAGGGTCTGAACCTGAAGGTTCCACCATGAGAGTGCGCCATCCAGAAATAACCCTGAGATATAGGTAACGCTTTGTTGGGGTGAACAGTTACTCATTCTTAGAACTGAGTCCGTCTTTTCTGTCCAACGAACAAATGCAACGGCACCTCCTGTGCCATCAAAATTCAAAGGCTTGCAGTCCAGGAACTGTTTATAGGTGCAGCCAGTTGGAGGGCTATTCTCAGTCGTGCCATTGATGTGCTTAGAGCGGAGGGCTTCATGTCGTGCAATTGCCTGCGAGATGCATTCTTGCAGCTCGGCTTCTGTTCTTGGTAGCGTACTGGTGTTTGTGTCTCGCCTGGGCGGCATTCCCTTCTGCCAAAACGGTATGAAGTAGGTTAGGCAACATTCCAGGTGTCTATGAGGTACATAGCACCATAAGCCATTATGTAATCACCCAATTTCACATGTATACATAAATACTCAATGTATGAGCGGGAAACAGTTACTGAGCCTTCACTTAGGCTTGCCAACTTGGCTTAAAACGAAATTGAGGTTACATTGCCTCGGTCATTTAGGTTTCAGTTATTTCCCGCTACATTGGTTTTCTTAGGTTTTTGGCTTTAATGGGGCGTACATTTTCCCTTAGAGGGGGTTGCTCGTGTATGGGTGATAGAGAGTGCAAAGTCGCTGAATCTCTTGAATGTTTCTCATCTTCACTTGCTTAAATGTCGTTTTCCTCAAACGTCTCGTACGCAGGTAGAAGTGTCAGTCACGAAGTAGGCTGAGACAGGCTTCCTACTTTCTTACGTGCTAAAGCACTGATCTATGTGATGTTCTACCAGATGAAGGTGAGGACACCTATACATTGAATTTGGTGTGGTTTTCATTAGCTCGACCCGTAGAGTCCACCAGGATTTCTGTGCACTACAAGTCGTTATTACGTGGGCCCCCGTAATAATAAATTGTCTTGCACAGTTACCCCAATTTTCTCTCGTCCAAGCAGATGATTGATCTAGGAGGGGACACTACTGTCCTTACACTCCTTGCCATGGAAAGGACCATTGCGGAGGTCCATGCGCTAACATTCGTTACTGTTATGCGCGTATAGGCACGATGATTAGATGGAATAGGAATGGAGAGAATTCCTAGTAGTTGGAGGGGCACCTTCGTGATGAATACTTCATCTTCCTTTTCTAGTCAAGTATGTTGTCAATTTTGCTTCACATAATCCGGAGGGATCTCGTCCCGTTGATTAAGAGTTCGTTCAAGGTCGCCGCCTCTGCCTCGTCATCACCACCGTAGTTTGGCATCTTCACGTTCGAGAGGGAAGAACAACCATCTCCTACGGAAGTAAGCTCAGAGTCTTGTCTGGTAATCACTCCCAGCCACGAGCTTTGCAAAGGACGCGAGGTCGATAGCTTCATCGTGCGAGTCACGTACCGTAATAGGAGTCGGAGTCGAAAGAATTTTTATTCACGTCAATAATCATTCCGTACACTTATTCGTATGCATGAATACCAATAACAAATATGCTACTTAGCATAATCAAGTAACTTAATGCATTATACCACGTATAACTCTCGTTTTGGGGGGGGGGGGTCATTTTGTCAAGTCTAACTTTTGTAGACTATGCCTTGGTTGGCACCTTACTCTATGGGTATTCCTCACTAATGTCCTTGCCTTGTCTTTTCTTTGAAAAGTGTCTGACTCGTGGATCTTGGCGATTTCGTGAATGCAATGAAAACCATTTTGTAAAATGTTTTTGTGAAAGCACTTTAGTGATTGTAGTCTAGACTCGAGAAGGAATCCTAGTTCACTACAATCGAAGCTCTGATACCAAACTGTCACACCCTGTCTTTTGCGGAAGCGTATGATGTGTGACTAGCTTGTTATCATTGCATTCGATCATAATAAACAACTACATGATTTAAAACGATGTTCATCCATTCGGAAAATTTTGAGGATCACAAACACTTGTCATTTAAGTTTTAAAACACAACCTTCATCTAGGTTACAATTCAACAAAAGTGGATGACATCTAAACTTGTAGTCTACTTCTAGTTACAACACTTGCGCCCAAGATCCATCCTGTCACCTGAAATACATGTAATTTTGGAAAACATCAACATAAAGTTGAGCGAGTTCATGCGTTTTGCATACCGAGTATGAAAACATGGTATGTATCTTGTATAAATAAAGTATTCTTGCAAAAATCAAGTTTTCTTGTGTACACCACGTACTAATTGAATGTTTGTACAAAGACATTTCGGCATGTGAGGACATATGGAGCATTAGTGTTGGCTCCTTTAAGGCATGTGAGGACTTATGGAGCATTAGTGTTGGCTCCTTTAACTATGTCGATTACCCTCGACTGTGTCGATTAACCTCGACTGTGTCAATTTCCCTTGACTGTGTCGATTACCCTCGACTGTGTCGATTTACCTCGACTGTGTCGATTTACCTCGACTGTGTCGATTTACCTCGACTGTGTCGATTTACCTCGACTGGGACACCGAAGCACTCAAGAGGTCACATAAGGACCATGAGTGGGGCTCGGCCGTACCCGTTAGATCTAACCCTCGTCCCTAATTACTGAATGTTTTTAATGGCTTGGTACTAGTTTTCACCAAGACTTTATGGCATTTTTAGTATTAAGTCCATGCTCACATGATCTAGTAATTTCTAGGCATTTCTTAAAGCACATCATACTTGGTTCTCGTTCTCACCAAGTGTGCTTCTCGTATTTTTGTATTCTCGATTCGTATTGCACTCGGTACTCGTTCTCACCAAGAGTGCTTCTTGTATTTTTACTACTTGTAAAAAAAATTATAATATTTGTAACATGTATTTCACCCCCGAGAGTTATAAAACCAAAAACAGTTAAAGAAAAGGGGGAGCATGAACTCACAACTTTGCGTTCCTGCGTCGTAAACTTCACCGGAGTTGCTTATCTAGCGTCGTGACCTAAACGCGTTTTATTAACGTTAGTCACTAGACTTGTATCGCACAAGTGCAAGTCACTATCTTTTGTATTTGTGTTCTTGTGTTAAAAATATTTATATTTTTAACTATTTGTCTTATATCATTTTCTCAAAAATAAATATACGTATCTTGTATTTTGCACCCGAATTATGTATTTTGTCCAAGTAATATATTTTCATAAATATATCCTCTTGTATGTGTCTAAGCATGTTGTATGTGTATTTTCATGTTTATAATCCTCATGAGTATTTAGTGTATCTTTACGTCTCAATACGCTAGCACGTATAACACATACTATATTCACTTAGCACAAAAGTTGGTGATAAAATAATATATATTTTTCTCTCAAAAATATACATATTTATATCCACTTTTATTTTTGAAGAAATCCTCATTTCTTATCACCAGAAATTAGGGAAACCTTGGTAATACCTTTAAATACATTTTTAGGGAATAAGTTCTTCAAAAACTTATATTTTTCTAAGTGTCAAAATTTATAAAAATTTTGACAGAGTTTCCCCTAAAAATGGAGGTTTCCCATGTTTTCAAAACATGTGTTTATTTTCTTTTAAATCGTCAACAATCATCAACAACAATTATCAACAATAATCATCAACAACAATTATCAACAATAATCATCAACAACAATTATCAACAATAATCATCAACAACAATCACTAATTTTCCCCATTTCATGAACTTGCATATTTACAAAAATGTGTAGTAATTTACTAGCACATTTAGTAAGTCTTGTTATCTTTAAAAATAAGTTTAATTTCTTAAAAAAAAAAAACTTTATTTTTAAAGAATATGAAGTTCCACAACTTCTAGTCGGTTTTTACGAAAATTATTTCTTTGTTAAAACTTTTGTTACACTAGTGTTCGCACACTTGTTTGATCACAAAAAAATCACTTTTGTTTGTGTAAGATCCGGATTAGAACATGTGATTTCTTTTGACGCTTGGTCTTTTGAAAATACCACTTGTGGACACATAGATCGGCTAGTTTTAGACACTATTTCATAAGTAAAAATACTTTTACACAAGTTCATGTTTCTTGTGTGGTAGGGTTTCACCTTTTAACCCTTGCACCATTTCAAACAAGCTTATGTCAAGATCCATGATCTTAACCAAACAGGGTTAAATGATGATCCGAGCTACCACAACGTAGATCGGGACTAAATAATCACAAATTTCAATTACTACAACATTTACACAACTAGTGAGCTTTTAACCATCATTTTTCATGTTTTTAGTAGACTTTAATGCACCATTTTGTAAGATTTCGAGTTTTAATCATTACACATCACATTAACCACTTCAAAATAGCTCAAGAATGTGTTTTAAGCAACATACCACTAGCTCGAGGCTAGGGAAGTATCTAGACGCGAATGTGGTGGATAAAAGCTAGAGAAAGAGGTCCTTCGAGCTCCGAGTGCACCAAGCCTTCTTATGCGTGACACTTGACACTTGTATGATGTTGGAATGTGAAGAACAAAATCGAAAAATATGATGGATGATCAAGGGGTGTTCGGCCGAAAGTTTTTGAGGGAGAGGAGAGAGTAGTTTTGTGGTGTTGGGTGGTGAATTGTCTAGTGTGCCATCTCAAGGTATTTATAGACATTCCATATGGCATATTCCTAGCATATTCCTGGCATATTCCTGGAATATTCCTAGCATATTCCTGGTATATTCCTGGAATATTCCTAGCATATTCCTGGCATATTCCTGGCATATTCCTGGAATATTCCTAGCATATTCCTAGCATATTCTTTGGAATATTCTTAGCATTATTCCTTTTGGAATATTCCTAGCATATTCTTGGAATATCTAGCATATTCCTAGCATATTCTTGGAATATTCCTAGCATATTCCTAGCATATTCCTGGAATATTCTTAGCATATTCCTAGCATATTCCTGGAATATTCCTAGGTTTTCTGCGTTGTCTGCGTTTTGCAGTGTAAGCACTATGTCGCGTAGGAACACACGGTACGTGCTTAAACTTGAAAAATAACGTTTTTAAGCGTTTTAATTTATTTTTCAACACGAACCTGATTAAAATAAAATTTTAATCATAACAGAATATTTGTGGGATTAAATATTATCCGGGCGGCCATCAACGTTCGTTTCGCAGTTTTGTCGCAATTAGTTCTGCTCTTAAAGTGTGTTTCGGGTGCTTTTTAGTGCTTATTTTTGCTTTCATATAGCATATATATTAAACCCTTGTATGTACTCTTGGGTTTTAATGTATTCTTGTTATTGGACCTACACCTAGGCTCCAATTTTATTGTCTGACTGCTTTCTGCAGTTCCGTTGACACATTGTGTCTTACCGGTGAGTTTACTAATATTTTTGACGCAACGCTCTCGTTTTTGCATAAAGCAATATTTTGTAGTATAAAACGTACATGAATTCACTTGTATGGAATTCAGAAACTTATTTCTCTTGTAAACTAGATCATGTATGTTCATTAAGGCACATATCACTGTTCATTTAGTGTACGGAATGTACGGAAAAGTGACGGTTGTCACAACACTCACTTGACCCAAACCAAAAGATTTGATTATTATTATTTTATTTTTGTTTACAGATGTTATAGATTGAAAGTAAAGGACGAAATCAAAAGTTCTAAGTTGGATTCCTGAAGTATTGTTTGTATTAGAGGACACTTCGAACAGTTAGAGACAGAGTTCAGGAGTATCCTCAACATTCATGGCCCTAAATCGTCCGGTAAGCAACTAAGCATCTTAAATCCATGATCTTGCTGAAACTTTAGGGTGAACCCAATCCATATCAGTCTGTAATGCTTTATATATCTAAATCCAGTCGCCATTTTTTAGTTTTAATCTAAATATAGGTTTATGTAAAGTTAAAATATATACAACACACACAAAAGCTCAAGTGACCCGATTTGAGTTGTTGACCCATTAACCAACCTGATGCGACCCATTTTGACCTATTAGTCTATTACCCAATTTGTTTTAACCTGACACCTAAACTGACATGACCCGTTATCGAGACATACATTCCTTATAACTGAAATCGCTATAAGTTTGTTTTTAATTTCAGCCAGTTAAGTATTGTTGTTTATTTCAGCGTGGGTTAACCAGTTTGCATATTACAGATAGAAACATAGCATTTGCTTTGAACCAATCCCAAAAAAATGTATTATGACCCGTTTTGACCAGTTTGACATGAACGCATTTTGGTCCGATTCAATTTGACCCATTAGCCAACATGACATAACCCGTTTTGACATATTACCCAATCTGAGTCTATATGTATTAACCTGATAATCTTACTCGACCCATTTTTTAGACTGATTTTACATGTTTGTATTTGACTGGACCCCAGTTTGATTTTTTGTTTCTTATTTTTTTAGTATCTTAATTTGTGCACAACCTCATTTGGTTTTTCATTATTTTGTCCTGTTAAGAAAATCCTTTTTTTTAAAATAATGGTGTATAGATATTTTAGCTTTCATGATCTTATTTACAGAAGTCATCGACTCGCTGGTATATAAAGAATTTTAGCAACTTCGATGCCAAGATGGTCCATTTATAAGTACTGCTACAAACAGTAACACTTCAAAAAAGCCATTATAGGGAACATGGATTAAAGTCTTAAGATTGACTGTAGGTCTTATCATGATTGGGAGCATTAAAATAGTATGCGGTTAAAGGAAGACCCCTGCAATGGACCAGCCACACCAATTATAATAAAGGTGTTTTTTGATGTCATCTTAGCTATTTATAATGATATCTATATTAACTTACAAGAGAGTAATAACCGTTAGTTAATTGAACAGGCCTAGGAAGCGATTGTTATTGATGATGGTGAAGACAATGATGATTCGGATTGGTTGGAATTGCTCAATTGCCTCCTAAGGTGCCTGTGTACAAGGAGAAGCGTTACGAGAATTCGATTATTAAGGAGTTGAGGTATAATAATTTTGTTAGATTTGTTGGCCTATCAATCTTTGTTTAATCTTATATTGGGTTTCCACCGGTGACCGTATGGCGTTCTTCGGAGCATTCTCCAAGTTATCACTTGTCGGTGCTGGTGATTCCTGGTTAGTTTATTCTTCGTGTTCATCCTTTTTTTATTATTTTAATAAAGATATTGTGTGCATTGTACCAAGCCGTCGATGAATAACCTGATAGCTTAGCAACCTAGGTCTTTTTCGAGATTCATCTTCATATGGTTATCAAAATTTATGATTTCAACAAACCCAACTCATCTTGAAACAAAAAACATCCTTATTAGAATGAGGTGGTTGAAAATAAAGAATGCCTAATCTTATCGAGTAATAAGAATTTGAAATTATGTGCTTTTTTAGTTTGGATTTGTGTTTTTATTGGTTGAGGAAGCCAAAAAGGTTTCAGTGGCTTTTGTGGATTCAAACTGGTTACACAATTCAAGAATCACAATCACAAAATAAGACAGTTACAATTAGAGATATACACATATTCAAACACCCCTTTGGTGTTAAGTGGCTGTTTGAATATCACACCAACCTACAAAATCTATAAAGGGGATTTGTGAAATATACCATATGATAATAAATAACAATTATTTTAATTTTTAGAGGCTGCATGTGATATTAAATATGATTTTGTACTCAAATTTTGAATGTTGTTGGTTATCAGGTGTATCAAATTTGATACATTCACAGTAGGGTTGAGCTCGGTACTAACCGGTATTTGAAGGTAAAAACCGGCACCGAAAACGTAAAATGTTGGTAGCGAATCTGTTCCGAAAATCGAGTCGGTTTGTAAATTCAATATCGGCTTCAAACCGGTACCCGATACCATTTTATCATCCCTAATTCACAGTGAAAAGGCTTCTTCAGTTACTAGAGCTATAAGTTGAATGGCATTATCTTTAAGTTATATATTCATGTATTTAGATTAAGATATTGATATACTGACCTATTTTGACCTATTTTTATGGTTTTTGTTTAAATTTTAATTTTAGATCAAATTGTGATAATATTTACATATAGAAATCTTATTTTTTAATTATAAGGGGTAGTGATAACTTATGTGGTGTAGTCAACTAACTAAATATTGTTAGTATCTTAAAACTTTTGTATTGTTTAGGTTTAAGGTTTAGATTGGATTACGAACATATCTTTCATCGGGAGGTTAGTTACTTTATGATGTTATTTAATGTCTGTCTTTTATTTAACCAACTGGGGTAGCCTAGTTGGCCACCGACACCCACCTCTTCCCAGAGGTACTGGGTTCGAGTCTTGGGAGTGGCATATGTCGCCCAGGGTAAGAACTCGGCATGGGGAAGTCACCGCGGAGCTAGCTTGGTCGGGTAGCGGCTCCCGGAGTGAGATCACTCCGGCGGTTGGGAGGACCGTGCAATATCCCCCCCCCCATGTCTGTCTTTTATTTTGCAGATCTATAGTGATGGTCGTATTCCTGAACGACATCTTGCACGTGTTAAAGAAGAAGTTGCCGCTTAAGTTATTTAATATTCTTTTACCTATGATATAACGAATTAGAAAGCAACTTTGTTACATTTTATAACTGTTTAATTTACATACGTTGTTACCATTTATTAATCTTTCTTATTCATCATGCAATTTTCATTTATTAATATATATGTATATTTATTGTTTTAGATAAAAAGATTCACAACCCGGGAGTATTCCCGGGTTATAACCTAGTTATTATATATATTAAATAATATCATGATAGCTACAAAGAATTTTTTGTTTTTTGTTTTTGACCACAAGCTTTTGTAGGATTTTTATTTTGGCAACAATCCCTCTTTTAGCGTCTATGTTTTTTTTAATTCAAAACTAAATCTTAATGTGTATTACTATTTTATATTAACAAGTTCAACAATATCAGTATTTTATATTACTTTATTATTATAATAAATTTTGAATTTCTCTTATAACTTTTTAAAACATAATATTTTCTGAATATTATGTCGTTACATGTTCTTATTATTATCTACGTCTCGATGTAAATTTTACTCAAATCCGAGTTGTGAATAGTTATATACAAGTGATTGGTGTAACACCCCGTGTTTTCCCAAAAGTCAAAGTCAAAGTCAAGAATTGACTGTTATTGGAATTAAAGATCAATAAAGATTAATTTCATTTTAGTTTCATTTTGATTTTCATATTATTTGGAGTAAGTGTTGTATAATCAAACTAATCGGCCGATAATCGAACTGTGAATCAACGACCGACTGTGAATGATAGGAAGTAACAATGCAATAAAGCTAGTCAATCAATAATCAAGCTAATCAAATCAATCATCGAACTCAAGTGTGGATAATTTTAATGCTTTTATACGTGTGTGTGTGCCTTATGTGTTACTTGTGCATGTTTACTTTTATGTTAAAGTGTGTGGTGAATCAATCAAATCAATCAAGACTCAAAGGTGAATCAAACTCAATGGAAATCGAACCCGAAATGGTTGTAAGGATGCTCGTATGTTAGATATAGTAGTTGAGACTAAAAGTAATTTGATTAGGAATTCTATCATTCTCAAATCATCGTTCATCGAAGTCGAAATATCAAAAATCGTCGCGAAATACTCAAAACAGGACAAGCCGATCGAACAGGGCAACCTGATCGAACAGGCTAGCCGATCGAACAGGCTGTTCGATCGAGCAGCCCACTCGATCAGGGATGCTGTTCGACCAGCTGCCCCTTTCCTCTTTTGGAAGCCTATAAATAGGGCTGTCCTTGTCAAGCTTTCCACTTTTGGAAAAGCTCTGACCGACCAGCCTTCTATTCTCACTAAATCTCAGATTTCTCTCGAACCGGTAAGTATTTCACTCCAATCCTTGTACGTTTTTGTTCATTAATCGATTCTCCATCTTTCTATCTTTCAAAATCTGAATTCCAACCATGAAATCACCAAGATTTAAGCATTCTTGGGTGATGTCATCATGGTGTTCTTCAAGAACACTAAGTTTGGCATCAACCCAACATGAATAGCTTGAATCTAACCGATTTCCACATGAATAACCTAAAATCTACCAAGGATCTTAACATTTCACGGTGGGAAAGGATTGGAAGATGGGTTTTCATCTATCTTTCAACTCTTTTACACTCAAACCGGTGAAAACGAAGCTTGAACCGATTTATAAACCATTCTAAACAAACACATGGTTCAAGATTCGGGTTCTATCGAGAGATTTACCGATTCCGGGTTAAACGTTAGACTTAGGTCCTGAAACGCCCACTGACCGGACTTGGGTGATTCCAGCCGAGTCAGTGAGTCGAGTAAAGGCTGAGGTTCTATGGTTCAACTCGTAATCAAACTATCTCTAAAACATCACCAAGTAACGGGAAATAACCAAGTGTTAGGAGATAGGCTAACCAGGTCAGATGCTGGTCGAACGGTTAGGCTATTCGATCGAACAGCCCAACCGAACGAACAATGCCAGCCGATCGGCCGGGCTAACCGATCGACTAGCACCTGGGCCCACAAACTCAAAGTGTAATATTGACAGAGTTCTATTCGATCGATCGAGCCACTCGATTGTAATCATTACTACTCGAATCATGAGATACTACACTTCAAAACACTTAGACTTTTCGAAACATTGGAATGTCACCCGATCGAGCATGCCAACCGATCGAGTGACATATTTGAAAACAATGAAGTGCTAGCCGATCGGTTGGGCTAACCGATCTAACAGCCCGTTCGATCGGCCAACTTGAAAGGTAATGCTGCAAAAAAACTTCAAAAGTACAAACCATCATACACAAACACATCCTTCACATCAAAGGAAGAAACAATCCACTTGAAGGAACCAGCCGATCGAGCCAGCCGGCCGATCGAACGGGACGTTCGAACGGACTTTAACCCAATCGAACAGCCCACTCGATCGAACAGCCGTCCGATCGAATGGTCTATCCGATCCAGTTTCCACTGTTTACTTTTTCCGCATTACTCATTGTATTGTTATCGAACTATTCAGGCTAACCTATTCTCAGTGCTCCTCTCAATCCACGATCAACCACTGTGAGTATACTCGATCCCTTTTTGCTTTCCGCACTTTTGGGTGTTACATACGTAATCTATCAAATTCACAAACAACACAAACTATTTGAACGCTAACCTACTTGCATGTATTACTTGTCTAAATGATTGCTGTTTATTATGTTTACACGTGGAGTGCTATCTGCCTGCTTTAGCAACGTAGTACTATAGTTTGGACTCAGCACCCGTTCACACGGGGGTTGCTAAGGACAATTACTTGCATGGATTACGGTGGTAATCATGTATTGCGAACTGTCTCGGACAGTCAACTCGAAGTCATTGGTATCGATGGTCCCATGTTGATAATTTACATGCATCGTTTGCCCTTGTGTACGTGCTTGGTTATGCGTAAACTTTTCGAACTTTATATGCTATATCAAACTTGTGTACTCACCTTTACATTATATGTATTGACTTTTATTTTAACGTATGTGACAGGTGTTTAAGCTACTAGCGTGCTAGGGAAGCGAGGCAATAATAAGCTTCTAGGAGCCTGTGACCTTAGGACAGTGTCCACATACCTGCTCCAGGGCCATAATTATCTGTAGATCTTGTACTGGCACCTGTAGTCAGTAAGATCTACAGTTAGCCGTCTAGAAGTCTTAAAACAATATTTAATTCGGTCTGTAATAATTAAGAATTTGAGTTGTCGGAACAGTTCCCATATTGTTTAGTTGATTTCTATGATAACTTGTTATTATTTGGGACACGGTATGGGACGTGTTATATAACTGAATTGTATGATAGTTGTTGTGGAAACTTCTGAACAATCTGTTTCGCTCAGTGCCGCGCCCCGATGATTCCGCCATCGGTTGGGGTGTGACAGATTGGTATCAGAGCCATAACTATAGGGAATTAGGTTAGACACGATCTAGTCCGGATCGCTGTCTTAGAGACCTAGACTATAGCTAGGAACCAAGAGACCAAGATTATGTGCTTATTTTATGTTGTTTCCTTCTATTCTATCATTACATCCGAACTCCGAGCCAAATTTTGTAATTTGGACGGGATTAGGAGTGAAACCCGCGAATTCCTGCCTAAATTACAAATTTTGCCAATTACTTTGTGCAAATTTCTATCAACAAACGGGGGAGAATCCTACCAAATCAGGGCTGAAACCCGTAATTTGATGAAAACTTTCCTCTAAATTTTCTTAAAACAAGGAAGAAATTGCTGAGCTAGGGGTGAAACCCTAACCTTGGCAGTTATTCCGACTTTATTTTATCTCGCCAAGGCAATTGACGGACTCCAACGACTTGAACTCACGAGTATGGCCTAGAATGCGCGTGCATAATGCCCAAGAATCGAGGCAGAAACATGTCCCCTAGAGTCGAAGGTGACGACAAGTCAACTGTGAATAGTTAAATTGCCATGGTTAGTCAAAGTCTAGTAGCCGCAGACAATCCATTTTCCGATTTTGAGTGTTGCTTTGTTGATTTTATATGATTTGCCTGTTTACGTGTTTTAAGATTCGTTGATTGCTCCATTTGTTATCAATCTGCGTGACCTTTGTTGCTATCCTATCTCGATTCAAATCCCTGTTGATGTGATCTAAACGAAACCAGTGTGCTATGCTACGCTATACGACTAAGTTAGACGATACAATGTGATGCTATCCGATATGCAAAACGAACGACACTCGACTTGTGGTTATAGGTTTCTGTTTTCTGACAGCCTCTGTGATAAAATTTCGTACGTGTTTAGGGAATTAAGTGCTCTATTTGCTTAATTGCTTATGTGCCCTAATTGCTTCTGTGCTTATGTGCCTCTATGATGATGTGCTTATGTGTTTATATGTGTTACGTGACGTGAGATGCGACGTGATTCTAAGCTTTAGTAAACTAAGACGTGCGAGATTCGAATTCGTTGTGTTGAGCCCTATGGCGATGTCTATTGCAGACCATGTCGTCATCATCAAGAACTCGCCAAAACCTTTCCCGTCAGGAAAAGAGAGACCGACGTCTCGCCAAGCTCATCTCAAGGTCGGTAGCGAAAGCTGTCAGTGAGGTGTACGAAAACACCAGCAAGTCGTCGGAAGAATCCCGAACCCTCACTGAATCCAGCAAAGCTCCGTTCAGTTTCAAGCAATTTAAGGCGTGTGGACCGAAGGAGTTCACCGGTGAAGAGGGCCCTACAGGCTTATTTCACTGGTTTGACTCTGTGGAAGTTACCCTTCGTCAAAGCGGATGCCCGGATCATCTTCGAACTCTCAATGCTACCGGTGTCTTCCAGTCGCGGGCATTGGACTGGTGGACAGCCGAAAGGAATAAGCGCGGGAACGACGCTGCCTACGAGCTGACGTGGGAGGAACTGAAGGCTATCATGCTGGACGAGTTCTGTCCTCCCCACGAACGCCAAAAGTTGGAGGATGAGTTCTGGACCATCAAGCAGAAGGAGGGCGACAACGCTGGTCTCACCGCCCGTTTCAAACAACTGAGCATTATCTGTCCAGACCAGGTCAAGACTCCCGAGATGACCATCAAGAAATACATCCGTGCTCTTCCGGATTGTGTCGCAGATTTTGTGTTCGCCGCCAAACCCGCATCAATCGAGGAAACCTACCTACTCGCTGCCGAGATTAACGACAAGCGAGTTAAGGCTGGTGTCTGGGATAAGCCATCCAAGTCGTTGCATCAAGTGACTGCCGCATCAACCGACAACCCTGCTACTCAAGCCTCCAAGTCCTCGAGAAGAAGAAAGAAGAACAAGAGTTGCGCCACCGCAACCAATGCTGCTCCTCTTCAGTCAGTACCGCCACAACAGCAGCAACCACAGCGCACTGCGCCAGTGATCAATGCGCCGCCGGCTAAGCGTGCGTACACCGGCCCCCACCCACTCTGTGCTACATGTTCTTATCATCACCCGGTGGGTGTGGCCTGCCGTTACTGTGCCCACTGCAACGTTTACGGGCATTTCACTGCGAATTGCCGCTATGGTCCTCGTCAAACGCAAGCTCAAGCCGCAGTTAACCAAGCCCTGCTACCTGCTCCTCAAGCTCCCCAAGCTGCACAGGCCCCGGCAAACAATGTTCGGACCTGCTTTGCATGTGGTGACCCTAACCACTTCGCAAACCGGTGCCCGAACAGAGTGGTGAAACAAGAAGCCCAACAACCCCAGCAACAACAACAGCAGCCTCAACAACAAGCCGCTCACGCCAGAACTTTCAACATCAACGCACGCCAGGCTCAAGCTGACAACAACGTGGTCAATGGTACGTTCCTCGTGAATGGTATATATGCATCATGTTTGTTTGATACTGGAGCCGATAACTGCTTTGTGTCATTTGAATTTGAGAAGCTTCTTAGACGTAAGCGCTCTTATCTTTCGTCACCCTTCGAAGTAGAAGTCGCTACCGGAAGAACCATTGCTGTCAATTCTGTGCTCCGTGATTGTACTCTCGAGCTCAACAATCATATATTCCCGATTAATCTCATTCCAATGCAGCTCGGAAGTTTCGATGTCATAGTAGGCATGGACTTTCTTCGTGAAAACCATGCTGAAGTTGTGTGTTCCGATAAGATGATTCGTTTTGTGCTAGCTTGTGGTGATATTCTATGTGTTTATGGTGAAACTACTGCAAAAGATCTCAAGCTCATGTCATGTCTTCAAGCTCGCAAATATCTCCGCAAGGAATATCGAGCCTTCTTGGCCAACATTGTTGTAGCAGAGACGGACAAGAAAAGGAAAGTTGAAGTCAAGGATGTTCCCGTTGTCCGAGAATTTCCTCAGGTGTTCCCTGATGATCTTCCTGGATTACCTCCAAGTCGGGATATCGACTTTCGAATCGACCTTATTCCAGGAGCCAACCCAGTGGCCAAAGCTCCGTATCGACTCGCTCCATCTGAGATGCGAGAACTCTCAAACCAACTCCAAGAGTTACTTGAAAAAGGCTTCATTCGCCCGAGCACTTCTCCATGGGGCGCACCAGTCCTTTTCGTCAAAAAGAAGGACGGGTCGTTCCGAATGTGCATCGATTACCGGGAATTGAACAAGCTGACCATCAAGAACCGATACCCCTTACCAAGAATCGATGATCTGTTTGACCAACTACAAGGTGCTCAGTGTTTCTCCAAGATTGATCTACGTTCAGGCTACCATCAGTTGCGGATTCAAGAGGAAGACATACCCAAAACCGCTTTTCGAACCCGATACGGCCACTACGAATTTGTTGTCATGCCTTTTGGGTTGACCAACGCACCCGCGGTCTTTATGGATCTGATGAATCGCGTGTGTAAACCGTTCTTAGACCGTTTCGTCATTGTATTTATCGACGATGTCCTGATCTATTCCAGATCGAGGGCCGAACATGCGCAGCATTTGCGATTGGTTCTCGAGTTGCTTCAGGGAAACCAACTCTACGCCAAGTTCTCCAAGTGTGAGTTCTGGTTGGAGGAAGTTCAATTTCTGGGTCACATTGTGAATAGTCGGGGTATACACGTTGATCCTGCAAAGATTGAGGCAGTCAAGGGATGGGTTACGCCAAAGAATCCGTCAGAAGTTCGCTCTTTTCTCGGATTAGCAGGTTACTACCGACGATTCATCGAAGGGTTCTCAAAGATTGCTGTACCGCTTACCTCCCTTACTCATAAAGACAAGCCTTTTGTGTGGGGAACCGCGCAGGAGACTGCTTTCCAAACCCTCAAACACATGCTGTGCCATGCACCAGTTCTTACACTGCCGGACGGAAGCGATGACTTCGTTGTCTATTGTGATGCTTCAAACCTTGGACTTGGCTGTGTTCTCATGCAACGAGACAAGGTTATAGCTTACGCATCTCGACAGCTCAAAATCCACGAGAAGAACTATACAACCCATGACCTTGAGCTAGGCGCAGTTGTCTTTGCCTTAAAGATTTGGCGACACTACCTGTATGGTACAAGGTGTACGATCTTCACCGATCACAAGAGCCTACAACATATCTTTAACCAGAGAGAACTCAATATGCGTCAACGCCGATGGGTAGAACTTCTCAACGATTACGACTGTGAGATCCGTTATCACCCAGGCAAGGCGAATGTAGTTGCAGACGCCCTCAGCAGAAAGAATTACGTGATAGGTGTTCGAAACATCCAGGCTCAGTATAACCTCGAAGCTCTCATCCGCGAAGCACAACACGCTTGCTTTAACGAGCGTACGTTGAAGAAAGAACGAATCTATCACGATGGAACTCAGCTCGTGAGCAAAGCCAACGAGATATTCTATTATCTGGACCGAATCTGGGTTCCGAGGAGGACAGATTTGCGAAAGGTCATCATGAACGAAGCCCACAAATCCCGATATTCCATTCATCCCGGTGCGGACAAAATGTACCAGGACCTTCGCTACAAGTACTGGTGGCCTGGGATGAAAAGGGATATTGCTCTATATGTTGGTAGCTGTTTAACTTGTGCAAGAGTCAAGGCTGAACACCAAAGACCTTCAGGCTTACTCGAACAACCGCCGATACCCGTATGGAAGTGGGAAAGCATAGCTATGGATTTCATAACTAAGCTTCCGACCACGCCATCAGGTCACGACAGTATTTGGGTTATAGTCGACCGTCTAACCAAATCAGCCCACTTTCTGCCAATACGAGAAGACTATAAGGTGGCCAAGTTAGCCCAAATCTACACCGACGAGATCATTAAGAATCATGGTACGCCTCGAGACATCATTTCTGATCGCGATGCTCGGTTTACATCGAGATTGTGGGAAACTTTTCACGCAGCTCTTGGTACGACGCTGAATTTGAGTACCGCATTCCACCCGCAAAAGCGACGGGCAGACTGAAAGAACGATTCGTACTATTGAAGACATGCTCCGTGCGTGTGTTATCGATTTTGGTGGTAGTTGGAGCAAACACCTACCATTGGTCGAATTTTCGTACAATAATAGCTATCACTCCAGCATCGAAATGGCACCTTTCGAAGCCTTGTATGGTAGGAGATGTCGCTCGCCTATTGTATGGCACGAGGTCGGTCATTCACAATTGACTGGGCCCGAGATTCTGCAAGAAACGACTGACAAGATCCACCAGATAAGGGAAAACTTGGTAAAGGCCCGGGACAGACAAAAGATGTACGCCGATAAACGACGCAAGCCCCGCGAATTTGCAGTTGGCGACTACGTACTCCTAAAGGTATCACCTTGGAAGGGAGTAGTCCGATTCGGCAAAAGAGGGAAACTTGCGCCTCGATTTGTTGGACCTTTTAAGATTCTGGAAAGGATCGGTAAGGTTGCCTACAAACTCGAATTACCGGAGGAACTCAGCAATGTCCACCCGACCTTCCATATTTCAAACCTTCGAAAATGCGTAGCCGACCACGACGCAATAATACCACTCGACGATCTTCAGGTCAATGAGACGCTACACTTCGTGGAAAAGCCTGTCGAAATCATGGACCGACAGACCAAGCAACTCAGATGCTCTCGCATTCCTATTGTAAAAGTACGATGGGAAGGCAAACGAGGCGCGGAGTTCACTTGGGAACTCGAAAGTGACATGAAGGCCAAGTACCCGCAGTTGTTCAGATAGATCTGAAGCGTCAAATTGGTAAAATCACACGGCGATGTACGGTTCTCGACCTAATTTCGGGACGAAATTCCCTAAAGGAGGGGAGACTGTAACACCCCGTGTTTTCCCAAAAGTCAAAGTCAAAGTCAAGAATTGACTGTTATTGGAATTAAAGATCAATAAAGATTAATTTCATTTTAGTTTCATTTTGATTTTCATATTATTTGGAGTAAGTGTTGTATAATCAAACTAATCGGCCGATAATCGAACTGTGAATCAACGACCGACTGTGAATGATAGGAAGTAACAATGCAATAAAGCTAGTCAATCAATAATCAAGCTAATCAAATCAATCATCGAACTCAAGTGTGGATAATTTTAATGCTTTTATACGTGTGTGTGTGCCTTATGTGTTACTTGTGCATGTTTACTTTTATGTTAAAGTGTGTGGTGAATCAATCAAATCAATCAAGACTCAAAGGTGAATCAAACTCAATGGAAATCGAACCCGAAATGGTTGTAAGGATGCTCGTATGTTAGATATAGTAGTTGAGACTAAAAGTAATTTGATTAGGAATTCTATCATTCTCAAATCATCGTTCATCGAAGTCGAAATATCAAAAATCGTCGCGAAATACTCAAAACAGGACAAGCCGATCGAACAGGGCAACCTGATCGAACAGGCTAGCCGATCGAACAGGCTGTTCGATCGAGCAGCCCACTCGATCAGGGATGCTGTTCGACCAGCTGCCCCTTTCCTCTTTTGGAAGCCTATAAATAGGGCTGTCCTTGTCAAGCTTTCCACTTTTGGAAAAGCTCTGACCGACCAGCCTTCTATTCTCACTAAATCTCAGATTTCTCTCGAACCGGTAAGTATTTCACTCCAATCCTTGTACGTTTTTGTTCATTAATCGATTCTCCATCTTTCTATCTTTCAAAATCTGAATTCCAACCATGAAATCACCAAGATTTAAGCATTCTTGGGTGATGTCATCATGGTGTTCTTCAAGAACACTAAGTTTGGCATCAACCCAACATGAATAGCTTGAATCTAACCGATTTCCACATGAATAACCTAAAATCTACCAAGGATCTTAACATTTCACGGTGGGAAAGGATTGGAAGATGGGTTTTCATCTATCTTTCAACTCTTTTACACTCAAACCGGTGAAAACGAAGCTTGAACCGATTTATAAACCATTCTAAACAAACACATGGTTCAAGATTCGGGTTCTATCGAGAGATTTACCGATTCCGGGTTAAACGTTAGACTTAGGTCCTGAAACGCCCACTGACCGGACTTGGGTGATTCCAGCCGAGTCAGTGAGTCGAGTAAAGGCTGAGGTTCTATGGTTCAACTCGTAATCAAACTATCTCTAAAACATCACCAAGTAACGGGAAATAACCAAGTGTTAGGAGATAGGCTAACCAGGTCAGATGCTGGTCGAACGGTTAGGCTATTCGATCGAACAGCCCAACCGAACGAACAATGCCAGCCGATCGGCCGGGCTAACCGATCGACTAGCACCTGGGCCCACAAACTCAAAGTGTAATATTGACAGAGTTCTATTCGATCGATCGAGCCACTCGATTGTAATCATTACTACTCGAATCATGAGATACTACACTTCAAAACACTTAGACTTTTCGAAACATTGGAATGTCACCCGATCGAGCATGCCAACCGATCGAGTGACATATTTGAAAACAATGAAGTGCTAGCCGATCGGTTGGGCTAACCGATCTAACAGCCCGTTCGATCGGCCAACTTGAAAGGTAATGCTGCAAAAAAACTTCAAAAGTACAAACCATCATACACAAACACATCCTTCACATCAAAGGAAGAAACAATCCACTTGAAGGAACCAGCCGATCGAGCCAGCCGGCCGATCGAACGGGACGTTCGAACGGACTTTAACCCAATCGAACAGCCCACTCGATCGAACAGCCGTCCGATCGAATGGTCTATCCGATCCAGTTTCCACTGTTTACTTTTTCCGCATTACTCATTGTATTGTTATCGAACTATTCAGGCTAACCTATTCTCAGTGCTCCTCTCAATCCACGATCAACCACTGTGAGTATACTCGATCCCTTTTTGCTTTCCGCACTTTTGGGTGTTACATACGTAATCTATCAAATTCACAAACAACACAAACTATTTGAACGCTAACCTACTTGCATGTATTACTTGTCTAAATGATTGCTGTTTATTATGTTTACACGTGGAGTGCTATCTGCCTGCTTTAGCAACGTAGTACTATAGTTTGGACTCAGCACCCGTTCACACGGGGGTTGCTAAGGACAATTACTTGCATGGATTACGGTGGTAATCATGTATTGCGAACTGTCTCGGACAGTCAACTCGAAGTCATTGGTATCGATGGTCCCATGTTGATAATTTACATGCATCGTTTGCCCTTGTGTACGTGCTTGGTTATGCGTAAACTTTTCGAACTTTATATGCTATATCAAACTTGTGTACTCACCTTTACATTATATGTATTGACTTTTATTTTAACGTATGTGACAGGTGTTTAAGCTACTAGCGTGCTAGGGAAGCGAGGCAATAATAAGCTTCTAGGAGCCTGTGACCTTAGGACAGTGTCCACATACCTGCTCCAGGGCCATAATTATCTGTAGATCTTGTACTGGCACCTGTAGTCAGTAAGATCTACAGTTAGCCGTCTAGAAGTCTTAAAACAATATTTAATTCGGTCTGTAATAATTAAGAATTTGAGTTGTCGGAACAGTTCCCATATTGTTTAGTTGATTTCTATGATAACTTGTTATTATTTGGGACACGGTATGGGACGTGTTATATAACTGAATTGTATGATAGTTGTTGTGGAAACTTCTGAACAATCTGTTTCGCTCAGTGCCGCGCCCCGATGATTCCGCCATCGGTTGGGGTGTGACAATTGGAACGCAAACATATATGTACTCAAAGTTGTCTCACGGTTTACTTTTTTATATATAAATTGACACAATTGACTCTTATTCGTTGTTTTAATAGTATAATTGAATGCATTATTAATATCCCAATAGCATAGTGGTATCTTGGGGGTGAGATAAGACTTTGGACCAATAGGTCCTTGGTTCGATTCTCACAAGGGGGGTTTTCCCATATTTATTGGGTTTCCTCCTGAATTGGTGTATAAGTATTATGCCTAGTGGAGATGGATATGATCGGGTGGTTCCGCTGGTGGCACAATGAAACTCCAGTGGTCCGTCAGTGATCCAAATTTGCCGTTAAAAAAAATCCCAATATACAATTGCGACGTGCTTACTTTTATTTACGTTTCGCTAAAAGTTAATTTTTTATATAATTTGAGGCGGTTTACTTTTTCGTTATTTTAATAGTATAGTTAAATGTTTTATGAACCGAATCAACAACATCTGGTGTCATCACAACCTGAATCGGACATCAGGTGCGGTATCAGTGTTATTCAAACCGTCACTGGTATTCATTTTTATGATTTTCGACCATTGTATAACATGTGTAATAGCATCTTGGGCGTATCTTTTTCGATTTGTATTGTACATGCTTTGTTGTAACAAGCCAAAACGATACCCACTAAACGCCTGCCATAACGTGCGGCGAATCCCACTAGTATATGTTTATTGTTCGTATATAAGACTCATATATATGTATACAGGTCATATACTTACACAATCAAACACACTTTGATATTCCTTTACATGTATTCAACTCGTTTACAAGTATATGGGTTGGCATCACCAACCCATGCCGTCGCCTGAGGCCCAAATTTTTCAAAGGGCCCGAAAGGTTTTTATAAGATGTTATATATAGATTAAATTATATATGCAACCATTTATTACGCAAAAAAGTGTTAGTGGTGGAGTAGAAAAAACCATCTTAAGTTAATATAGAGGTCTCAAGTTCAAGTGTTTGCTCCATCATTATGTTTTTATTTTTTTACTTCATTTCCTTTTTAACCACAATTTTGGGCCCAATTCTTTTTGCCGCCCAGGGCTTAAATTTTTTTGAGAGTTCTCGGGGATGACTCTGTGGGTTAGTAAAAAAAGATGGCAGATGCATACACTTAGCCCAAACCTTTCTTTTTCGAGTGGGTGTTAACTAGAATTATATCGTGATATGAGAAAAGTATCTAGATAGTCCATGTGGTTTGCACATATTTCACTTGTAGTCCCTACATTTCTAAATTTACAGTTATAGTCCCCAACTTTTGCACATTCGTTCTCGGATAGTCCCAAGGCTTCATCAGTTAATTTTCTCAGTTAAGTGGATGTAAAATGACAAAAATATCCTTGCTACAAAACAAAATAACTTAAACTATAGATATATTTATTTATGGGACCCACTTCTTAAAAAACAAAATAACAACCTCACCCTACCCCTTTCTGCTCAAGCCAAATTGCCGCCACCACGTTATTCCGGCGGCCACCCCACCACCGCCCCTTTTCCCTCTGAATAATGACCAACCACCAACATTATTTCCGGTCAAGTTTCAACTCTCAAGTTACATCTCTCACAAATTCGAAACCCGAAATCCTTTTTTCGAACACCCAAACACCAATTTCCGGTTTATATCTTACTTCATTCAGGGTGCCGGAATAAATGGATGGTACACCTGAAGAAGCGGTCAATTTGAACAAAACATAGTGCAAGGAGGAAGAGGCGAAGATAAAGTACAAAGGTGTACGGAAATGGTAGTCAGGAAAGTTCGTTTCAAAGATCGGAGATCCGCATAAACACTGTAACATTTGGTTAGGTACCTACGATCTCCCATTGAAGCTACTAAAGCTTATGATAAAGTCGCTTTTCAAATGCGTGCCTCCAACACCAGCCTTAATTTCCCTCTTCACTACGACCTTTTGCTGGAGGAATCACCCCAAAATCAAACTAAAACCATCAGCCTAAAAAGAAAGCAACGTTGGTGATTGGTAATTGTTCAGAGAAAAAGAGGGAAAGAGGGTGGTGGTGTGGTGGTCGTCGGAATAACGAGGTAGTTTGACTGGAAAAGAAAGGAGTGAGTGGGATGGGGGTGGGGTTGTTATTTTGATTTTTTAAGAAGTGGGTCTCACAAATAAATAAATAAATATATCTGTTTAATAGTATAAGTTATTTTGTTTTGTAGTAAGGGTATTTTTGGCATTTCACATCCACTTAATTGAGAAAACTAACTAATGTTAGTCCTAGGGCCACTTAACTGAGAAAACTAACTGATATTAGGCCTAGGGATTATCCGAGAACGAATGTGCAAAAGTTGAGGACTATGGTTGTAATTTTAAAAGTGTAGGGACTATAGTAAAATCTAGGCAAACCACAAGGACTGTCCGAGCACTTTTCTCTTGTATTATTTATCTTATAATATATTTGAATTTAGAATCAAGAAAAATACCGTGTAAATAGCTGACTCTTTAACATTTATAAAAACTCTTATTAGAAAAATATTTATGAAAACTATATGTATAACAACCCTCCTAAAATATTTATAACACCCCTATATGTCCTAAAATACACCCTGTATACGAGAAAATATGTCCGTCGTGGGGCGCGACAGACTTCCCTTAATCCGTTAAGGGGCGCGAGCGAGTGAAAGGTGGCGAAACCCTAGCGTGCCACGTGGCACGACACCCGGACAACCTACACCGGTGACTCGCCAAGGCTAGGCCCTAGCCAGCCTAGCTCGCGGGCCGCGAAAGCCTCCCTTGTCTCCTTCGCGGGGTGCGAGAGACCCCTCATCTGGCCCTATAAATTGGACGATCGAGCATTCAGTTCAAACCGTTCACAATCAATTCTCTCTCTAAATTTCTGAATAGTTAAAGTAATTCCCGGGTGTTATACCCACTAAAATAGCGAAGCTCTGCCTCGATGTAAGTATTATAACCCCCGGTTACGTATTAGATACGCTGCCCGATTGATCTAGTGCTCCGTAACGCATGTCGAGGCTCTGCCTGACTCAGTCGTTGGAGTTCTGTCTAAGGGGGGTATAACTAATGTAAAATGGGTTAGTAACTTATTATAGTAACACGTGTGCATTGTTTGATTTATTAGACTATAACCAGGAAATCACAAGGAAATACCTAAATTAGCAATGTGAGTAATCTCCTTTTGTGAAACCTTTTTGTAAACTGTTTTTACAAAACCTCAATGTTTTAAATTATATTTCACAGTGATTGAGTATTTGTAATTCTACAATTATCGTCAGTATGTTGGGGTTTTGTATACAAATACTACACTGTGAGTAGTAACATTATCACAAGTCAGGATTGGCAGTACCGTGGGTAGTAATTAAAGTAGATGTAAACAAATGTAATTGCTGGATTGTCCTCAATGCTGTAAAAGGATAAAACTTTTCTTGATTAAATTGGGATTCACTTGCCAGTATTTCTTGCTGATAAAATGTTTTTAAACGCGTTTCAGGTAAAAAAAAATGTGAAAGCCAATTAGAAGCCAGCTGGACAGCACTGAAGGCTTGGAAAAGTGGCTATAAAAGTTACCTAAATAAAGCAGATGTTTTAATTCAATAAATTAGGGTTTATCCCTATAAATATGTTTGTAATGGAAACTTGGGAATTTCCCATGTATTTATTATTATAAAAATGAGGTGTTTTACTCTGATAAAATATTTCCTAACTACGGTACTGATGTAAATTCCGCCGGCAAATTGATAAACACCGATACCACTGATACTGGTTCGCGGCCGCCCGTTCCCAAGGATAGGGGCCGGGGGTTGCGACAATATGATTATCAAAAACTCAATAAGGATATAGAGATTTTAACACATAAACATAAGAATTTATAGTTATTGAAGTGAGATCACCACAACTTCTTCCAAATAACTATTTGAAAAGAATCATCACAATCTTCTCACTTTCAATGAAGCGATAATCGTTTTATGTTCCCAGTAGTCTAGATAGTTATCATCCATGTTCTTCTCACTAAGACCACCCGTAGTAGGGTTTTTTGATGTTTTTCCCCAAAAAAAACGCCCCATAATGCCCCTCTACTGCCCCAAGGGCATTTTTCATCAAAATTTGGCTTGGGGCCTTCCAAATCAAACGCCTAGTGATATTCTTTTGGCCAATCATATCAGTACACCCATTCTTTTGTAGCACTAATACAATTCTCTTTTGAAACTTTAGATCTCAAATAGTTCTTAGAATTTTTCTCTATTGAAACTTTAGATCTCAAATAGTTCCTAGAATTTTCAAAAGGTAAAGCAAGCTGTAGTTTCTCTATTGAAACTTTAGATCTTAAATAGTTCTTGATTTTTAAAAGGTTTCTTCTGGATTTATACTTGACTCATTTATATAAAAGATTTAACTTCCTTTTGGACATTGTACTTTGAGTCATTTATATAAAAGATTTAACAACTTTATAAGAACTCACACCTAGTTTATAAAAATGTTCAAAAGAAGAAAATTTGTTTTATAAACTCTTTGGTTTTATAAATATGTTCAAATTCCTTAACATATTCTTCAAACATTCGTTTTACGAGACTTTGGTTTAATTATAAGACTTTGTATATAAACATTCTATTTTTTTTTTATAAAACACTAGTTGAATTTCATAAGAGTTTTCAAGTAATCTTTCGTACGAACGGTCTTGTCCACTTTGATTTTAGCTTACCAGGAAAAAGCCATAATCTCAAATTGAGAAGAAGCACACGATCCCCACATTTAAAATTTTTATTTCTAATTAAGTGGCGGTCGTGGATTTTATTTGTGTGTTCTTTATAGATTAGTGAGTTGCCAGATGCTTGATTCTTGAGCTCTTCTAGCTCATAAGTCATAAACTACTTTCTTTTCACCCACTCTTAAAGGGAGTCTCCCTTCAACAACATCGATTAAAGCTCTAGTAGTGGCTAAAATGTCATCCTAAAATGAAGGGTATATGCTCTTCTTCGTCCATGTCTAGGATAAAGAAATCGACTGGCAAAACAATGTTGAGACTTCTAGGAATGAATGCCCACTAAGTACTCAAATCCCTATGGTTCTCCTATTCCAAGTGTGCCATAATTTGAAAATGTAACCTGAGAAAGAAACATGCGAAAAATCAACATAAAGTTGGTGAGTTCATAGTTTGTTTGAAAAAAATTTGAAATAAATCTTTTTGATAACCTTTTTAAATATTGTTGAGAAAACGAAATAAAAATCATTTTCCTCGGCATGTCATACGAAAACTTGGTGCTGTAAAACTTTGTATTTGTAAAACTTTGTGTTTGTAAAACTCGTTTAACCATCAATGTCCGCGTATGACAATGACAACATGTCCGCATGATCCTGTGAGTTGTATGTAGGACAATCCAATCCTTAAGTTGTATGTAGGACAATCAAGTCCTTAAGTTGTAGGCCTTAAAGTTGCATGCAGGAGCCGTGAGTTGTATGCAGGACACACTGTCCCATTGTTCGTAAGCAGGATAAACCAGTCCCCTTAGTTGTATGCAGGACACCCAGTCCTGTTGTAACTAGGACCAACCCCTTCACTAGTCTGTAGCTCATGCATGTTTCGTAAACCGCTTATACTTTTGTAAAAACCGGTATGTTTTGCATAATTCTTTCGTAAACCATTTGAATTTATTGAAAATCATAAATCATTTGTGTTAGTTAAAACTTGCTTGTAGCATGGTTTAGAAATACGTAATTTTTATTCATCAAAAACCTTGTATGCTTTTGCATTTGCATGTCTTTCCACCCCAAAAAGATTTCTAAAAATGTAAAACCGTAAAAAGTGGGGGTTATGAACTCATCTCGAGATCCTTGTGCAAAGCTAGCTAAATATGATTCCATAATGTCATTTCCAAAACGTGACTCGCTAGCATGCAACCTATGGCATTCCTATCACGGAATAACTTATAAGTTTCTACTAGAACGGTATAGCTAAACTACGTGTCACCGAGCTCTACCGAATCGTTAACCGAACGATTCGCTGGTACGTTGTTGGCTTAATGGAAACGAACAAGATATACTTGTTAAGTTCCAATTAATGTCGGTGATAATTACTAAGTCTTGAAAACACTTAGTTTCCGAGAGGTTTAGCATATATATATTTATATAACAATATAAAATATGTTTGTGGTATTGTACTAGTTGTCCCGAATGGTCGTGCGTACATGTAACAAATATTTATATGAAAGTATTACATTGTAAACTCGTATAATGTAAATGTAAATTTATATATATATGCCGTTTAGGTGTTTGGAATAAATATAAAGAGTTATATTTATTTTATAAAAGATTTCCAAGTTTTTGACATTTGAAATAAATATAAATATTTATATTCATTTTAGAAAAGAATTCTCATGTTTTTGATATCTGAAATAAATATAAATAATTATATTTATTTTATGAAAGAATTCCGCGTTATCGACATTAGATGCGATTATAACAATTATATTTATTTGATAAAAGTATTCGAGTTATCGACGTTTGAACAATTATAAACGATTACGTTTAATTTATAAAAGGATTTGTGTTATCCACGCTTGAAACAAATATAAACAATTATATTTATTTGATTAAAGCATTCGAATTATCGACTCGTCGACTCGTTTTGTAAGAGTTATAATGTTCGTCAAAATAAATATACATTTATATTTGTTTTTATAAAAATTACTTGAATCCGAGTGTTTTCGTTTTATAATAAAACACGTTTCGTTTTACGGATTTTTACGCAAAACGGGCAGAGTTTCCTCTGTTTTTGGACGACCCCAACAACACAAGTTGTCGATATAATTTTCAAAACGTAACAATAAATGAAACAATATATGTATATATCTATATATAAGTTATATAAACATGATTAATGTACAAGTCCAAGTAGTTTATGTATTATGATTTCATTATTCAGTTTGGGTTGAGAGCACGGTTCCGCGATTAAAACAACAATTATATATAAACAACATAAACAAAAATTGCGTCGTTATAATTTACCAAATCCTACGTCGAAACGTTGACCGTGTTTGACTGAGTCGACCATGCTGACCGAGTCGAGCTGAGTTGAACCAAGTCGACCCGTGATACCAAAGCTGACCCGGTTGACTGTTTGACCGAGTTTGACTCGAACCCGCAACTTGACCCGAAACCTAAACATAACTGGAACATTGTTGACCCGAGTTCGAACCAAAGTAACCACCAACCCTGTCGCCGTCGCCGGCTGGCCACTGCTACCATCATCACTGCTGACGCCGCGTGGCGGCGCAGTTGTTGTTTTTCCTTCTGTCGTCGTCAACGACCAAGCACCACCGCCGTCGTCTTTCTTTTTATATATCCACCACTGAACACCAAGCACCACCGCCACTTCTGCCGTCAACTAGGGGTGTTCAGAATTCGTTTCGAATTCGAAAAATTCGAAATTCGTTTAAATTCGATTCGATTATCAAGAATTCGTTTCGATTATAAGAATTCGAATTTGATTCAATTCGAGTCAAGTAAATCGTATACGAATCGAATACGAATTTACAATTTCAAATTCGATTCGAAATTCGAATAAAAATTATACATTTTTATTTATTATTTTTACATATAATACATATATAACTTTCATTAGGCTATACTACAAATTATTTTCAAAATCTATTCCAAGTATTGAAATTACCTGTTATCAAACCAACTATATGCCCCATAACTAAAACCTAAGTAACAAATCTATCAATAGATTTCTAACCCTAAAAATTTTAATTGTAATGTGGAGTGGTTATTCTCGACTTCTCGTTTTGAATTTTAGATTTATGATACTTTATTTGGAATTGAATATGATATCATGCTTTATGGTTGCTTTAAAAATTATGTTTCATTTTGATAGTGTTTTACATGTTTTTAAAGAATCTAAATCAAATCGAATTTATTCGAATTCGATTCGAATTCGAATTTTTAATCGAATATGAATCGAATACGAATTGGGTTTTTTAAACGAATACGAATTCGAATCGAATTTGGTAGATTTTAATCGAATTCGAATCGAATACGAATTCAAGGGAAAATAAAAATTATTCGAATAATTCGATTCGAAAATTCGATATTCGATTCGATGAACACCCCTACCGTCAACAACCCCCCCTTAACAACACTTACCAAAAAAATCATGGATCTACAAGGACCTGAAAGAAAAGGTGAAAGAAAAGGGCTTAAACATGTTTACCGGAGTGAAAAGTCTCGAACCGCGGTTGCCGGTACTCAAATCTGCCACCTCCACTACTCCGATTGGAAAACTGGCGCCCGAATCATGCTCGAGAGGTGTGTTTTAGGGAGGGTACGCGCCACCACGCGCAGGAAAAAGGTCACCGGAGCTCCGCCGGCGGCGATGGCGCCGCCGTGGTTCTGTCGCACGTCGCTGGCCGGCTCCGCTGTGGCCAGCTGTGATTGTTTCCCAGAGAAGAGACGAGTGGGAGAGAGTGTTGTGAGTGGTCTGTGTGATGTTTAGATGAAAAGAAGAATGGGATAAGGTTGTTTCCTTTATATACTTAGGGGGCGTTTGGTTTGCGGAATGATTTGGAATTGGAATTGGAATTTGTATAGGAATTAGAATTTGAAGGAACTGGATTTGGAATTTAAACATTCCAACTAAAATTGGAAATTGTTGGAATTGGAATCTCAATTCTATTTTTGTTGTGTTTAATTGTCAAATGAATTGGAATCCATCACTGTAACACCTCGTAAAATCACGTCCAATGAGGTATTGACACGTGTAATAAACCCTGATGAAGTCAAACAGTGAAGTTTAGGGACTACTTTTTCGAAAAATCGAAAAATTTGATTTTGAAAGGACTGGAAGTGTTAGCATACCTAAAATAAGTTTCTAAATAACCTCTCACGATGGTGATATTCACAAATGTGCCACTTGATGACAAAGTGTAGCCGTTTGCGTAATTAATTGAAAGTTTGCGCAATGAAGGGTTAAAAGCGTCAACATGTTAATTCTTACCTCTGAGTGACCTTTTAACAAACCGGGAGCTTCATTATATTTAATTATACTCTCGGGAATACCAAGTAATGGCCAACTAAGGTTTTTATGCCTATAAGTAAAGTTACGCGCAACTTTGCAAGTTAGAGGGACTAAAAGCGTCAATATGTTTAATTATACCTCTGAATGGCCTTTTAGCGAACCCGGAGCATCGTGATGTTTAATAATACTATCAAGGATGCCTAATATGGATTAGATGAGGCTTCAATGCTAATAAATGATGAAATGCGCAAGTTTGCGCAATAGAGGGGCCTAAAGCGTCAACTTTTGAATCTACGCCATTCGGTGACCATTTAAGCAAGCGGGAGCGTAGTAATATTTAAATATATGCTAGAGAATGATTATTATGGGCCATGGAAGGCTTAGATGTCATTAAACGGCATTCCGCGCTACTTTGCGCAATTAAGAGACTAATTGCGTCAAACTGCAAAAGGAGTTCGAATCGTATGGTAACGAACCTTCCGGAATATGTTCATAAGTTAATCATACCCTATTTATCCTTTATATAGCTTAGATATAGGTTTAGAGGTGTTTAGTGCGCAAAAAATAAACTTTTATGTCATGCAGGGACTAAAAGTCTCAAAAAGTGCACAAGTTTGCACTTTTGCGCATATCTTGCATTCTGAATATCCCCGGACACTCAAAAATTTATGTAAGCACTAAAATATTTTATTTTAGTGATCGCCATGATAAAATTCCATTCGTCGCGTCGTTTGAATCATTTTTCGCGTTCGTCCGTGTTCCGTCGTAATTAGCCGAACAACGTGACCGTACGACCAAACGAACCGGCATCCGACATATTCTTGAGCATGTTTCATGTCCCTCATGTTTAGGCATCATTGTAGAGGCTTAAAAATAGTTTAACGGGCCTCAAACGCTTCAGAAAGGGGCTAGAAGCATGCAGGGACCAAAACTGCCATTTCAGAAACTTAATTTCCAGCTGTTACCAGCTGTTACAGCTGTTTCCAGGTGTTTTAAGTGGGTTTTTATCAACCTAGGGGCTGTTTTGGGGCGCCCATTGTTTACCAAAACCGTGGGTAAAGGTGTACGGTCCAGATTTGATCACGTTTACCAAGAAACGATCCTAACGGTCCTTGCTTTCCTATATAAATCCACTTAATTCTTGCTCTCATTTCACCCATGATCTGAATTGTTCTAAGTTGGGGCCTTAGTGCTTCATACCTGAACATCCAAGGTCATTTCCATCCTTGCTTGGACCCTTTGTGAGTATCCTTTCGTTCTTAGTTTTATTGTTTAGCGGTTATAGCCGAAAAGTCAAGCGTTTCGATAAACACTTTGACTTTTAAACGGCTAAGCCATGGTTCGCAACGAACATGGCTACGTGACCGTAATTAGGTGGGTGTTAAACCCTCAAAAGGGCACCTCCTAATTACCACGTTTACTTAGTTAAATTGTCGGGTCAAATAAAAGTCAAACGGGTTAGTTTTAAATAAATACATAACTATTAATATAGAAGCCATAAAACCAGTTTTCTCATATTAATAACTTGGTAATTATTAATTGAACATGTCTAAGCATGTTCAACCCGACAATTCTAAGTATAGGCTCGGTTCGGGACCGAAAGTCGCAAAAGTTGACTTTTGCTTTGACTTTCAGTTCTGACCCGATTTAGCCAAGTTTAGATATGCCTTAGGATTCCATTAGGACCGTATTATAAGTTAGTATAACTCTCTGAAGTTATACAACTTGGTTCCACAGAAATCCTAGTTCATGCTTGTTTCCGTTAAAAGCCTAAATGTTGACCGTTATGCCCTTTTCACCTTAAAACGATATTTTTTGAAAATGTGAGAGGATAGAAACCTTCACTACTGAATTATAAAGTTGTCCATAAAATTTGACATCAGTTTGAGGTCTAGATTAGGAGTTATACTCAATAGCGTAATTAGAAGCTTCTTTAGTAATTAAATAGCGTAAAATTGCATATAGCCTATCTAAACCCAAATTTTTATACAAAACTTTGTACCTACTGTATTAAAATAATATTTTGGGATTTTTAGAAATTTTTTTTAATTTTAGGCTGAGCATAACTTAGTGTTCTAAGCTTAATTCGGCTAATGCCGGTTTTGCCCTTTTGGGCTATAAAATGAGTTTTATAAATTCTTTTGACCCCAAACCTTTTTCTACTGATTCGAAATGTTAAATAAATTATTTTGAGCCTTCTGGAATATTAAAAATATCAGCTTTTTACAGAAAACCCGGAAATGGCTCTAAATCGCCTTTTTAAGCATTTTTAGCGCATAAGTATGTACTAGAACCTTTTTAAGCATAAAGGATTGACACCTGCTGATGTGTTCAGTAAGTTTTTATACTTTTAACAGTAGGCAAATATTTTAAACCCAGAATTCCAGAATTGACCTTTTAGGCACATGTGAAATTACCAAAATGCCCCTACGGTGCATAGTAAGGTTAAAGGTAATAAAATTCACCTAGGTTTGATACCCTACTATTAAAACTTAGTAAATTAAGTATATTTACTGATTTAATCAGACCTGTACTTCAGGTTATGATTTAAACCCTTGTACACCCTTTAAAATGACCAAAATGCCCTCATAAGGCATAAATTGGGTTTAAAACCATTTGGGGCATAATGGAAGGTATCATTCTGATATCACAACATGTTTAAGGCATATTAACTTAGGAAACTTGTATATGACTCTTATGGTTACTCGTTACGCACTTTATGCGTTCGAATCGGCGTAGGTAACTAGTTTACCCATTTTAGCCGAAACGGGTCAAACCATATCATTTCAGTCTCAAAATCCAGAATGTGATTAAGTTACCAATATTAAACAAGTATGCAAGATTGTTGGGTCAAAACCACATTCTAAAACGGTCTTCGCCTTATCGTGCGTTTAAACCGTAATCTTCATTTAAGAACTAACCGGTCTAGGCTTAGGCCAAATTAAAGACCCGTTAGAAATCTAATAGATTATTAAAAACCTTCGTTCCAGATTTAGGAGCCCAGTAAAAGCTATCTATACTTGCTTGGTGGTATACGGCTGGGATTAAATTTATATTTAGCTCAGGTAAATACGTTTAACTTATTTTCCCCATACGGGCTTGGGGTACGGTATATAAAATACCGCTTGGTCGGGGAATTGACCTTAACCGGTCTTGGTTATGTGCAGTCAAATTAACCCGTTTGAAAATGCTGTTTTGTTTGTTTAACGCCTTTGGGGGCTTAATGACCATGTCCCAGATATCCTTGGCATCATTCAAAGAATGGCCACGACCTTAGCACTCGGGTGTAGGCGTACACCCGTAGTGCTGTACAACATGTATAATCGTCGGTACAAGAGAAGTCTCGCGGCGGAATTATATTAAGTGGTGTGTCAATTAATCTTTAACCCGGCACGACCCGGGCTACTGAACGCAGAACGAACATGTAATTCTTTTACAAGATTATTAAGCAAATAATTATCCCAACTTATAAAATGTTTTGTGCCACGGGCATTCAAATCAATTTTTAAAACCTTTTCAAAATGAGACAGTTAAATTGTATTTACCAGTGAAAACTGACGTATTTTCCCAAAAAGACTAAGTGCAGCTACTACGCGTAATAGGCTGGTTTCTCCTAGCATCAAATAGAAGTCTCGCAAGCTTAGATGCCTGAAGTCTGTTGAACAATGTTTTATTTATTTTGCGATCCGCCTGTGGATCTTTTACTTTCCGTTTGTAATACTTGGATATTACTTCATATCGGATTGTAATATATTTTGCTTCCGCTGTGCATTTAAATTGTGTGGTTTGACTATGACGATATCAACTACGTCACGTACTCCCCACCGGGCCCACCGGTGACACGTGGAAAAATTGGGGTGTGACAATCACCCCGGCACCCACAACCACCGGTTCGGGTCGAAACAGTTTGAGTCGAAACGGTGCGAGTCGAAATGTTCGAAACGGTACAGATCGAAACGGTTCGGATAGAAACGAGTATGGGTTGAAACGGTACGGGTTGAAATGGTGCGGGTCAAAACGATCGAAGATTCCAATGAATTTACTTTAATTCCTTCACATATAGGAAGGATTTTGAATTCCTTTAGTTAAAGGAATTTGAAGGAATTCATGCCTAATTCCAATTCCAATTCTATTGTCAACCAAACATATGAAGATTGGAATCGAGATTCCAATTCCATCAATCTGTGAACCAAACATCTTAAGAGATGGAATTCGAATTCCAATTCCCTTAAATTTCATTGAATTCCTGCGAACCAAACGCCCCCTTAGGGTTTTCAATTGGGTTTGGGCCCAAGGCCCACAAGCCCACTTCTTGTGTTTAGAACGGCCCACATGCTCCTACGAGACCCGTTTTCATAACCGAACTCCATGGAATGTCGTAAAACATTATTTTAGGGTCAAAAGTAGGAAAGATTGGTTTCGGTGGTCGACGTTGGCGCGTTTGTTTATCGGTTGCGTTAACATCGCGTAAAATGATTCGGGTGTCGTTTCTAATCCGGTTTTCGATCCGATTTCGACTGCGGATGTTAAAATTCGATTACGAAGCTAATTTATCATTATATTTCAGTTTTCAAGGCGATACTCGTGTCTGATGCTTCCGTTTCGTCGTTGGTGCGTTCCTACGGTCGCGTTTTTCGATCATGTTTGCGTTTTGTGACGTTCAAAAGCACGATAATTTCGCAAAACCAAATTCATATTTGTAAAATATGCGTTAAAATTTGTATTTGTTGGCGTTGTCAACATTTCGTGCGGTGTCAGTTCGTTACTGTTTAACGTTCAACAGATTTCCCGCAAATCACCATTCACGCACTGTAAAGCCGGATAGACGTTCCTAAGTACTCTAAAAGCCTAATTAAGTTAATTTACGTCCTAAAACACTACTATGATCGTCTTAACGTTTGTTATTCGTGTAATTAAGACCCATAAATTACCGGTTGTCACATTCTCCCCTTGTTAAAGAAATTTCGTCCTCGAAATTTAGAATATGTTGTCTCCTCAGAGTTGTGTCGTGCGTAGGTAGGTACGAGTAATATCAAAGTGAATGACAATGTAATGGAATGAAAACTTATTCGATTCATGTGAACACAAGGACAAACTATAGCGATAAGAACTCAACGGTTCAACTGAATTTGTTTCGGAAATCAATGTCAAGTGAACGAGGCGTAGTGATGTAATCACCAATGTGACTAAGTCTACAGGGGTCCAACAAAAGAGGAATTTCGATCAATAGAATTCCAAACGAACGTTCACAGTATGCAAATGAATTTTAGAAATAATAACATTTACTACCAACGGAAACTTGCGTTGGTTGTTGGATTGATGAAACTTAGAATCAACAGGCTTAAATGAAATAGAACACGAAAATGATTTGTCAAGTTGTCGGACCATGTCGTGAGGGATACACCGAAATACAACCGAACCTGGTGTATCATTGTCTTAATATATAATTACATTAAGACTATTTCAATGAGTCAAATGAAAGGCATACAAGGTTTTGCATGAAACGATCGATCATGATTAGCCCAAGCTACAAGTTTATACCGACACCCCAAAGTGTCGTTGTGATCGAAATAATACAACAACAGCGGTGACTGAACAAATTCACTGTATTTGCAATCAGATAAAAGGCTCAACGAAGTAAATATGAATATTTGTTCCAAATAATTCTCGTAGGATTTTCAATTGATAATGAAACAACAAATAAATAATATTTTCGATTGAAGATGAAGGAGCAATAAATATCGCAAAATGTTCGATCGATGATGAAAGAACCGTTAAGAGGTACAATGGAATACAACATGAATTTGTGTACCATTATCTTAACACACGATTGTATTAAGACTGCTTTGATATAATAAACCAACAAGGTGGATTTAAAAATAAACGAGATTAGCGTAAGCTTCAAATTAATGAAAATGCCACCACAAGGTGTCGTAACAAACAAACGATTTAATGGATTTGAAGACCAAACAAGTCTACTATGGTTCGAAACAAATGAAACGCTTGTTAAAATTAATTTGGATAGGATGTTCTCAATACATCATATGGTGCCTTGAATTGAATATGTGTAGTGGACAAGTTCAAACAATTGAACTTGGTTTAGGCGTAATCCAATAATAAATACATGTATCGACAAGGAAATTTCGACATGGTTACAACGAAAACCATGTACCTAACTCGAAAAGAAAAAAGAGTTTCAAAAAGTTCGTTGACTTGATATCAAGGAGTCAACACTTACAATAATGCAGGTCATCCAAATCACACAGCAATAATTAAATATAGCGAAATACTATTTGAACTTTTGAGGAAAACGATCATTCGACGTGAAACCACATGCGTAACAAACAATGCATGTGTAACATATGAATTTATCAAGAACTGAAGCAAATGGGTGTTCGCTACCATGAAAGAAATTTCTCGTGATACAATGACCATTAGGAGGAGTAGAGGTGTGAAGATCCACTCACGATATGCAAAAGTCAGAATTTCAACAAAAGAAATTTAAGGACTTTACCTGGGGTTTCATGTGATGACTGGTTGTTAGGTGACATTACCATGGAATGTCGAACATAGTGTAATCATCGCTAATAAGGTCCGGGGAATGCGAAGACATGCGACTTTTCCTCGGCGTGATTCGTGTCGTAGCAGGACCGCGTGACAAATTGTCGCATCCTGATCGGTAGTTCTCCTGCTGGTGGGATTAGCATTGTCGCTGTAGTGCTCAATCGCCTTGCCTCGAAAGTCGTATGTGACGTATTTCAACATTCGTTGATGTATAGATTGAGTTTCGTTTAATTTTGCATGCCCGTACTTCGTTTTGCGTAGGTTACCTGCTCGGTTAAATAAAATAGCATGGACGACGTAATAATGGCGTTTGCCCAAGTTAATAGTCGTGGTTCCTACGTGATGTCCTTTAACGGATTTCGAAATAAGTTTTCCAAAGGTCCTAAATGCATGTTTCTTAACTCTCAGAGTTTTGTTTACTGTATACAACTGCTCCGTATACAATGTATAAAATACAACACTAGCGTATGTTTAAAAACAAAATTTTGACTCATTGTTTTCGGCAACGGTTGGAACCCATATTCGAGTCCTGGGCGTTCTGTACGTATTCAAAGTCTTTATGATCCATGTCCCCAGAGGAAAGTGACGTTAGAGCTTAGGTGTCTCAACAGAAACCCTATTCGCTAAAACCTATAGCTCTGATACCAATCTGTCACACCCGTTAAAATCAGAGTTGGTGTGTTCTGACTGGTATCTTCATTGCACAGTGGAAGCACATAATGCTAAGACTTCTAGGAAATGAACGCCCACTAAGTACTCGAATCCCCATGGTTCTCCTATTCCAACTGTGCCATAATTTGAAAATGTAACCTGAGAAAGAAACATGCGAAAAATCAACATAAAGTTGGCGAGTTCATAGTTTGTTTGAAAAAGATTTGAAATAAATCTTTTTGATAACCGGTTTAAATATTGTTGAGAAAACGAAGTAAAAATCATTTTTCTCGGCATGTCATATGAAAACTTGGTGCTTGTAAAACTTTGTAATTGTAAAACTTTATGTTTGTAAAACTTGTTTAACCATCAATGTCCGATTATGACAATGATAACATGCCAGCATAAGCTTGTGAGTTGTATGTAGGACAATCCAGTCCTTAAGTTGTAGGCCTTAAATTTGCATACAGGATCCCTGAGTTGTATGCAGGATACACTGTCCCATTGTTCGTAAGCAGGATAAAGCAGTCCCCTTAGTTGTATACAGGACACCTAGTCCCGTTGTAACTAGGAGTAACCCCGTCACTAGTCCGTAGCTCATACATGTTTCGTAAACCCCATATGATTTTGTAAAAACCGGTATGTTTTGCATAACTCTTTCGTAAACCATTTGAATTTATTGAAAATCACAAACAATTTGTGTTAGTTAAAACCAAGCACACCGCCACTCCTGTCGTCAACAACCCCCTCTTTACCCCCTCACCTGAAACAATGACACTAGCCGAAAAAACGCGGATCTACAAGGATCTGAAAGAAAAGGTGAAAGAAAAGGGCTTAAACATGTTTACCGGAGTGAAAAGTCGCGAACCGCGGCTGCCGGTGCTCAAATCTGCCACCTACATTGCTCCGCTTGGAAAACTGGTGCCGGAATCATGCTCGGGAGGTGTGTTTTAAGGGGGGGTACGCACCACCACGCACCGGAAAAAGGTCGTCGGAGCTCCGCCGGAGGCGGTGGCGCCGCTGTGGCGCCACCGTGGCTTCGCCGCAAGTCGCTGGCCGGCTCCGCCGTGGCCGGCTGTGATTGTTTGCTGGAGAAGAGACGAGAGGGAGAGAGTGTTGTGAGTGGTTTGTGTGTTATTTAGATGAAAATGAAGAATGGGAAAAGGTTGTTTCCTTTATATACTTAGGGTTTTCAAGTGGGTTTGGGCCCAAGGCCCACAAGCCCACTTCTCGTGTTTTGAATGGCCCACATGCTCCTACAAGACCCGTTTTCGAACCCGAACTCTATGGAACGTCGTAAAACATTATTTTAGGATCAAAAGTATGAAAGATAGGTGTCGGTAGTTGACGTTGGCGCGTTTGTTCGTCGGTTACGTTAACATCGTGTAAAATGCTTCGGGTGTTGTTTCTAATCCGATTTCGACTGCGAATGTTAAAATTCGATTACGAAGCTAAATTTATCATTATATTTCAGTTTTTAAGGTGATACACGTGTCCGAGGGTTCCGTTTCGTCGTCGATGCGTTCCTATAGTCGCGTTTTTCGTTCACGTTTGCGTTTTGTGACGTTCAAAAACACGATAATTTCACAAAACCAAATTCATATTTGTAAAATATACGTATAAATTCTGTATTTGTTGGCGTTGTTAGCATTTCGTCCGGTGTCAGTTCGTTACCGTTTAACATTCAGCAAATTTCCCGCTGTAACACCCCGTGTTTCGGAAGTCAAAGTCAAAGTCAAGATTAAAGTCAAAGGAAGAAAAGATTGCTAATTGCGATCTACCTCTCCTTGCCCAATTCCTGTTTTGACTTCTTTGACTTGTAATTAGTCTATTTTATTATCGCTTTAGTTGTATTATGTGGAGTATCTATTAATAATCGCATGGTAATCGCTATCTATCGCTTGATTTATCGCTTTATCGCTATCGCAATCGCACTCGCAACTCGAATTATGCATTTTGGTTATTGTTATACGTGTGTGTGCGCCTTATGTGTTACTTGTGCGTGTTTAATTTATGTTATGTGTGGTAATCAATCGAAACGCGATCGAAACTCAATCGCAATCGAATCGTAAACGCTAAACGAATACGAAATAAGGATGATTGTATGTTGATATAGTAGTTGGGATTAAAAGTAATTTGACTAGGAAACTCTAATGCATCAAAACGCTCGCAATCGCAATCGAAACGGCAAACTCGTCGCGCCGAACACTCAAACAAGGTGACTGATCGACCAGGCGACCAGTCGATCGAGCAGCCAATCGATCAAGCAGCCGCTCGATCGAACAGCTGTTCGATTGGACTGCATAACCGATCGACCAGCCCCTCTCCACTCCCTTCCACTTTGGGTAACCCTATAAATACCCCATGTCACCATCATTCTTTCCACTTTTGGCAACTGACGTCCGACCAGCGCTCTAACCTTGCTTTTTCTCCGATTTCTCGCAAATCTGGTAAGATCTCATCCTAAATCTTGTACTTCCTTAATCTACATGCACTCCTACACCTTTCTATCTTTTGAATCATAATTTTTAACCGTGAAATCATCCAGATTCAAGGTGTTCTAGGATGACGTCATCATGTGTTCTTGAAGAACTTCATGTTTTGCACTCAACCCACTAAGAACAACTTAAATCTAACCGATTTCCACATAAACAAACAAAGATCTTTCATAGATCTAAACATATTCATAAGAAAAAGGATTGAAAGATGGTTATCCAACTTTCTTTCAACTCTTTTACACTCAATGCACTCAAAACTGATAGAATCGGAGCTTGTGCCGACTTACTACTCCACGAGATTATCGATTCCGGGTTAACCAAGAACAATCGCCTTAAACCGGTGGACTGGCTAAACTTGGGTGGTTCCTGTTCAATCGGGTCACTAGAGCTTAGGATGGGGTTCTGTTGGTTAGCACGATATCAACACATCTCGATAAAACGACAAACAATCAAAACAACCAAGTGAAAGACGAACGGGACGACCAGGACGGGGTGCCGTCCGATCGGACTATTGTCCGATCGAACAGCCAATCCGAACGACTGGCCCATCCGAACGACTTGCACCTTGGTCCCACCTTAATTTTCAAATCAATCCTCAAGAGTTTTGGGGACACCGAATGGATTGCCGTCCGATTGAGTTATCACTCGATCAACCGACCATCCAACTATATGTGTTTCAAAACTTCAAACACTTAAACAATTTTCAACATATTCAATGCACTAGGGATGCCACCCGATCGAACCACCGTCCAATCGAGTGACAACCTGTTGTGCACTTGTTCTCGCTAAAGTGCCCAACCAATCGGGTTGTCGTCCGATCCAACGACCTTCCGATCGACCGACCTGAAAGGTAGAGATACTTCAATGTTTTCAAATGCTACAACGAAAACTTCAAAAGTCAAGCCATCATACACAAACACATCTTTCCCAAGGGAAGAAACAATCCACTTGAATGGCTGTCCGATCGGATTACCATCCGATTGAACTGCTATTCGACTCACTTGTACTTTGCATCGTTGTGCGCGTCACTTATCGTTATGCTATCAAACTGTTCAGGCTAACCCTACTCTCTAGCGCTCCCTTCAATCCATTAACCGCTGTGAGTATACTCGATCCCTTTTTGCTTTACGCACTTTTGGGTGTTACATACGTTACTTATACAAAATCACATCGAACACATTACGCAATACTTTAAACGCTAACCGCTATCGCATGTATACGTGACTTAATGAATGCTTGTTTGTTATGTTTACACATGGAATGCTATCTACCTGCCTTAGCAATGATAGAACTATTAGTTTGGACTCAGCACCCGTTCACTGGGGGGTTGTTAAGGACAATTACCTACATGGCTCACAGTGGTGAGTATGTATCGCGAACTGCCTTGGGAAATCAACCCGCAATCACTGGTATCGATAGGTTCATGTCGATAACTAACATGACTCATTTCACTCTGTGTACGTGCTGGTTATGCGTAACGCTTTCGAACTCTATATGCTATTATCAAACTTGTATGCTCACCTTTAAACTATGTGTATTGACTTTTACTTTAACGTATGTGACAGGTGCTTAAGTTTCTAGGATGCTTAATTGCGCGGTGATGAAATAGAGGCTAGGGAAGGTCTTGAAACCAATAAACAATTGTCTGTAATAAAAATCTGAGTTGTCGGAACAGAACAATTTGACTAGAACTTTTCTGTAATAATTGTATTATCATTTATGACGTGGTATGGGACATGTTGCTTTAAATATCTGGTAAATATAGTTGTTATGGAAACTTCTGGACAATCTGTTTCGCTCAGTGCCACGCCCCGATGTTTCCGCCATCGGTTGGGGTGTGACACCCGTGAATCACCATTCACGCACTGTAAATCCGGATAGACGTTATTAGGCACTCCAAAAGCCTAATTAAGTTAATTTACGTCCTAAAACACTACTATGATCATCTTAGCATTTGTTATTCGCGTAATTAAGAGCTATAAATTACCGGTTGTCACATCAAGAATCTTCCTACCCTAACAGGCTACGGCGCAGTTAACTATACATAGTAACAAACAAAACCAAAGAATTCATTGTATACATGTTTGAATTTTAAAGTAAAATTTACAATACGAAGGGTCTAACTCAGTTCGGATCAATATCTCGATCTTCAATATACTATTCTTCCTTGAATCCTCCTCCTATCGATCTGATCTTGAATCGTCCTTCTTTCAACAGCTCTTCTTTCGCAATTCCTGCTCTTCAGTTCGCAACTTAGGGTTTCCAATGACATATCATTCTTTAAGTATGATCTAGGTAATGTCCGGGTGGTTTACGACCCGTAATCAACATCCGGGTTATGGCCCGTAAGTTCGCTAAGTCAAGCGTTATCACATTAGGGTTTCAATCTGTAAGGCAGTGCACTCACTTCAGGGCCACGACTCGTAGCATACTAACTGGGTCACTGCCCGTAAGGATGTTAAATGGACCTGCCTCCTTCGCGTCTTCAGTAATTTCCTAATCTGGCCCAGAAGTCCTTCATTTCTCCTAAGAATCGGCAAATCGCTTAAAAACAAACATTTAATCTATTCCAAGCAAGATTTATCGCAAACAACTTTTAAAATACAGGTTTTAACAGTATAAAAACATGTTGTCTTTCAGGCACATCAAAGGACGACAAAGATTTTTGTATAAAAACTACACTAATTTTTTTTTTCAATGGGGGCGTCCACCCCAGTGTTACTGGTAGGTCTGCCCCGATGGGTTGGTGGAAGGGACGTCCAACATTCCCTAATTCTTATTATACCGTTTGTCACCCTTAATGTATTAGCATCTTTTATTTCAGTAGTGGCTTGGCACCGGAGGTAAGTACTCTATTTGTCTACTCATTTTGGATTCTTGTACTCCTAAAGCTTTTGGAGCTTAAAGTTGTTTGATAAGATTGAACCCGCTCAAGTGTTGTTGCTATCAATGTGGAAAAACATATCGAGGACCTTGAAAGTTTTGAGAAAGGCCATTCTCATTTACTCTTTAGTAATGATATGCTTAATATACAACAATTACATAGTTTACGCATGTTAATTTGTTCTGTATTTATAATATGTAATTGGTCGTGTTTGGTCGGCCCGGTTTGGGTCGGCTTGTTGTTAATGAAGTTTACGTTTAAGAAAAAAAAAAGAAGAATTGGATATATTGAAGCATGTATTAATTGGTAGGTTGTTACTCACCAACCCTATTACTTTTAAATAATCATCTGAGTCTGGTCATGTATTAATCTTTGAAGTAATATGAGTGGTTAAAATTTGTTTTCTTTTTACAGTTTAACTTAAGAGAAAGTGTATTGTATAATTGGTCTTAACGTACGAGCGTACGCAATAAGAATTCTGCACGTTATAAACCTTAAAAACCATAAATCCGCATGTTGGAAACCTTCTAAGTTTGTGAGTCCGCATGGTGAACCTTTCCGAGTTTGTGAAGTCCGCATGGTAAATCTTCCGAGTTTGTTAAGTTTCCGAGTTTGTACGATAAAATCCGCATGTTATAACCTCAAATCCGCATGTTATATTTTCATCGTGTACGCATCGTACGATAAGACTAATTATACGTTAACTAACCCCTTAAATTAAAACCTAAACAAATTCAAATTTGGTTTTCGGCTCGATTTTGACCGTTTTGAAATTTGCTCAATTTTTCAGTTATGACCGAAAAATAATAAAAATGAGAAAACCAAACTGGAAAACTCAAAACTCAAACCCATAAACATCCCGGTGTACATGGAGCTTCTAGAGAATCAAAGTAGAATAATGCCTTCCCAAAGTCATGCGAACACAACAAACTACAAAGTATAAACTTTTAATTTTTAAATCATGAATTATAAATCAATATTATCTACCTAATTATACTAAATATTCTATATACAACTGGTACCTTTCTTATGCAAAATTCTAAGATTTTGTCTTCTTTATCTTAAAAAATTCAACTTTTTGAGATTGCTTATATTTATTTAAATGATGTTTATAAAAACGAATAAAATAACACGACTAAGAAATTGTTGAATTGTTGGAGAGTTTTGATGGGAATTCTAGTTTGACTTAAATAAGTTACTTTGGCAATTTCAATGTTATTTCTTTCGGTATTCTTAGTACATATATTTTTTACTTGGTTATCAACTATGTCAAAATTTAGTTCATAATTAATTTAGTTCACATTTAGAGAAAATAACAACTAGGAAGTTGATAAAACTAAACTATAATTTATTTATTCCCTTGGATTAAAAGTATAGTGAGAAACCTTTCCTTCTAAAATTGACCTTAGGACATCCAAGAATGTGTGAAGGGGTATGGTCCCAAAAAGTCGCGCAAACCTCAGATCAGGTTGCGCGTGAGACCATACTCCTTAACACAACAACTTGTTAACAACAACCTCGCGCGACCTACATCGTACTACGATTTATCCCGCGCGAGGGAATGCACACAACAAACCCAGATATCAGCACTTAGCATAAAACAATGGAAGAAATGAGCCACTCAGTAGGGAAGCACGCGGCTACCTACAGTGGTACATAAGGTACAAGTGGCAGTAAAAGGAGCCAATGAGCGTCTAGCAGGCTCTGGTCAATCGTGCGCCACGATCGCCTGACGAGAAGTACACAAGGACGCCTACATGGCACCAATCAGAGGACGGAGACAACTATCCCACGATCTCCACTCGTCTGCTGATGATAGAAGGACAACAAGGCCGACAACAATGACACGTGGCTCCAATCAAGGTGCGCCAGCACCAACGAGCATCTAGAAGCCACTAAGCGGTCGACGCTAGTGAGACAAAGAGCATATCCGTTTTGTTGTCCGCTTCTGGCCCAAGGCCCATCAGCCCATAACCCCTCACACCTCTCCGGCTATAAATAGAGACCTCATCCCACAGGTTAAAACATTCTATTCTCTCGGCTCTTACTCTTTACACTTAATTACTCTCAAAGCAGTCGCTTATTCTCACGCCGGAGCCTGGTTAAGAGGGAAACCCCCACATTCCCCTCTTAACGAGTAACGGTGTTCTGTTTTGCAGGTTAGATCACCAAGTCGGAGCTCAAATATCCTTAAGAAGATTAACCCTCATGAAAGGAACATAAACCAATCTAATTAAATACCTTAATTAGATCATTGTTTCTTCATTGGCGCCCACCGATTTTTTCTATAACCACCCTCATCTTCTTTTATTTGAGCCTTTGACACCTCTTTCTTCCTTCGACTATGACTGGTCAAGGAATCATCCCAGAGTTCGGTTTCGGAACCAACTCTAACACGGCGTTGGGCGAAGGAATCCAAAACTTCCAAGCCCAACAAATCGAAGAAATCGGCGAAGTTGAAATCAACAATACGGGGGGTCCGCGCGGGAGCTTCACCCGCATCACACAAGTGGTCACCCCAGGGAACGGAGAAGGACCTTCGAACACAGCGCCACCTCAAAATGTATCTGCATTACTTGGCTTACCAGAAGGCGAAACCCCAGCCTCGTGGTATGCCAAGAACATCGCCACTATCAATGCAGCATACCAATCGCTCATCGCGCAGCAAGCAGTTTTGACGGCAGAACCGTCCTTGGTCACCCCTCCGAGTCAGGGGGTGCGCCAAATGCCACCACCAGCCAATATACAAGGCAGAACCAACAGGCCTCCCCCTACAAGACGTTTAAGCGTACAAGACACGCGCGATACAAGAGGGGAAACAGATAGTTACTATGAATATCCGTCGAACCTTCAACGAGGCCCTGTTCACAGCCGGCTCACGCCGCGCAACATGAACAATGAATGGGAAGAAACGGACCCATATGATCCCACATGGGAAGGTGACGAAGAATCATCAGTCTTTAATCGTTTACCAAAAAACCATGAGTACTATAAGCCAAGACAACACATTGGCTACACAGAAGAAGCTGAAAGAGATTTCCGCTTGGCATACAGACCAGCGGAAGCTGCGGAACACTCCAAGTTTATCCCGAAAATTTCACTCGCGCCGCTCTCACGAGAGAAGCTACCCCCAACTGTTGGGAAATTCAATGGGTTGACTGACCCAGACGATCACGTCAGAACATTCACGAGTGTGGGCTGCATGGGAGGTTGGAACATGCCCATGTGGTGCCACCTGTTCATTCAAACTCTTACCGGAGCGGCTCGCGCCTGGTTTGACAGCCTTCCGCCCGGGAAGATTAAGTCATGGACAGATTTCAAGACGCAATTCTTAAGCTACTTTAGCCAACAACGTCGCTACCAACGTGACACAGCCGAAGTAGAAGATATTTGGAGAAGAGATGGTGAAGGTCTGGAGGACTTCATCACGCGTTTTAACAAAGAGTGTCTGGAAATAGGCGGCGTCAGTGAGCAACTCATGCGCTGTCACTTCAAAAAGGCTATACGTTGCGATAGTCTCATTAGAACCATCACAGGCAAAGATGGAATGCCGAAGGAGTGGGATAAACTAATGGAAGCCGCAAAAATCGTCGCGCAAACTGAAGAGTCCCTTGCTGGTGGAAAGGGCTACTACCCAGAAGATCGATTTTCAAGAGGAAGTACGCGCGACAACAACAACAAGCGTAACAAATACAAGAGTCATGACTGGAAGTCTGAGAGACCAAGAGGCCGTGACGACAGGCCACGTTACAGAGAAGATGCGCGAGAAACGATTGACCGAATCGGTTACAAGAAGGCGGTCAGAGACGACAATCGTGACAAACACTGGACTCCGCTCACAAAAACTCCAAAGGAGGTACTGATAACGGAGAATGTCGATTTCAAGGCGCCAAGGCCAATGACAAACAAGAAAGGGCAAGACCCTAACTTGTACTGCGATTTTCACAAAGATTCAGGGCACCTGACCGACGACTGTTACAGCTTGCGCCAAGAAATCGAGAGAGCGCTCAAAAGCGGCAAGCTAAGCCATTTAGTGAAGAATGTACGCAAGGAAACCCGTCAACTCCAGCGCCACGATGAAGGGAACCACAAAAAGGTCCGACGACTAGAGACTCATATGGTCAACGGACCCAGGTACAGCGCGAAAGAGAAAGGCAAACGCCCTTATGAACCTTCTTGGCAAGAGCAGCAAGTTATATTTCCAGTAGTGCGTGGCGGACCTCGCGCCACACGTCCTGTGGTCATCACCGGCATAATCGGGCATTATGAAACTGACTACATATTCATAGACCCGGGAAGTACTGCCGACATTATTTACGAACAGTGTTTCAATCAGTTGGATGAAGAGGATAAAGCGCGACTCGAACCTGTCGATTATCCTTTGTCTGGATTTTGCAACGAGATGGTTTTTCCTCTCGGACAGATCAGTTTCCCCGTCACGCTCTCTGACGGGAAACACTCAAGAACAACAAATGTGAACTTCATGGTAATGCCAGTGAAATCGAGGCATGATGTGCTTATTGGGAGGGAAACACAAGGCGAGCTAAACATGGTGACTTCAACGCCTCATTCTGCGATAGGTTTCCCAACCAAGACAGGAGTAGCAATCATATATGCCAAGAAAGAAGTAATGTCAACTGAAGAGCTGCGCCCAACAAAGGCGGCGAAGGTCTCCACAACCGAGCCGGAGAAATGGGTTTTAAACCGAAAATACCCCGAGCAGACTGTGACAATTGGCCACGCCATTTCGTCAGAAATCAGAACACGTCTAAAGCAACTGCTGTTTCGAAACATGGAGATATTTGCCTGGACACCGGCAGACATGACCGGTGTCCCGCGCAACATCACCGAGCATTGCTTAAACACGTACCCATCTGTCGAGCCAAAGGTCCAAAGAAGGCGCAGCCTAGGGGCAGACAAGACAAAAGCAATGAACGAGCAAGTATGTGAGCTGCTCAAAGCCGGGATCCTGCGAGAGGTAAGATATCAGAGTTGGGTGGCGAACCCCGTGATGGTCGAAAAATCAAACGGCGGATGGCGCATGTGCGTAGACTACACTGATCTCAACAAAGCGTGCCCAAAGGATTGCTATTCCTTGCCTGAGATCGATAAAAAAATAGATTCTCTCGCGCCATACCGATGGAAGTGCTTTTTGGATTGCTATAAAGGATACCATCAAGTGCAGATGAAGCTAGAAGATGAAGACAAGACAGCGTTCAAAACGGATCTTGGAATCTTCTGCTACACAAAGATGCCTTTTGGCCTGAAGAATGCAGGCGCGACATATCAACGCTTGATGGACAAGACCTTCGCAGGTGACATCGGAAAGCATATTGAGGTTTATATCGATGATCTAGTGGTTAAAAGTCCCGACGAGGACCAAATGTTGAAAGACATCGAGAAAACATTCAACTCATTGCGCAGCGTGAATATGAAGCTAAATCCAGCCAAGTGTTCCTTTGGCATGGAAGAGGGGAAGTTTCTAGGCTTCATTGTCACAAACGGCGGTTTCAAGGTGAATCCAGAGAAAGTACAAGCTATTGAGCGAATGCCCTCACCGAGAAACATCAAGGAAATGCAACGACTAGCCGGCCGGCTGGCCGCGCTTAATCGTTTTCTCTCCAATCACGCCGCCAAGTCATATCCCTTCATTAGCACGTTGCGCAATTGTGTGAAGAAACAAGAGTTCAAATGGACCCCGGAAGCCGAAACAGCTTTTCAACAAATGAAAGCGTGTCTGATCGAACTCCCTACCCTGACTGCACCATTTGAGAAGGAGCCCCTCGTACTGTACTTGTCCTCCTCGGATAAGGCAGTAGGGTCAGTATTATTGGTCGACAGAAACGGGGTACAAACCCCGATCTACTATGTCAGCAGGGTACTCACTGACCCAGAAACAAGATATTCCACAATGGAAAAGCTGGTTCTTGCACTGCTACACGCCTCCCGAAGGTTCCGCCGATACTTCACAGGCCATGTGATAACTGTGCTTACAAATTTCCACATTGGCACCATACTACAGAAGCCTGAGACATCAGGCAGGTTGGCAAAATGGGCCATTGAACTGGGCGGCCATAACATCTTGTACAGGCCGCGCCCAGCCATTAAGGGGCAGGTCCTTGCCGACTTCATCACAGAAGTGCCGGCCGATAAAATCAAGGAGTGCGAGCTGATAGAGACTCCCGAGAAAGATACAACAGATGAAACTTGGATGCTTTACACCGACGGGGCATCAAATGAAGATGGCGCTGGAGCAGGATTGCGCCTGGTGAGCCCAGAGAATCACGAGTTTACTTACGCCATTAAGTTGGACTTCAAAAACACCAACAACGAGGCTGAGTACGAAGCATTTCTTGCAGGCTTACGCCTCGCCATCAAGATGGGAGCAAAAAACTTGCGCGCACATGTTGACTCACTCCTGATAGCCAGTCAAGTAAATGGCATATACGACGCGAAGGGAGAAGTCATGGCTTTATATCTGGAACAAGCGAAAGAATTGCTCCAACAATTCAAATCCCACAAAGTTATACATATCAATCGCTCAGAAAACAAGCCCGCAGATGCCCTAAGCAAACTCGCCTCGACTTCCTTTCAACATCTCGCCAAGGATGTAAGGATAGAGGTACTCAAGAACCCGTCAGTATTGCTGCGACAGGTGAATGTGATCGAAACAGGGCAACCATCGTGGATGACCCCGATCATCCAATACTTGCAAGAAGGGCTGCTCCCCGAAAACAAAGCGGAAGCAAGGAAGATCCAAAACAAAGCCCTGCAATACGAAATGAATGGCGGTATCTTGTACCGAAAATCCTTCCTAGGGCCACTACTGCGCTGTGTGGACCCCCAGGATGCGAATTATCTGATAAGGGAAATCCACGAAGGGATTTGCGGCATCCACTCCGGACCACGGATGGTTGTCGCGAAGATCATGAGCGCCGGTTACTACTGGCCTGGTATGCATGTTGACGCAATGAAGGAGATCCGCAAATGTGACTCTTGCCAGAGGCACTCTCCAAAAACGCTGCGCCCTAAAAATGATCTTATCCCCGTATCCACCGCATGGCCCTTTCAGCAATGGGGAATTGACATGGTGAGACCCTTCCCGGATGCTCCCGGCGCCGTAAAGTTCATCATAGTAGCTGTCGACTACTTCACAAAGTGGGTAGAAGCCAAAGCCCTTGCATCCACCACAGCTATGATTGTGCGCAAATTCATATGGGAGCACATCATATGCAGATTTGGCCTCCCGCTCAAGATCGTGACTGACAATGGCACCAACTTTGCTTCGGACGATCTTAAGAAATGGATGAAGGAGATGAACATCGAACACACTTTCACATCCGTTGCGCACCCACAAGGCAACGGACAAGTGGAAAGTGTGAACAAATGCATCGTCGAAGGGATAAAGGCCAGATTAGGAACAAGGCGGCGCAGATGGGTTGATGAGCTCCCAGGCATTTTATGGGCTCATCGGACCATGCCAAAGACGAGTACCGGCGAGACCCCTTTCAGTCTGGTCTATGGCTCAGAGGCGGTCATTCCGGCGGAGATTGGCCTGCCCTCGCCACGCATGACAATGGTCAACGCAGTTGACAATGAAGCGGAAAGGCGCCTAGACTTGGACCTGTTAGAAGAAAGACGCGAAATCGCGAGAATCAGAGAGGCCAAATACAAAACCCAGCTGGAAAGGTACTACAACACAAGGGTTCGCATTTGTACCTTCAACCCAGGGGAATACGTCTTTCGCGACAATGAAGCATCAAATGTGGAACGTCCAGGGAAATTGGCACCTAAATGGGAAGGCCCATATCTGATTCATGAGGTCCTGGGCAAAGGGGCCTACAAATTGCGCACCCTAGATGGCCACATCTTACCAAGAACTTGGAACGCGCAACAATTGCGCAAATGTTACATGTAATCTATTTCGGCCTTGCGCCATCTTTCAATTCACTACGCCGGCTACAAGCCGTTAGCAATTATGTATGAAGGCCTAAGCGCCCATTTCTGACTTGAATGAAAACATACGACATGTTTTTTCTATTACATTTTTTCGTTACAAATGCATGCTAAACTTTTGATTAGCGCGAAAACACTCCAGCATTTCAGGGTTTTTCGAACCACCTCCAAGGTCCTCCGCGAACAAAGCGCGAGACCGGGTGGATACCTTAAATACTTAAAAAACGCTTCCATTTATTCGAGCTAATTTAACATAAAGTTTTTATAGCAATGCAATAATTGCAACGGAAAAAACCAAAATGTTTCATTTCATTTAAAACTTGCGCAAATGCGCAGCATTGTACATAGAGTGTCCGAAGAAATTACAAAGGCACAAATGCCTATCAACCACCTATTCAACAAACTATCCTATTCATCGCGTCGATCATCACCATCATCTCCGTCATCTTCACCATCATCATCGTTGCCATCATCATCACCATCGCCGCCATCATCACCAACTGGCTCTTCGTCGGATAACTCGACGGTAACTGGTGGATCGAGGACTGCCTTAAGACGCTGGCACCAGTCGTCTTTCTTCAACGATTCAACAACCAACTCCATGATAGGCAAGGAAAGGTTGTCATAGGAGTTTTCAGCACTGGCCAGTGCAGCATCAGCATGTTCCGTCACTGAGCAATGACTTATGTCAAATTCCTACCCAAGCATCTGCTCAACGTGATCGGCACACTCCAGGTAGCCTCCCCGATGACCCACCGCACGCGCCGCATCTGTCAGAGCCGCTACGGCGCGGTCTAGCTCGCCCGCATTCAGGATGGAGTTGGCAACCTTCACAAAAAACAAAAAGCATTAAAGATAAAAACTCTCAACAAGAAAAAGCATAAGACAAAGGCACTTACCAGCACTACGCCGCGAGTGCGCATCCATTCAGCCTCCGAGACAAGCGTATCAACGATGCCTTGGGCCTCGGAGTAGTTTGTCTGGGCCACATTAAGCGCAGCAGTGCTGATAGCACGCGCCTCCTCAGCATCAGCAGCCTTAACCCTCTCAGCATCCAGGTCAATCTCCAACGACTCGCATCTGTCAATTTGCTCGTTTAAGCGACGTTTGAGCTCCGCAATCTCAGTGTCCTTGGCGTGGAGATCTCTGTCCTTGCTGGACAGCTGTAGTTTGACCTCAGACAATTCAACCTGAAGGCCGAAAACACAACTTAGGCCGATGTATTAACAAAATAGCAAGTATAAAGGAAAACAAATAGACTAACCTCCACCTGCTGTTTGGCAGCCTTCTCTCCCTGCGCCTCCTCTACCTTCGAGGTCAAGTCAGCAACTTTAGCCTCAAGATCAACTATCTTCTGTCGAGCCGCATAGGCGCGCTCGTTGTCTTGGGCACAAATACGTTTAAAATCGGCCTTCTCCTTGGCCAGTTGCTCTTCAACATTATGGAGTTTTTTCTGCAGCCCCTCGCGGCCCCACTCTTCAGCCTTCTTGTCAGCCTCAAACTTGGCTCTCTCCTCACCAAACGCGGCTTTAGATTTTTCAAATTCAGCAATACGTTTCAGCATACGCTCGCGATAAGCCTCCCAGTCGGCGCGCTCCCTAACCATCGTTCGCCATTCGCGAACTATTTGATGGTTGGCAGCACGAGCATTGGCCTCGCCAAGGATATAAGTACGATACAACATTTCGTGAGGTTTCGCCCTTTGCCGATGGACTTCAGCAGGTGTAAAGGAGTTCAGGAACCACTCGCGCGCAGGGCTGAACTCAACGAAAGTATCTTTCTGTTTTAAACTCCAGGGGGCTTGATGAGGAGCGTCACCACATTCTTCTTCATTGTAAGTCTTGTAGTAAATATCCCCAACGGTGTCCTTCGCACCTATCACATTGGGGTTATAACCCCCAGCTCCACCAGAGCTCGCGCCGCTTGAGGAGAAGCGGCTGGAACCCTTGGAAGTAATAACAGGCCCGGTGTTGGTTGGTTTGGTGACCTCGGGACCTGGAGATTTAAGAGGCTGATCCATAGCCTTTTTCGCCGTTAGCTCCTTCTCCAAGGCCTGCTTCCTCGCCACTTCAGCCAACCTCTCCTGCTCCGCCCTCTGCTTCCTCTCCTCCTCCTCTTTTCTCTTTCTCTCCTCCTCTATCTTCTTCCTCTCTTCTTCTTTCTTTCTCTTCTCTTCCGCAACTCTCTTCTTCTCCTCCTCTCTCTTCCGATCCTCCTCCACCTTTCGCTGCGCCTCAGCAGCCTCAGCGGCATCCTGAGCAGCAGTGTCAGTGGACTTGATCGTAATCTTGGGCCTCTTTACCCTAACCTCACTAAACGTGACACCCTTCTCAGGGGTCTTCTTCTTGATTTCTGAAAAATAAAGCAAGTGCATTTGAGTAAAGAGAAAAGTATTAAGAAGAGAAGCGAAGAACTTACCAGGAGAAAATTTGTATAACGAGCGCAGCTTGCTCGTTTTCCCAACCACGGGAATCACAGCAGATGTAGGGGCGGAAGCCACACCAGTCGTGGCTTCGCTCCTACCCCTCTTCCGCCCAATAAGCTGGGCACCAGCATCTTCTTCTTCAGCTTCGTCATCTTCTGGGAAAGACGGAGTCGCGCCAGCTTCAGGGTTACGAGAACCCGCGCTCCCCGAGCTTTTCGACCCACCAGCACCAGTCTTCCCCTTAGCTGCATGCGATAAACCTTCATATGAGTCACTGATTATCACATAGTCGTCTAAGTCACGTTGACGAAGGCGAAGAGTACCTTTGACAGCAGCAGATGTTGCGCGACTAGGGCCAGTGCCCTTACTGGTCACCTCAGGCTCCACCTTCTTCTTCTTCTTCACAGGTTTCTTCTTCTTCTCCTCGGGATCAATCCCCAGGTCGCGCAACACACCTGCAAAGATTTTAGACCAAGAGCTTAGCTCGCCGTTGGAAGAACCTACGGACTCCTCGCTGGAAAGATAGAAAGTCTCTTTTCCAGCGAGAGTCACAGAGCGCAATGGACGAGGTTTAGGGTATTGCGCACCTTCAGTAGCGGTCGGCGGTGAAGCGAAAGCATCAGCAGCAGGAAACATGAAGTTTCCTTTAATCTGGTCATACCAGCTTTCCTCGTCATCGCGCATAGGGCGAACGCCCATGGAGCCACCAAAGGTAGAGAAGGCAGCTTGGTAGAGTTGCGCTTCTACAAATGGAGATAAGTAAGTGACAATTACAGAAATCCTACTTAGAAAAAAAAATAAGACAACAAAGAAGACACTAACCTTGATCGCCGATCTTCAAAACCGGAACCTCCCTGCTGCTAGGTAACCACTGGTCACTCATCTTAGCAGCAACTAACACATTTTCCCCAAACACCCGATTTGGGGTTGGGGTTAGCTGCTGGTACCACCGAGCAGTTTTTGGGATGGGAAGATCCTCCTTCGGTATGGCCTCGGTCCAGTCCCTAAAGGGCATGGCAATCGGCAAGACTTCTTCCCTGATGAAGAAGAACTTGGGTTTCCAGTCGTGGAAACTCTTAGGAGGATTCAACAAGATCTTCTTTGCCGCGCCCCGGCTTGCAAACGAGAAGAACCCCATCGTTCTCTGCAACTGGTAGAAAGCACGAAACTTATCTACCGATGGCTCGACGCCATGGGAATGACACAAAAATTCAAAGTGTCGTACCCTCACCATCCCGGGAGGGCTCATCTGAGATATATGGAAATTGTAGTAAGAAAGGATACTGCCTAGGAAGTTGGTCGCCGGCAGTCGGAAATTACCCTGAAGAAAGAAGTCTTCATACAGGGTAATGTAACCGGGTGGTGCATCAGCCGTGTCTGGCCCTGAGCCGGATACCGGGCATCCCACTCCGGTGGGAATCTGAAACTACGAACAATCTGTTCGAAGAGACCTAAGTCCCATTTAAGGACAGGAACTGGTCCTTCCTCACTAACAGGAGCCTCTTGGTGTTCTTCACTCATCTTTTTAGAAAGATCTGGAAAAAAGCTTGAAGAAAAGTTTGAAGATTTGAAGAAATCTTGAAGAGACGAAGAACACTTTGAAGATTCAAAGAGTTTTTGAGAGAAAAGTGGAGAAGAAACGAAGAGAAGTGAGAATCTCTCACCTTCTCTTCGGATATATATACCCATCGCATTTAATGCGATGGGTAACCGTGCCGCGTTCGCCGCTAGGTTAACCAACAGGAGGTTGCCACGTCAAGCGGGAAACCAGGGGTGACGGTTACCACGTGCGCGTGGGCCTCACTCTCCTGACATGAAGTGCAACCGCCGCAGGCGGCATGATGACACCCGTGCCAGGGGTCAACTCAAACGTCGCTCTCAGCGACTTATCTCACCAACCTGTCAGAAGTTCAAATTTCGAAGTTTCCCGCCATAAAACGTGCAAGTAACTTCATGCAGAAGTCACATGAGCCGCGCCAGATATACATAAACTACTATAACCTCGCGCGCCTAAAAGGCCAAACAATAAATCACTCAACACCTGCCTAGTACCTGCGCATTTAAAACGACAGTTTTCAACGTACGCCATACAAGTCAGGATCAAAAGAACCATTTCCCTTTCTCTTATTTTTTATTAAGTCCAGAGCTCCAACCACTTGCGTTGCGCATGGTGCAGCACTGGACTGGGGGGACTTGAAGGGGTATGGTCCCAAAAAGTCGCGCAAACCTCAGATCAGGTTGCGCGTGAGACCATACTCCTTAACACAACAACTTGTTAACAACAACCTCGCGCGACCTACATCGCACTACGATTTATCCCGCGCGAGGGAATGCACACAACAAACCCAGATATCAGCACTTAGCATAAAACAATGGAAGAAATGAGCCACTCAGTAGGGAAGCGCGCGGCTACCTACAGTGGTACATAAGGTACAAGTGGCAGTAAAAGGAGCCAATGAGCGTCTAGCAGGCTCTGGTCAATCGTGCGCCACGATCGCCTGACGAGAAGTACACAAGGACGCCTACATGGCACCAATCAGAGGACGGAGACAACTATCCCACGATCTCCACTCGTCTGCTGATGATAGAAGGACCACAAGGCCGACAACAATGACACGTGGCTCCAATCAAGGTGCGCCAGCACCAACGAGCATCTAGAAGCCACTAAGCGGTCGACGCTAGTGAGACAAAGAGCATATCCGTTTTGTTGTCCGCTTCTGGCCCAAGGCCCATCAGCCCATAACCCCTCACACCTCTCCGGCTATAAATAGAGACCTCATCCCACAGGTTAAAACATTCTATTCTCTCGGCTCTTACTCTTTACACTTAATTACTCTCAAAGCAGTCGCTTATTCTCACGCCGGAGCCTGGTTAAGAGGGAAACCCCCACATTCCCCTCTTAACGAGTAACGGTGTTCTGTTTTGCAGGTTAGATCACCAAGTCGGAGCTCAAATATCCTTAAGAAGATTAACCCTCATGAAAAGAACATAAATCAATCTAATTAAATATCTTAATTAGATCATTGTTTCTTCAACTAAACTATAATTTATTTATTCCCTTGGATTAAAAGTATAGTGAGAAACCTTTCCTTCTAAAATTGACCTTAGGACATCCAAGAATGTGTGTTTAGAGAAATTTCATTGTAGTTTCTCCCCATGTGCACTCTTTTTCTAGTAAAGTCTTTGTTATTCTATTGTTGACTTGTTGTCTTTCAGCTAATTAAATATGTAAGTTTTTAATTTCCTAGTAAAGTCTTTGTTATTCTATTGTTGACTTGTTGTCTTTCAGCTAATAAAAAACATGTAATTTTTTAATAAGTTAGGTTTGTGTTGCAAAAACATTAAACTTTATCATATATGAAAATAAATTTTTATGAAAACCCAAATCTCAAAAATAAATAAAAAAATAATCAAATAACTAGAAAAATACTGATTTCTAATTAAATAACAAAGAAACATATAAGGGGAGTAGGGGTGCTCCGTGATTGAGCGTTATGTGTGGGTGACCACGACGTGGAACATCGCCGCCGGTCCTTGTGACCACGCGTGCTGATGACCATGCGTTGTTGACATGGGTTACCGTTAGGGGTGTTTCAAGTTTAATCAGGATAACACATGTTAACACTGGTGATGGGCACCCTCACTAAAATCTATCACTAGTGATGGGACCAAATTCAATGACGTGGTGAAACATGATTGGGTATGGTAAGTGATGAAAAGTGAAGCACCCCACCTCTAATCTAGTAAACTATTTATATGTCTCTGTGCCCACCATCTCTCGCATACCACTCCTGACCCTGTCCTTGTACACATATGGAGCTCCACATGCAGCCCTCTATAGTCGTGCCCCTCATATGTGTTGGAAATCAAACCCTTAATCAAACATAAAAACACCTGATGAACAAACTCGTTCGACTCTTTTTATTAATTATCAATCAAAGCACATAAATACAATGACTCTAACCATCTATTTATATTAAACGTGTTCTAATCCTAACCTGACTCGGACTCTATTTAATTAAATAAACTAACGAACTAGATAAACCTATTTAATTCAATTTATCTAACAATTATCCCTAAAATAATTCAACAAGAATTATATCTATAACCCCTTTTTATCTTTATCTCATTAATTCAAAATTAACCTCTTCATTCTCCCCCCTTAATCTTTAATCTTGGATTAGACACGTTTCTTCACATTAGCACCAATATCAACAACTTCAATCCCTTAACCAAGTTTGACATCACTCTTCCCGGGTCACTAGAACAACTCCGTTCTTGACCATCAATCAAAGAAAAAACCAAGCTCCTCGCTTCTTCTGTTTTCTTCTTTCCTTGCTAGACGCGACAACATTTAAAGCCTACCCGCTTTTACGAATCTTGTTCCGTTCGTCTACCCGTGAATTCCGATCGGATACTTCTGCCAAAAAAGAACAATCTACACTGGTTTTCCGTTCTTATTCCATCAAAACGCATGGGAGTCACATAGGCGTTCGACGGAGATTATCATATAAACGAATTTAAATATTATAAGGTTTAACAAATATTAATAATTTATATACATGATAAAAAGTGATATAACAAATAAGAATAATTTATATACATGATAAAAAGTGATATAATTTGCACTACAATGACCATAAGAGATGTATAGACTACTTGAATAGGGTGCGTTAGCGAAACAATATAGAAAGTTCTTGCTTCGTAGTGAGAAACTGACAAAGACAAAAGTAACCAAACACAAGGCTAAGAGCAGCCACATATCAGTCAAAAGGCTACTGCTTTTATGGCCCCTCACTATTCTCATTATCTATTTCCTTTTCTATGTGAGAAATATATTTTTGAGTTTATTAGCTTTATACAGGTGGTTAGTGGCGAAGCTTGAAAAAAAAGTTCGGGGGGTCGGAAAGTAATGGAGCTAAAAAAAAATTTCTATCGCGTAGTTTTGAGGTGTATATTCGGGTCGGACGTCGGTGATTCGATTCGGGTTGGGTCGGGTCAAACATTAATATCAAATAAAAAACGTTCTCAAACATTAAAAAAGAAGTTATCATTTTATTCTTCCACATAGCATAATCTAATAACAAAACAAGTTAATAAATCACCTTAAATTTCAAACTCTAGTTTTCATCTAAATCAAATCACAATAAGATTAAACAAATAAAATTAGACATAGTTACAGAAAGATTCAACAAGTTTAGGGCAAAAATTTGGACCAATTTCACCCCTAATTTCAACATAAATCACATAAATTGCAGCCCTAAATTGAACCTAAAGATAAAAAACACAAACCTTTAACCTTATGAAGATTGGATAAGGTGGACTTTTAAGTTAGGCTTTATAATGATTTGATTTGGGTTATATAATATACATTCTAGTATTCTACCAAATATAATGATTGGACTATAATATTTGGACTAATTAAATATTTTATTTGGGCTATATAAATAAAAAAAATTAAAACCGTGGGGTCGAAAACGTATATACCTAATTTTTTTATAAAACCGGGGGGGGGGGGGGGGGGGAGGGGGGCGAAAACGTATATACCTACAAAATCCTATACAAAACGTACATATATAACACTACTGACCGAAAAGTTCGGGGGGGGGGGGGGGCGGGCACCCCTCCCCGCCCCTTAAATCCTTCGCCCCTGCAGGTGGTAGTTAGATTAAAAAAATCAGTATACACGTGAGTGTATGTCGCGTATCAACTATTTCTTCATGACAACGAAAATTACAACACACTTTCTTCATATATATGACATGAAAATTACAACACACTACTTTAGAATGTCAAACATATTTATCGTAGTAGTTAAGGAAAAACCCATTAGATACTCAAACAAAGTGTATGAGATGTTTGTTAGTGAGAATGTTGATCCAAAAATAGAAGCCACTAACTACTTATGAAGTATCAGATGTATTCCAAATTACAAGATATGTCGTTGCTAGTAGTTGAATTGTAATGTCTTTATAAACAAACTACTTATATGAGCGCTGATATGTTGGATTATGAATTATCACATGTTAGAGGCAAATTACACTTATTGATGGTCATCTTATAGTGCTTTGTTGGTGTGAGATTAGAAGAACTACGTTGTTATTTATATGTTAGCAAATTTATATACATCATAAAAAGTGATATAAACTGACTACTCCATAGTTTTGAGAGATCTCCATACTTCAGTCATCTCAAATGTTGTGATATATGTTAAGCAAATTGGTTGAACATGGAAACACGATAATTAACGACTAACCCTAAAAATGTTATAAGTTCTTTTTATGTTCTATAGGCCCTCGTGGAGAACAGCTGACCATTATCGACAGATACTAAAAGTTAATTTGTTTTTACGTTTCTCTTTTGAGGCTTTGTTTTATGTGTCAGTGATCACCGACTAAGCTTGCCATGATATTTTCGTCAGTAAAGCTCTGTTATCTACTAGTAAAAATATATGATACACAAACATAAAGACGATACATGATAGATCCTCATGGTGTATCTAGTGTCGAAGCTTGAGATTTCAGACCGGAGGTCGAAAACGTATATACCCCAAAAATCTCTATAAAATCGGGGAGTCGAAAATGTATATATCCGAAAAATTTCTATACGAAAAGCACATACTCTCCACTAATGAGCGAAAAGTTTGGAAGGTCGACCGCCCCCTCCCGCCAACTAGAAGCTGCGCTCTGGGTGTATCTTCATTAACACAGTATTATAAAAAGATAAGTTAAATAAACAAGTAAAAGTGAATACATAAGGATATTTTCTTGTCAAATTACTAGAGGAATATAACAATATCTTTTTGTGATTTCTCTTTTTTTCTCCCATAAAGAAACACAAAATATAATTTTGTATTTTTTAACTTTAAATTGATTTATCTTGGATACACACCCTCTCACCCTATAAATTGCATGATCCTTCCACAAGTTTTCCTACTCCATGTTTGTGAAAACAAGCACCTTTAGAATAAGATGGCTGATCTTAACCCAAACAAGAAAACTCCTACTCCTACAATGATCCCAATTCCATCACCATCACCATCTCAATTCCACTCACCATCTCCAGCCATTAATTCCACTCCAATGACCCCGAAAAGCCCGTTCATCACACGCGTCATGACACCATTGGCTAGCCCCATGAAGAAGGCCATGGCAAGCATGCAAGGCTACTTGGAGTTCACCAAGCTCAACCCACATGATGAATGGCTTCCCATCACCGAATCAAGAAACGGAAACGCCTTTTATGCAGCATTCCATACCCTCAGCTCCGGAATCGGAATCCAAGCTCTTGTTCTTCCCCTTGCCTTCACTGCACTTGGCTGGTCAGTTCAATATATTCCTAACTTTCTCACACACACACACACACACACTTCACCTAACCTTTTAACCAAAATCAAGAACCATTTTCATCAAGTTCTTTGCATAGGTTGTGAGTTCAAAATCTCATACTTGAACATAACAAGTATAACTTTTGTTATTTGAGTTTATTATCAATTATCATATAGTTATTTTTATTTGATTTATCATTTTATCTTAAGTTTTTTTATTAGTCATTATACTATGTCTAAATTGAGTATTAGGATAGTTAATAACTTTTTATCATATAGTTGGTTAACTTTGTCATTAATTTTTTTCTACGTAATCTCCTTGTATTAGAAGATCCGGTTTTCAGTTATTCAATACGCAAAAAAATATTATTCACCAATACAGTTTCTCAGTTCTTCGTTGTAAACTTACTTTCAGGGTTTGGGGGATAATAAGTTTATCTACATTTTTTGTGTGGCAAATGTACACACTTTGGCTTCTAATTCAACTCCATGAATCATCTTCTGGAGTTCGATACAGCAGATACCTTTGGCTTTCAATGGTTACTTTCGGTATGCTTCCTTTCAAAAAGCTAAAGTTCATGCAAAAACTCAAATTCATACCAACTCAAATAAAGTAGTAATATGATCATAATCTAATATATTATATTTATATGATTTAGGTGAGAAATTAGGGAAGTTAATGACATTAATACCAACAATTTACCTCTCAAGTGGAACATGCATAACCCTAATCATGATTGGAGGAGCTACCTCTAAACTTCTTTTCAACACCATTGTTGGGAACACATGGGAAGACAAAAACGATACCCCGTTAACGATGATCGAGTGGTACCTCGTGTTCACATGTTTGGCAGTTGTGTTATCACAACTGCCAAACCTGAACTCCATTGCTGGAGTTTCATTGATTGGTGCAGTTGCATCCGTTTCGTATTGCACCATCATATGGATGGTGTCGGTTATCGAAGGAAGGCCTGATGGTGGATCGAATGCGCAACAGGAGAAGGTGTCCGGAATTTCTAGGGTTTGTGATATTCTAAATGCTCTTGGCATCGTTGCCTTTGCTTTTAGAGGCCATAATTTGGTGCTTGAAATACAGGTTTGTGGATTTATTTTATGCAAGCATTGTTGATTAATTGCATGATTTTTTTTTTTTTTTTTGGCATATATATTTGTTTGAAAGATTATACAAAAATTATTCCCTAGAATGTTGATTAATTGCATGGTTTTTTTGGCATATATATTTGTTTGAAAGATTATACAAAAATTATTCCCTAGAATTAATTTGCTAGTACTCGTAAAAATATTAGAATTAATCCTAATAGTAATTCTCATTGTTTTGACGTGATTAAAAGTTAAGACGCCAAATTATAAAAATTTTATAATTAATTTGTACTGCAAAGTATGTTCTTTATTTGGATACTGGTTTGGTGCATCAGACGTGTTTCCAATAAAGTACACGTCATAAGTCCAGTGTTTGCATGTTTGAATATTTGGTGCTTTATAATGTCGGGAGGGGTAAGTGGATGAATTTAATTTTTACGACTATATATAGTGTTGATATTGAAAATTAACAAAAAAATTATTCTATATATGCAAAAAAATTAACTTCATTTAATTTAATAAAATTAACTCATTTTACATATTAAAAGCCTACATGTCAACAAAATATTTTCCATATAACCTCCGCATATGTAATAGTTATGCTAGTAATCATCGTTTATCATTCATTTCACATATACGTATATTTTAAAAACAAATATCAAGAACTTTAACATATTAAAATTAGACTGAATTTTTTTAAATGAAAATTAAACAGCACACTTGTTTTTGTGGTATAAATTATAAGCATGTTTTCGTATGTTAAAGTTGCATATCATGATTACCAAAACAAAATTATTTTGGTGTGTATCCATTCTTTCAAATCAAGTTACTTTATGTGTTGGAAAATATTAATATACACATTTGAATATATGTAAAGTTTTCTTTTATTAAAGTCATCACGTCACACACAGATAATATAAGCTAAAAGAAAGTTCAACTTGAATTTAAAGGTTGCCTTTAAGTTGGAATTTACATAATATTTAATAGTACTAAACATTCTTAAATAATTCATTTATCTAGTATGAGTAAATTAAAATCATACGAGATCAGGTTAGGCAGGGAACATGAATCCTAACCAGTGACTTTTTTTTTTCTTAAAAGTTGTGTTTTCTCAAGATTCGAACCCTTAATCTTCAAATTGAGCTCCACTTTAACTTGAGTTTGAGTTCAAGCAACAAAATCAGTGGCCTTCGGGGCGGTTTCTGCCGACTAACCTATGTTGCTGTCATGTTAGCGCTTACTTGTTTCGGTTTCTGCTGACTTGTCAACTTATGTGGTTACATATATTGTGGTTGTAGGGTACAATGCCTTCAAGCCTAAAGCAGCCGTCACGAGTACCAATGTGGAAAGGTGTGAAGTACTCGTATTCCATTATCGCAATGTGCCTGTTTCCTCTCGCCATTGGCGGCTACTGGGCCTATGGGAACCTGGTATTCATCACTCGTTTATACCTTACAAATACTCACTTCACACACTTTAACCACCATGTGTAACTACTGACTGTGCAAACATATAAACGCAGATGCCTACAACCGGAGGAATGTTAACCGCACTGTACAAATACCACGGACAATCAACATCAAAAGCAATCCTAGAGTTAACAAGCATCCTCGTTATCATCAACTGTCTCACGTCTTTCCAAATCTACGCAATGCCTGTTTTCGACAACCTCGAGTTAAGATATGTGACTAAAATGAACGGGCCATGTCCATGGTGGGTCAGGGCCGGGTCTCGGGTTTTCTTTGGTGTGCTAGCATTCTTTGTAGCGGTTGCACTCCCGTTCTTACCGAGCCTAGCGGGTCTTATTGGAGGCATTGCATTGCCCATCACTTTAGCATACCCTTGTTTTATGTGGATAGTGATGAAGAAGCCAGACCAGTATAGCAAAATGTGGTGGCTCAATTGGATCCTTGGGTGCTTAGGGATGGCCTTAAGCGCTCTACTTGTTTTCGGGGCCATTTGGACAATCGTCACTCGAGGCATCGAGGTTCATTTCTTTAAGCCCGAGTGAAAAAACTCAAGGTGTATGTAAAATATAACTACCTAATGCATTAACAACCGTACAACATATGAACTTAATGATTCCTAATTAATGCAAGAGTTTAAACATCTATATAATTTCAACCCATATACTTATGAATGGGTTATTTGGGTCGTGTTCTATCATATACGTGTCAAGTTAGAAAAATAATTACAAAAGAGATGTGTAAAATGGGTAGTAGACCGATTCAAACTTGAAAGAATCAAAGTGATCGTAATAATTTTCCATTCTTATAATCATTTGCTTAAACTGCAATTACAGAACATGATAAATCCGAAAAGGGTGGGAGAGAGTATAAATGGTCAAAAACTTGTTGCAATTTACATAATGAAATTGTTAAGAGCTTATGGTTTCTACTACATAGATAAAGGAAGAAGCATCCGTCGTTTCTTTTTCTGGGCCAGTTTTATTCGCTTTGTTACCTTCATAGATAATAGGAGTAACAATGTGACGGTTGCTAAACCAAATCCAAGTCTCAAATGCCTGAAATACAATGAAACTGCAGAGAAAACGAAAAAAGCTAGAATCACAAGTTCCCATATTACAAACACCACTACGTCCACCCTGCACGTCAAGTAATCAAAAAAGATGGTTTTCAGACAGCATTTCAATAATAATTAAAAAAACGCAAGACTGATGGTACAATTTATAAATACAAGTTGAACAATAACAAGATAAAATGGCACCAGAGAATAAAAAAAGATTCCATAACTAGTTCGATCACATCATCGCCAATTGAAAATAAAGTAGCATACAGTTAAATGTAAACATAGAGGCTAAAGGCAACCTAACCATTTTTATTAAATTTCAGGGACATGCATTTTCTAAAAGTTATATAAAGGTTTGAGATTGTAAGTTGAATGTATTATCTTTTACAACAACAATAATGAAATTACCTTCTAAATTTCACCTAACAAAATTTAACAGGGTGTGAAAATGGGAAAAGATATAGCTATTGATATGCAAAAATCCTCATGTGAGACAAATTTCGAAAAGCAAATCTATCCTATCTAATAAATGAAGAACCTGGGTTGCCACATGGCAATTCAAAGTTTTGGAGGGAAAGTTTTCTAGAATTTTATATAAAAGAATAAATGTAACTAACTAATTTGATAAGTAAACTAAATAATATCTGTTCCGAAATACATGTTCCATTATATTGTTTATTAGAATCGTTGACCATCTTCTAATCAAATCTTTACATTCATGTGCATTTTCTATGCATTTAATTCTTGCAATCCATTGGGAATAGCCCAATGGTGTTGGTGAGTTAGATAAGGTGTAGATTAGTAGGAGGTCATGGGTTCAATCCCCATGGTGGGCAAGTTTAGCCATTCAAAAAAAAAAAAAAATTTAATTCTTGCAATTTTTTGCTTCAATCTACTTATTATACCTAGAGTTGGGCATTAAATTTGAAAATGCAGGCATGTTATTCCTAATTTTCTTTTCTATAATTAATATATCCCGCTCCCTTTTTTGAATTAATAGGTTGGTTCTCCATTCATAGATGCATATATGATCCACCATTGAAAGGGGTTGCATGAAGACACCAGTTTTGTTAGTCCTCAGATTGCCTAAGACACCAAGTTGTTATTTAAGGGTTTTGTAGGACCGTTAATTATAAGCGTGCGCATGTGTTTTTTTTTTCTAATTGTTCAGGATCTTACAGTGGTAGTAAGGGTGGCAGTGTGTACTCATCAAGCTCTATCACGGTAATTACGTATCTCGTGGCAGTGATGTATGTATCCTTGATTATGAGTGAAGTAAAAGACTTGCATTGGGTGCAAGTTTTCTTGTAACAATCCAAAAATGGTGCTATGCTCCTTGGCATGATACCATGAATATAAGAATAAGGTAAACTTTAACATAGGTTGATTTCCAAATGAATGGCTTTTCGTTTTTTTGAGTTTGGGTTTCTAATTTGCAACACAAAACTTTTGGTAATTTTGAATTTGGGTTTGTTATTGATGTTTTTTTTTTTTTTTGAGTTTTGGGTTTCTAATTTACAACACAAAACTTTTGGTAATTTTGAATTTGTATTTGTTATTGGTAAGATTGTTTTGAATTGTGTTAGTTATTGGTATGATCGTTAGGTTTTATTACATGTTTTCCAATCTTGTAGGTTGTAGCCCACTCTTTTATTTCTACTACATTAATATTATATGATCCTTGCCACGTATTCAAAAAAAAAAAAACTAAATAACACCAAGTATTAAACATTTATGTAACAATTTCACGAATTTTATCATTTATAGTTCAACCTGTGTAATACACGGGTTACTATCCTAGTACATAAGATAAATATTTGCATTGATAACATTAGTTAGAGGCAAACTATCAAATGGAGATACCATTTTCAAATATTTTAGTTTCCAAGAATGCACCCATACAGAATATTCATTACTATGAGAGAAAGAACATTTCTATTCCATGTAATGATGAAACTTAGTTTGCAGTCATGTTGATCACAACTGTAATAAAGTATCAACATTTTATTTTGGAACTTATGCATTTGTCACAACGTTTAATGAAAAGTCATTAACATTCTCCAGAAGGTTAAATAATATACTTAACATCGCTTAAAGTGAAAAACTAAGCACTTTTAGAAGTAGTATCTCTTTTCTTGCATGGATATAGTATCAATCTACTTGGAATCTTGGATGTTTGAACTTTGAAGCTAAAGCCTCAATTGTCAATTGCTCAAGTTTCTGTGTATTTCAATCTTAACAAGCCAAAATCCAAATGCCAGCATTGAACATAAGTACAGGCTAAATTGGGAATCTAAAAACTAAAAACGAACTATCATAAAGCAATAAGTTTTGATCACAAAGAACACTCAACAGTAAAAAAAATTACAACCCTAGTTCTATCAAGAATATCACCTATAGAAAAACTACAACCTAATTTGATCAAGAGTCCCTGTATTATAAAGTATAACTCTCTCTCTCTCATGAAAATGGCCCTGAAGGAAAAGATAACCTAGTTCTATCAACAACATAGGCAATCAATATAGGTCACGTCTAGGTAGTTGAAGGCACTAGGCGCACTTAAGGCACAAAGGATGAGCCAGTCGCCTGAACGCCAGACAGTTCAAAAGCGTTGGCCCGAGATAAACAAGACGCAGAGTATAAACAGGCCATTTTAGTTGTGTTCTTGCAAAATTTGGCCTAAATTTTTGCCTGTGAACCGTGATATAAGACGCGAGGCGCTTTTGCTGCACCTCGGCACGCGCCTTTGTCTAGCTATGGATCACATTCATAGATTAACGACAGTTCATCACGAAGATATAACCTAACAAGTATAGCTCTACATAAACCAATGAAATTGAACTAATTCGATACCAAACAACAACCAGCATTTACTATTTAATTAACCTTCATTTCAACTACAAGCTTTCTCCTAAGAAATCTATAGTATTCGAACGATAGAGAGTCGAATTAGTCCTATCCTGATTACAGATTTACATCACACCTTAAAACCTAAACATTATCTCATTTTACACAAAACCTATGTATTCAACATAAAACCAGTTAATCACGAAACAGTTACTGAATTTACACAAAATCACATCAACAAAAACCTAACCGTACAAAAAATCAATTCATCCACAAAACTAAACCCTAACAAACAAATCAAATCAACAAATCACCTGGAAGAATTAGACAAATTCGAAGTCGACGAAAAAAACGACATAGACGCCCAATCATGCTTCGATCTAACTTGATACTCTCTAAGCTGATCCACCAGATTAGATCTCGTAATCTTCTTCTCCGATTGTCCAGAATAATAACTCGACGCCGTTCCGCTTCCAATTCCGCCACCAACAACCTCTCGATTCTTCTCCTGCGACATAGAAGTCGATCTCGGTAACATTTTGACGGTCCGATCTCTATCGACGGATCTGTACGCGTTCGTTTGGTTCATAGAAGTTGAACCTGCATGTGTAAAGGATTCGCCGGAGATTTGGAAGGATTGACGACGGTGGATCGGTGATCATCCACGGCGGCGAAGAAACGGTTGGAGAGTTTTTCAACCACCGGCGGATGAAACAGGGGAGAGGAAGTCCCTTGGTTGGTTTCTTGTTCCTTTGTGTTAAATGACATATACACCCTTGTTGGTTTCATTGATCGGGTTTATTATTCCGGGTTTGGGTTGTTTGGATCGGGTTTTGTTTGTGTATTACTGTATTGTATCTGGTAATAGATGTGGGTTCGGGTTGTTCGGTTATCAGGTTAGGTTATTCGGGTAGTTCGAGCTTGCACATACTTGTTGATTTTTAAATTTTTTTTTACATACTACACTTTTGACACGTAATATTTCAATCTTCGTGTTGTTTGAAACGTTAGTATAAATCACAAGAACATAACTTTCATACTATTTGGAAAGTTAATGCGTATTTTCACTACAAGAACATAACTTTCACTACAAGCCAAAAGTTGAATTAATATAATTCGGGTTAGTAGGTTTGGGTTTGAGTTTTTTTATGTTTAAAGGTCTAACTAATATATGATCCTAATAACATTCGGTTTAATTTGTATTTGGTTATTCAGGTAATGTGTTTGTTTGGGTCGGTTCAATTGGATATGCCTAAAGTCGGGTTAACCGGGAACAGAACAAAGCAATGGGTCTAATAGAATTGAATCGGATGTTTTGAAAATTCAAACCTTCCAAAAGGGCATTACCGTCCAATGTTAACCCTGACAAATTCGTAATAATTTTAAAAAATTTGAACTTCAATTCTCGAAAATAAGACTCGTTGGACGATAATAACCCATATTGGTAGTATAATCAATGACCCTTTAACTTCAATTTCGTTCCAAGAATAATCACACTCTAATGGGAAAGCAGAGTCGGGTAGTAAAGTGAACCCTTTGCTTTGGGCCTCCATTTTACAAGAGCCTCCATTTTTTTAATATACAATATAATACTTGTTGATTTGGGCTTGCAATGGCTGAATGGGGGTTGGCAGGAACAGATGGAAAGTTTAGTCTCAATATGAAAGAGTGGAAGATATAACGTCATCATGTATTCAAGCATATACTTGACGGGTGAACCGTAGAAAGATCTTTAAGTTGATTAAATACGAAATAAGTTGATATGTCCGATGTTTAAATTGGTGAATCTAGATGACTACGGCGAACTTGATGATTATAAGTTAAAGGAGCTAAGGAGGTGCAAAGAAGAAGCATGGAACAAAAGGGAGCTTAAAATGGAAGGAATACGGAGCATATATGAAAAAATAATTTATTGGAATTGAAGAATTAAGAAGATAACATGATAGATGATGAAATTACGAGAACGTGGGCGAATGGAGTTGAAACAAGAAAATTATAAAGAAAACAAAATTGTTTAGCTGAAGCCTGTCGTAGCTTACGGTAGAGCCAGTCGCGGAATTCTATTTTGGCTTTAAAACTCACTTTTTACGGTGAATTTTGGGTACCTTTCACATTGTTTTCGATCCAAGACTGGTGGTGGACGATTTTAGGGTAAAAGAACAATATATTTGGTGATTTCTAAGGGAGGATTAAAGCCTTATCATTGATGGATTACAAATTTGATGTTTGTGTGATCATTCAAGCAATAAGTGGCTAATTTTCTTTGTGTTCTTCCCTAGATGTAAGGTTTTATTTGTGACGACTATGTTTATGTTCTTTAATTTCTGGAATAGTAATCTAATCATATGATGTTTAGTATTATTATGGTGTTTGCGTGATTGTTTGTAACTTGTTAATATTTGTTTCATCTTTATTCTGAACCATACGTTCTTGGTGCCGTTGGCAATCGATATTTAGTGGGAGGGATTTGGGTTGGCTATGTTAACTGGTCATTGGGTGACACACTCGCGTTCTATGAATCCGAGTACTTGGTCCCCTTTCATCACAAACAATTGCACACACACGAGCCATGTCTATGTGGTTCTTTCCCGTTGAACATTAGCATTTGTTGTTGCATAAAACCTGATACCGGTAGTGTAACGCCTTGCGTTTCGAAACTTTTATCTTTTGACAAGTCTTGTCTTTGTAATACTTAAATGATACTTATGTGAGTCTTAATCATGTTAGACTTTTACTCTATGATGTTTTTTGTGATACTTTATGCATGAATCTTGAAAGTATACTGGACTCTTGTGAAACTTAACTCTTGTGAAACTAGACTCTTGTGATACTTTGAAACTCGACTCTTGAAACTTGACACTTGTTAAACTTGATACTTATTGAACGAGAAACGTGATACTTATTGAACGAGGAACTTGATACTTATTGAACGAGGAACTTGATACTTGTTGAACGAGAAACTTTTATTCTTTATGGAACAAGAGACTTTGATACTTATTAGCTTACACACAGACTTGAAACACGGAAACTTTTGTGTTAATTATATAATTATACCATTGTAATGGTTACTTACAATAATACGCAATGCAACGCTTAATCTAGCTCGCAAAACGAACCAAAGTCGGAAAACTAGCAAACGGGTCTCGGCTGTCCGAATGGACATCCGATCGGGGACCATTCGACCGAATAGCCATCCGACCCCTCGCACCTCTCCACCGACTTACCTGTCAACCTCACCTATAAAGAGACCCCTTGAACTCTCATTCTTACCTTTCACTCTCTGTCATCCGACCACACGCACTCTCAGTCATTTTAAGCAAGATTCAAGGCAAATCGTAAGTATTCTTCCCCGATTCTTGTACAACTTTCAACATTTATCACTTCTACACAGTATTCTTCAACAAAATCACACGAACACTTCAACATTTTTATGAAAACCGACTAATTTGGGGTCTTTTGGAGGTGGTTCCACTCAGTTGTTGGTACAAACCGTGGTGGAGCATCATTCAATCAAGATCGGCCCTAGATCTAAAGGATTTTCACAACTTTTATACAAAAACTAAGGAAATCTCATACTTTTACATCCGATCTGACGGAGTTTCATACGTTTCCGGCTCAGATCTGAAAAACATCACGTTTCACAACCAATTTTCGGACTATACTCCAATTTTTATACAAAGCAGTAGTGGAATCGGACTCAAACAGGCTATTAACTCGTGCCTTAGTCAAAAGCCGGCTTGAAAACTGATTTTCACCGGAAAACGGGCCGATTGACGGGTCCAAACATGAAACCTCACCATAAACAGTTCGTCGGATCGAAAAGGGGTTGTTCTCAGCCGACCGAACGAGCTAGGTTTGGTACGTTTCCGTTGTTTGATGCATCGTTACACTGTTTATGAAACTTAGAAAATTTCACGAAACTTCACTCACTGATCGTCTGTCCGAATCGGATGACCATTCGTCCAGATGATCTAATTATCATGACACTTGTTTGTTTTACAGAACACTATGATCACAACTGTAACACCTCGAAATTTTGTGTCCAATAATGTATTGACACGTGCCTTGAGTTTACACGTGGCATTTAATATTAAATAAAGGACTAAAAGTTGACAAACCTTGAAAGTATGTAAATTCGAGGGTTATAAATGTCAAACAAGGGTAAGTATACTGAATAGTAACCCTAAACGATGCTCGTACCTTCAAACGAATAAATCATGGATCGTACGGAAGCGAAACGCGGAAGAAAGTGAGAGATTACAAGCTGCAGGGGTTAACTGTGTCAACATGTTTAATTATACCTCTGAGTGACCCTTTGACGTACCCGAGGCTTTGTAACAGTAAAATACGCTCACTAGAATGTACTATATAAATTCCGCGAAGTTCCGTTTTAAAACGAGAAAGTTATGATCAAATTCGTACAAAAAGGGTTAAAAGTGTCAACAATGAAAGTTAAGGCTTTCCGAATAATTAACAAGATAACCGGGGACTTAACAGCACGAGTAAATAACACGAGGCCCTTAGTTGTAAATAATCAAGGGCCAAATCGCAAAGTTACCCCTTCAAACCCGAAAGGTCAGGTTGTTAATTACCAAAGATTTCGTTACTAAATACCAGGATTTTATTAATCATTACAAAAGATTGAAAAAGATTTAAAAATAACCCTTACGGACCGCAAGGGTCCTGCCTTACGGACCGTAAAGGGGTGAATGATTAAGTTTGTCTCCGCCACAGGCTTACGGACCGCAAGGCCCAAGCCATACGGTCCGTAAGCGATGCCCAGCGACAGAAAGTTGGCTGTTGGCTGTTTAAAGCGGTAAAACATTTATGAATGGGTTTCCCAGAGGTATGGGCATCCCCTACTCGACCCATAGCACCTTAGGCCACCTGCCCATCATCCATACTCACTTGTAGGCTAAGATGTAAGGATCTTAAAGCCAATTCTTGCACTATAAATAGGCATACATGGTTCACAATTAAAACACACCTCAAAACACATTCTCTGATCATTTCTGAAGCTCCCAAGTGTTCTTCTCTAGTTCTAAGTCTTACATCAAGTCTCTGTAAGTATGCCAAACCTTCTATGGCTTTGTTTTTGCTTAGTTTAGCCAAAAAGTCAATCCGTCGTAACTAACGATTGACTTTGCAATAAATCACGAATGGTCCAGTGATATCTCGAATCAAAAGTAGTTATGTGTTGGTATTTATGTGGGTAATAAACCTCTAAAAGGGTTCCCCCTGATCACCACTCTAACTAGTTCAAATATCGAGTCAAACGTATGCTTAAAAAGTCAACAGAAAGCCGTTTTGCGATTTTGTACATAATCTGTAATATATATGGTATGACTGTTTTAATGATCATAAAACATGATAATAAGTATATAAACTCGTCTAAGCATGTTTGATCCGACCGTTTGCTATATTAACCCGGTTCGGAGCCGAATGTCGCAAAAGTTTGACTTTTGCTTTGACTTCAGTTCTGACCCATTTTAATACAATGTAGATATTCCTTAGGACTCTCTTAGGACCAGGTCACGTGATGGTATCACCCTCTGTGACCGGTTCGTTGTTTGTCCGAGTCTTTTACGCATTTCCGTTAATTACTTAAAAGTTGACCGTAACGCCCTTTTTAAAATAAAACGAGTATTTCGGACACGTGAAGGGACCATAACCTTGCTTACTAAATTCTAAGCATGTCCCTAAAATTTCACGCCAATCTGAGGTCTAGAATGGGAGTTATGCTAAATAGCGCATTTATAAGAAACTTTTGTAATAAACGGCGCAATTAGCATAACGCCTACCTAAACCAAGATTTCGTCACCAAAACTTTTACCCACTGTAGTAAAATAATATTTTGGGATTTTTAAAGATTTTTAATTAATTTTAACCTGCTCATAACCTGCGGTTATGGCTACGATTCGGTAAATACCGAATATGCCCTTTTTGGCCAAAACTTGAGTTCTACAAGGTCTTTTGACCCGATTCCAGTTGCTACTGATTTTAAATAATAAATAAGATATTTTAGACTTATTAAACTGATCGGGAAACTCAGGTTTCCTATAGAACTCAGAAAGCCCTTTAAAAGTCTTTAAAATGACCGGAAAACCCCTACGGGGCGTATAATGAACTAAAACTCGTTACGGGCATTATGGAAGGTATCCTACTGATACCACAACCTCTTTAAAGTATATTGACTTAGGAAAACAGTGTAGGACTCCTACGGTTACCCGTTGCGCCTATTGCGCGCACGGTTCGGCTTATGTAACTAGTTTACATAAATTAGCCGATACGGGTCAAACCATATCATTTTGACCCCAAGATTCAGAGTGTGAATATTAAACCCGTGTAAAACAAGTCTCCGAACTTGTTGGGTCAGAATCACATTCCATTCTCGGTTTTCGCCTTTCACGCGATTAAACCGTATCTATCCCTCGAAACTAACCGGTCTTGGCTACGGCTAATATAAAGACCCGTTAGGATTCTAATAGGTTATTTTAAAACCTTCATTCCAGAATAGGAGCCCCAGTAAAAGATATCTGTGATTTAACTGATTAAGGACAATAATTGCAAAGGTAAATACTTTTAACTTATTTTCCCTTATACGGGCTTGGGTTACGGTATATAAAATACCGCTTGATTGAGCATCAAATCTCCCATCGCTTAGGTGGTTAATTGAATAATTTGATCGGCTCATTTAAACAGTCTTGTTACTTAAAAGCCTTTGGGGGGTTAATGACCATGTCCCGGATATCCTTGGCATCATTCAAAGAAATGGCCACGACCTTGACAGTCGGGTGTAGGCGTACACCCGGTATTATGTCTATATTATTAAAAGACGTAGCCGATGGTTTACCCACCTCGGTTTTACGCAATGTTGTCACACCCCGATCTCCAGGTGTCACCGGTGGGCCCGGTGTGGGGTACAGTGACGTGGTTGGCATCGTCATAGACAAACAACACAATATAATAATGCACAGCGGAAGCAGAAATAGATTCATTTCAACTTTATTTAAAATGTAATAATAAACATCATAATTAGTTGAAACGGATCCACAGGCGGATCAATAAAATAAGATAAATTGTTCAACAGTTTATTTGTCGTCCGAGCTTGCGAGACTATAGTGGACGCTCTTAGGAAACAGCCAGCCTAGTTCGTTTAGTACCTGCACTTAACCTTTTGGGAAAAATACGTCAGTTTACACTGCTAAATACAAATCAACTGACTCATTTTGAAAATGATTGAAAATTGATTTAAATGCACAAGGCATAAATATTTTTATTAACTTGGGATAATTATGCAATATAAACTTGTGAACGAATTACATGTTACTCGTACATTTGGTGGCCCGGGATCTGCTGTCCGGGCTAAAGATTAAATGACACACCACATTAAAGAGTTATACACGCCGGGTGTACGCCTACACCCCGTGCTCTGGTCGTGGTCATCTCGTAAGATAATGCCAAGGATATCCGGGACACGGTCAATAACCCCCCCCCCCCAAAGCCTAAAGTAAGAACAAGACTGTTTAAACGAGTCGCACAAACTATTCAAGATTGTACACCCATAGGGTGCAGGATTTGTGCGCTCGATCAAGCGGTATTTTAAATACCGTACCCCAAGCCCGTATAGGGAAAATAAGTCAAAATGTATTTACCTGAGCAAGTATGAATCACAGACGGTAAGTGTAGGTAGCTTTTACTGGGCCTCCTAATCTGGAACAAAGGTTTATAATAACCTATTAGATTCCTAACGGGTCTTTTATTTAAGCCTAAGCTTTGACCGGTTAGTTTTAAGGACGATACGGTACAAGCGCACGATTAAGCGAAAGACCGGATAGAATGTGATTTAGAACCGACAAGTCTGGATACTTGTATAATATGGGTATACTAAATACATTCTGGATTTTGAGACAAAAATGATAACGTTTGACCCGTTTCGGTCAATTTACGCAAACTAGTTACGTAAACCGAACCGAACGCAAAAAGGGCGTTACGGGTGGCCAAAAGAGTCAAATGCAAGTTCCCTGAGATAATATGATTTAAATATGATATAATATCAGTAAGTTATGTTCTATTATGCCCCGAATGATTTTAAACTCAATTTATGCCTTAGAAGGGCATTTTGGTCATTTAAAAGATTATAAAAGAGTCATATTAGAAATCTGAGTTTCGGGTCTGGTTTATACAGTAAATATACTCCATTTAACATATTATAACAGTAGGGTATGACCCATATACCAAACTTAACATTTAAAATCAAACTATGCACCGTAGGGGTATTTTAGTAATTTCACAAGGGCAAAAAATGCCAAAACTGGAAATCTGAGTTCATATACTTATACTTACTGTTATTATATGAAAATATACTAATTACATCAGTAGGTATGAGTCTTATATGTTTAAAACGGGTATAACGCTTACTATGCGCTAAAAACGCTTAAAATGCGATTTAGAGCCGTTTCCGGGTTTTTAAAAGAAATCTGAGATTTTTATATTTCCAGAATGCTCAAAATAATTTATTTAACATATAAAATCAGTAGAAAAAGGTTTCGGGTCAAAAGGATGTATAAAACTCATTTTATGGCTTAAACGGTCAAAACCGGCATTAACCAAATCGACTTAGCGACGTATGATCCGTTCAGCCAAAAATCAAATAAAAATCATCAAAAATACCAAAATATTATATAAAATCAGTGGGTAAAAAGTTTTGTATCAAAACGTGGCCTGAAATAGGTTATACGCGAAATGCGCCGTTTATGTAACTTTAAGATATCGTTTTACGCTATTGGCCATAACTCAAAATCTGGACCACCAACTGGTCTCAAATTTTCGGTGAAAGTTTATAAATTAGTAATAAAGATTTCTACTCTTTCACTTTTCCAAAAATCACGTTTTATATCAAAAAGGGCAAAATAGTCAACTTTAAGCATAAATTGGAAACATGCAAATGAATCGGCTAAGTATAGACTCGAGATATAAAAGTTCCAGAAAGTTATACTAAAATATAAATGGTTCAAAATGTGCTCTAATACAGATCTCAAACATGCATGCACGGATCCGAATCGATAGTCTACGAAAAAGTCGTTTTACAAGACTTTCGGTTCCGATTCGTATTTATACTAAAGATTGTCGAGTTGATTATGGTGAAACACATTCTTACATATATTATAAGTTATTTTTGATGATCAAACAGATTGCATGTCATCTACATTACCATTTGAGCTATTTTTCGCAAAAACGATTTCTGTTGACTTTTTAGAAACAACTTTGACTCGACAATTAGCATGCTTAGAGTGGGAATCAGAGAATACCCTTTTGAGGGTTTGTTTCCCACATAAATACCAACATATCAGTGGTTTCAATTTGAGAAATGACAGAGTATAACTCGTTTAATCGAAAAGTCAAATAATAAGAACAACGGTTTGACTTTTAACAATTAATCAATGCAAGAACGAATTAGAGACTGATATAGAAGCTTACAAAGGTCCTAATGAAGCTTAGTTAACACTTAGAGTCAGCCTTGTCGTTCAGAAATGCTCCAGAATTGCCTTGAGAGTTTTGCAAGTTGTGTGTGTTCTTTGTTTACAACAAGTGCTTCAAGAAAGTGAATGAATAATCTGATTTAAAGTGAATTCAGATGTTATAGAGAGGTCACAATAGCCTAGGCATGCAAGGGAGCTGATTGGAGCAAAAGAGAGGTGATGAAAGCTGTAATGCACTTCAAATTCGGACCCAAAATGGTCATTTTCGCGATTTCTGCATCTGATAGGGGTTCGCGGCCCGCTTGGGCCTGTCCATGCGGGTCGCCTGACCTGCTTAACAGCCAAACAACTTTCAAACTTGGCAGCTTTGGTCCCTGTCCTTGCACGCGATGTTTCGGCTACTTATTTTGACTCGTAAACCCCCAAACTTGGTTTCTAAGAACCTTGGGACATTTACCAACATGGTAATGTCCTCGGATAACTTTGCGCTCAACCGAAAAGTCATGAAATTCGACGTTGACGCTTTTAACCCCTCAAGTACGGTTTTGGCCATAACTTTCTCATACGTTATCGAAACTTCATGAAATTTTTACCACATATTCTAGTGAGTATATTTTAGCATTACAATGCCTCGGGTCTGCCAAAAGTTCACTCAAAGGTATAAATTCAACATGTTGACACTTTTGGCCCCTATAGTTTATAATTCCTCACTTTTGTGCAATTTCCGCGTGGTATGATCCATGAACCATCCGTTTAAGGTTATAAACATTATGTAGGGTTATCATAGAGTCTATTTATCCATTGTTGACACTTTGGACCCTTACGTTCCATAGTTTTCACTGTTTGTCACTTTTAGTCCCTCTAAAGTTTGTTTTCACATACCGGAACCTTATGACACGTGTCAAGACATTATTGGACGAAATTTTTTCGAGGTGTTACATCCTCACCCCCTTAAAAGAAATCTCGACCTTGAGATTTACTGAAACAAATGAGGATATTTTTCTTGCATCGTGGATTCCACTTCCCACGTGTATTCGGGACCTCTACGGGCATCCCATTTGACCTTTACAATGGGTATGTACTTCCTTCGAAGCTTTTTCACCTGTCGATCCTCAATCGACAAAGGTTTTTCCACGAACTTCAAACTCTCATCTATGTGTATATCCGTATGTGGTATAACCAGTGAATCGTCAGCGAAACACTTCTTCAAATTACAGATGTGGAACACATTATGAATAGCGCTAAGTTCTTCAGGCAAGTTTAACTTATAAGCAACTGACCCGACACGTTCGATAATCACGAAAGGTCCTATATATCTCGGGCTTAGCTTGCCTTTCTTTCCAAATCGCATCACACCCTTCCAGGGCGATACTTTAAGCAATACTTTATCACCTACATCAAAGTGAAAATCTTTGCGCTTAGGATCCGCATAACTTTTCTGCCTATCCCTGGCAGCTTTCAAACGATCGCGTATCTGCACGATCTTGTCCGTCGTCTCAAAAACGATATCTGGTCCTGACAACTGGACATCTCCAACTTCTGCCCAACAAATGGGCGATCTACACTTTCTACCGTATAAGGCCTCAAAAGGCGCAGCTTTTATGCTGGAATGGTAGCTATTGTTGTAGGAGAATTCAATCAGTGGTAGGTTCTTATCCCAACTACCACCCAAATCGATCGCACATGCTCGCAGCATGTCTTCCAAAGTTTGAATAGTACGCTCACTCTGACCATCAGTCTGAGGATGATAGGCCGTACTAAAATTCAAACGAGTGCCCAACGATTGTTGGAAACTCTTCCAAAAATGCGATGTATATCTAGTATCTCTATCGGAGATAATAGATATAGGTATACCATGTAGCGCTACAATCTTATCAACGTATAATTGAGCTAACATATCGGAGCTATACGTCTCCTTGATGGGTAGAAAATGAGCTGACTTAGTCAGTCTATCTACTATGACCCATATGGTATCGTTTCCCTTTTTCGTCTTCGGCAACTTGGTGATGAAATCCATTGTCACCATTTCCCATTTCCACTTGGGAATTTCAGGTTGTTGAAGCAAACCTGACGGCTTCTGATGCTCAGCCTTGACTTGCGCACAAGTCAAACATTTAGCTACATGCTCAGCTACTGACTTTTTCAAACCAATCCACCAGTAGTTTGCTTTCAAATCCTGGTACATCTTATCAGCTCCAGGATGAACGGAATATTTAGAGCTGTGGGCTTCCTGGAGGATAACATCCCGAAGTCCTCCATAAACTGGAACCCATATTCGTCCGTTTAGTCGTAGCATTCCATCTTTGTCGTAGGATAACTGCTCCTCAGTTACTCCTAATTTCTCTGCCGGATAGTTAGCTTCCAACACAGCTTCCTTCTGTGCAGCTAACACCCTTTCATTCAAATTATTTCTTATTTCAATGCGCTTGGCATTGATTCTGATTGGTTTCACCCTTTCCTTTCTGCTTAAGGCGTCGGCAACTACATTTGCCTTGCCTGGATGGTATCTTATCTCACAGTCATAATCATTTAGAGTTTCCATCCATCGCCTTTGACGCATGTTCAATTCCTTCTGATTGAACAGATGCTGAAGACTCTTGTGATCTGAATATATTATACACTTGGTTCCATACAAGTAATGTCTCCATAGCTTCAAAGCGAATACAACTGAACCCAATTCCAAATCGTGGGTGGTGTAGTTCTTCTCGTGCACCTTTAGCTGTCGAGAAGCGTAGGCAATGACTTTGCCTTTCTGCATGAGTACACAGCCCATGCCAGTATGTGACGCATCACAATATACCACAAATTCTTCAATACCATCGGGCAATGTCAACACGGGCGCATTGCTCAACTTCTTCTTCAAAATATCGAAGGATTCCTACTGCTTAGGGCCCCAATCGAACTTAATCTTCTTACGAGTCAACGAAGTTAGGGGCGCAGCAATTCTTGAAAAGTTCTCGATAAATCGCCTATAATATCCTGCCAATCCGAGGAAACTGCGAATCTCGGTAGGAGTCTTCGGTGTCACACCCCCAAAATCCACACGCGGAGTACCACCGCTTGGGAGCATGACGTGACCAGGATCAAGCCATCAATCATATCAAACATAGCATTTAATAATTATAAAAGTCATTAAAGTAGTTCATCATGACATGATCGATGTTTCAAAACCAAGTATTGTTTAAGTAGCGGAAGCATTGTTATAAACCCAAATTAAATATACTGAAATGTCATAAGTGTCCAACAACGTATTACGATCCTTGTCCACAACGACCGGCTCCTCTCTGTGCAAGCTCCAAGTACCTATCGATCTGCAAGGCATGTAACAGAATGATCAACAAACTAGTTGAGCGAGTTCACAGTAAGTAAGTGCGTAACAGTAAGTAAGGGTGGCTCTACTGGGCCGAAAGTAAGTTATATAGGTGGGGGCTTCCCATGTTATGTGACCACTAGACTATTCGTATCAACTACTCGTATCATCCCTGTTCTTCTTCCGAGAACAGTAGCGCGTATGGGGTGTACGTAGGTTTTACGTACGTATCCTTCAAACCGAGGATAGGAGACGCGGGGGTGTACGTGGGTTTCACGTACGTATCCTTTGTACCGAGGATAGAAGTAAGTAATGCGTACACGTAGGTTTTACGTGCGTGCCTGACATCCGAGGCAGTAATTGGCATATGACCACGTAGGTGTTATCCTAACCTACGGAACCGTCCTGACATCCGAGGACCATGATAGGTGATAGTCTAGGAAAAGCATATGTACGTTCTTAGTCAATTGTAACCTTTATCCCATTCCCACGACCCGGGAATCCCATGCCTTAGTAGGAGTGTGAACTCACCTGGGTTTGCTCGGCAGACAGTATAATGCTCAAGTATACAAGTAAGGAATCAACCACGTCCTATCATGGTTACTATGCAAGTTAGGTTCGTATGTAACACGTTTGTATCACGTATGGTATCAAGTATAATCATGGCAAATCACATAACAGTAACAGCAGTTCATATCAAGTAACGAGTCCAAGAAGTCGGCCCAATTAACATAAGCAGTCCAATTAGCATTTATGCAAACAAGTCCAATAACATAACAGTCCTAAGGTTGGGCCCGTGACAGTGTAGGCCCAAAACAGTGTACGTGCAAAGGAGGTCTCGAGTCGCAACCAGCGATCTCGAGTCGCAACCGGTGGTTACGAGTCGCAACAGGTGGTCTCGGTTCATCATGGCCCGGTTACGAGTCACAGCCGGAGATTACGAGTCGCAATAGGAGGTTGCGAGTCGCAACTGATAATTTCGGCTCATCATGGTCTGGTTACGAGTCGCAACGGGACTCGCAACCGTGATCTCGGCTTGTGCTGTTGTGGTCTCGAGTGGGGTTCCGACTCGCAATGAGTGGTTCCGAGTCGCAACCGCGTGTGTAACTGGTTTCCATAACTCCTGTAACCATCATCCCGTGATTCTAGCAAACAACTTAGGCAGTTTCGGAAATCAGATCAAACAATGATTATTCAACATTCAATCATATTCATAATATTTTCAAATCATCACCATTTAGCATGATCATAACAGCATCAAATCAAAATCGGATTATCACACAAATCTAAACCGGGTCATAAACATATCATCGAACTAGCATGCAACCTATCCGATTAACATTCATACAGAACCTGATTATATCTATCATCATGAAATCAATCCGAAGACCAATAATAAACAACATAATCTAACCGGCCCTAGTTCACAATCATGCGGATTCTAATCGGTTTCATCTAAACATGAAATCATAACATCACTTATCATAAAAACATAAACAAAACACTAACCGATTACGAGTAAAGAAGGGTGATCCGAACAAGAGAATGATCGGATGTTCTTGTGCCTTCGGTTTCCAAGCAACGAGAGAGAGAGAGTTTGTGTGTGTTTCTTGGTTGCAATGTTGTAAAAACTAGAACCCTAAGGTGTGTGTGAGTATAAATACGTAGAGGGGATGTGGGCCGAAAACCCCACATGGGCTGTGTCATGGTCTCGAGTCCACTAAATGGACCGAGTGGGTTTGTGTTCGATGTGGTTCGGTAATTATAACATTAAATCACATAATTCACGTAATACGTATCATTCAAACAATCACTTAATCGCAATAATTCACATAGTCACACGTAACATCATAACATTCGTTAACTCAAAGTGTCATGTCAGCACGTAACGTTACATCCAAGTAAGTCTAAAATTCGAGTTGTCACATTCGGCTCCTGCCAATTCATGACTGCTTCTACTTTAGCGGGATCTACTTGGATACCACGCTCGCTTACTACATGTCCAAGGAACTGGACTTCTCGAAGCCAAAATTCACACTTCGAAAATTTGGCATAAAGCTTCTCTTGATGCAGAAGTTTGAGAATACAACGAAGGTGTTTCTCATGGTCAGCTCGGCTCTTCGAGTAGATAAGGATGTCGTCAATAAAGACGATAACGAATTTATCTAGATAGGGCTTGCAGACACGATTCATGAGATCCATGAATGCGGCTGGTGCGTTGGTGAGCCCAAACGGCATCACTAGGAACTCGTAATGTCCATAACGAGTCCTAAACGCTGTCTTGTGCACATCTTCGTCTTTGACCTTCAGCTGATGATAACCTGACCTCAGGTCGATCTTGGAGAAATAGCTTGCTCCTTGCAATTGATCGAACAGATCGTCGATCCTGGGTAACGGGTACCTATTCTTGATAGTGACCTTGTTAAGCTCACGGTAATCGATGCACAGACGCATCGATCCATCCTTCTTTTTAACGAACAAGATTGGTGCTCCCCAAGGAGACGAGCTAGGTCTAATAAAACCTTTAGCTAACAAATCATCCAACTGCGTCCTCAACTCCTTCATCTCCGTTGGTGCCAATCTGTATGGTGCTCTTGCTACAGGCGCAGCGCCTGGAATGATGTCTATCCGAAACTCCACTTGCCTATCTGGTGGCAAACCGGGTAGTTCTTCAGGGAATACTTCAGGGTATTCTGAGATAACAGGGATATCTTCAATCTTCGGCTTCGGCTCATCAATGGTAACTTGTGCCATATAAATGACACATCCCTTCTGCATGCATCTGGATGCCTTGAGCATGGACACTTGCTCAGGCAATCCATGCTGGGTATCTCCTTGAATAGTGAGTGACTCACCAGACGGAGTCTTCACTACTACTTGCTTTCTGTTGCACACTATCTAGGCTTGGTTTTGCGCTAACCAGTCCATGCCTATCACTATATCGAATCCAGCTAGCTTAAAGGGAAGCAAGGATAACGGGAAAGAATGATTCCTAATGGATATAACACATCCATCTAGAACAGTCGAGGCGGTTTCTATGGTTCCATCGGCTAATTCCACCTCATACTTCACACTTAAGGTTTTAACAGGAAGGTTTAACAATTTACAAAACTTATCATCTACAAATGACTTATCAGCTCCTGAATCAAATAGGACTCTAGCAAAAACATCATTTACAAGAAAAGTACCTGTAATGACGTTGTCGTCTAGAACTGCCTCCTTGGCGTCCATTCTGAAGACTCTCGCATTAGTCTTCTTTCCTTCATCGGTTTCTTTGCATTCTTTGGGCAATTTGGCCGGATGTGCCCTTTCTCGTTGCAACCAAAACAAGTTGCGTCCTTAATCTTCTTGCAATCCAATGCTTTATGGTCTGTGGACTTGCAGATTCCACATCGTTTCTCGTGAGACTGGGATTTCGCTTCCAAACGACATTTCCCAAAATGGTGTCTCTTGCAGGTCTTGCATCTGGGTTTCTCACCCGATTGATGATCTCCCTTCTTAAATCCTGACCCTTTCCTATGGTCGTTGTTCCCTCTGTGTCGTTTCTCAGATCTTCGTGAGGTGTCATCCTCACGTTTCCTTTTGTTTTCCTCTGAGCTCTTCATAGCTCTCAATCTGACTACATCTTGAGTGAGGGAGAGGGATAGATCAGCTACGGATCTGAATGTCGTAGGCCTTGATGCCTTAACGCTCGCCTTGATCTCAGGTGCCAGACCCCCAATAAAACGAGCGATCCTTCGCGGCTCCGGGGTCACCAAATACGGCACTAATCGAGATAAGGTGTTGAACGTAGTGAGATATGCCTGACAGTCGAGGTTCTTCATCACAAGGGATACGAAATCCGATTAAATCCTTTCGACCTCATGCTGCGGGCAGAAATTCTCTTTGACCAGGGCCACAAACTGTTCCCATGTCATGCTGTACAGGGTGGCCTTACCGGCAGCTTGTAGAAGAGACTTCCACCATGCTAGAGCATCTCCCTTGAATGACTGGGACACGTACTTCACAACGTCCCTATCAGCACACCCGCTGATGTCAACAACTGTATCCATCTCATCAATCCATGTCATGCAGTCAACTGCTCCTTTTTCCCCAGTAAAATCTCTTGGTTTGCATGAAACGAAATACTTGTACGTACAGGACTTGCTGTGCGTATCATGCTTCAGCTTGATTTCTTGCTTAGGAATACTGCTGTGGTTGGAGGAGTGATTATCCCCCTCATCCTTCTTCGGCTCATTCTTCTTAGAAGGTGGCTTACTATGAGCCTCTGAATGAGTCTTGGGCTTGACATGCGTTACAGTTCGGGTCCTACTCCGAGTCCCGCTAGATTCCCTGAATTGCCTATCCATAGCTTTGGCAACAGCGTTTTCAACCAGTGCTTGCAGTTCCGCACCAGTGACGTGAATCTTTGTATCATCTGGGTGTTCTCCAGAATGACTGTTGGTCTCCTCCGATTTGGCCATGTAGCTTAAGCTACATAAAAGGACAAGGTCTTATTTAGAAACCTAACAGTATTATCGTTCTAGACGATTTATTAACCATGATATTAAGAATCATAATAGTTAATTTATTTAATTTCATTCAGGGCTTTCATTAGCAACTATATTATGGAATGAAATATATATATTGGCACAATAAGCCTAGTCACTTCGGACAACTTCTAAATTATAAATTTAGATTTTTATAGGATTAGCATTGTATAATTAAACAAATAATCCTTTACTTGGCAGGGAGTCATAAACCACAACTGCCTTTTTGCTTTATATGACATAGTCATAACCCGTAGGTATCAAGTCATAATCAGACTTGTATACAGATATAATCTGTAGATAATTTATTAAAAAGGGTGACATGTGTGATTTTACGAATCACGCTTAGTCAAGAATGTTAACATGTTTTCAGATGTTAACAGAGAATTGAATCTTTTCAACCAGGTTTTACCATATTGGCCAGGCCTGTTAATAAGACATTCAAGCTAAGTTCTACCTTACTAAGATTCTTATTAAAATGGCAAATCAAACAAAAATTGATATTTTCCATTTATTTGAATATTATATTCATGCACATAAATAAATGAAGAAAAATTTTAAATTAACCATTTTAATTAAAGTAACTAGTACAACTTTTGCCCTAAACGGGACTTTTACTCAAATGACATGCCCACGCAGGGGCTAAACCAAATAACAGACAAAACAAACAAAACAAACCCACGCAGGGGTTAAACAGAAATAACATACCCACGCAGGGGTAGAATAGGAGAAATATACCCACGCAGGGGTAGAATACAGGAATAAATGTCCACGCAGGGACATGAGTAAAAGAGCTAACAACACAGGATTTAATAATCCTTCTTACTCTTACCCTTAATCAAGTCAACCATCTTCTTGAACATACCGCGGTTGTGTCGGTGATCATTTTGTAATTCCCGTCGCACGTCGTGTATCCCTTGCAGGATTTCTTGGACTTGCGGTGGCGACATCATCGGCGCCGACGGCGGTGGCTGATACTGCGGTGGCTGTGGAGGCTGCGGCTGCTGGTACCCTTGCGGTGGGAATCCAAAAGCTGATTGTCCCGTAGCCCAGGGACCTCCAAAAGCACTCTCCTGGTTGAGAGGGTTGTAGCCCGAGGCTAACCAGTAGGGATCTCCCGTATAATCATAACCGGGAGGAAAAGTCGGCTCGAAAGGGTTGAACTGTGCTGCGCTAGCATACGCAGGGATGGGCTCTCCAAAGTTCTGCGGCGGTAGTGGCGCAATCGTCGCAGAAGTAACCTCTGAGACGGGATGCTGAGAATCTCCCATCTCTGACTCCTCGTGGAGCGGCGAGTAGCGGCTGCTACCTGAATGTCGAGGGGTGGCAATGCGAATCCCTCCTCGCGTAGACATACGCGCGTTCCTCCTTGGCCTCTGAGGCGGAGGAGGCAAAACCGGTGGTGGTGGTGGCGACAGAGTAATCACGTCGCGCCAAAAGGCCTCAGATGGGTCCTGTTGCAAAGGCGGCTGCTGAAGCTGCTGCTGCTGCTGGGAGTGGTGCTGAGAGTGCACGGGAGAACCGTGATAAGACTGGTGCATGGGAGAGTTGTGGTGGCTGGGGGTATAAAACCAATCGTGCTGCTTAAACCTCTCCTCGTAGCTGTCAACACCATTGAATGGTGATCCCCTGTATGGTGACCCATCCGATATCTCAATGGGATGGTTAGGCGTGCCGGACGGTGGCAGGGAAGGGTCAGTGTCCTCGTCGACCTCCATCTCGTTACCACCAGAGAAGTGGTCTTCAGGTCCTAGTGGGTTATGACCCACTGGTTCATCCAAGAAAGCATCAGGATTATACAGGCCCTGATAAACTGGTGCTGGGTAGTGGTGAGGTGACTGGTGTAATGGAATGAAAGATCCATGGGAGTCATGGGGCCCATTTTCAGAATGTGGCCCAAAGGAGTGAGGTAGGGATGGTGAGGTACTCAGTGATACCGAGTGCCTGGCTGGTTCGGCGAATGATCTCCAAAGATCATGGGCTGCAGTGTTGTGCGATGCTGATGGGGCTCGCCTGTGCGAAGGCCCTGCCTCGTGGTCATGTGATGTGGCGAATCCTCCTCGTCCTCGCATACGTGGCGGCATGATGAACCTGTCAAAAATCAAACAAGTTGCACAACAAAAATATATATATGAGACAAAGTTAGAAAAATGAAAATAAAAATAAACGAAATTTTGAACATTTCCTAAGTTCTTTGTCTAGACTCGAAAATCGAGGAATGTGCAATTGTGTAACTGAGATTAAACACAAAAAAAGGCTAGTGTTTAATTCACTCAGCGTTGGCTCTGATACCAACCTATCACACCCCGATCTCCACGTGTCACCGGTGGGCCCGGTGTGGGGTACAGTGACGTGGTTGGCATCGTCATAGACAAACAACACAATATAATAATGCACAGCGGAAGCAGAAATAGATTCATTTCAACTTTATTTAAAATGTAATAATAAACATCATAATTAGTTGAAACGGATCCACAGGCGGATCAATAAAATAAGATAAATTGTTCAACAGTTTATTTGTCGTCCGAGCTTGCGAGACTATAGTGGACACTCTTAGGAAACAGCCAGCCTAGTTCGTTTAGTACCTGCACTTAACCTTTTGGGAAAAGTACGTCAGTTTACACTGGTAAATACAAATCAACTGACTCATTTTGAAAATGATTGAAAATTGATTTAAATGCACAAGGCATAAATATTTTTATTAACTTGGGATAATTATGCAATATAAACTTGTGAACGAATTACATGTTACTCGTACATTTGGTGGCCCGGGATCTGCTGTCCGGGCTAAAGATTAAATGACACACCACATTAAAGAGTTATACACGCCGGGTGTACGCCTACACCCCGTGCTCTGGTCGTGGCCATCTCGTAAGATAATACCAAGGATATCCGGGACACGGTCAATAACCCCCCAAAGCCTAAAGTAAGAACAAGACTGTTTAAACGAGTCGCACAAACTATTCAAGACTGTACACCCATAGGGTGCAGGATTTGTGCGCTCGATCAAGCGGTATTTTAAATACCGTACCCCAAGCCCGTATAGGGAAAATAAGTCAAAATGTATTTACCTGAGCAAGTATGAATCACAGACGGTAAGTGTAGGTAGCTTTTACTGGGCCTCCTAGTCTGGAACAAAGGTTTATAATAACCTATTAGATTCCTAACGGGTCTTTTATTTAAGCCTAAGCTTTGACCGGTTAGTTTTAAGGACGATACGGTACAAGCGCACGATTAAGCGAAAGACCGGATAGAATGTGATTTAGACCCGACAAGTCTGGATACTTGTATAATATGGGTATACTAAATACATTCTGGATTTTGAGACAAAAATGATAACGTTTGACCCGTTTCGGTCAATTTACGCAAACTAGTTACGTAAACCGAACCGAACGCAAAAGGGGCGTTACGGGTGGCCAAAAGAGTCAAATGCAAGTTCCCTGAGATAATATGCTTTAAATATGATATAATATCAGTAAGTTATGTTCTATTATGCCCCGAATGATTTTAAACTCAATTTATGCCTTAGAAGGGCATTTTGGTCATTTAAAAGATTATAAAAGAGTCATATTAGAAATCTGAGTTTCGGGTCTGGTTTATACAGTAAATATACTCCATTTAACATATTATAACAGTAGGGTATGACCCATATACCAAACTTAACATTTAAAATCAAACTATGCACCGTAGGGGTATTTTAGTAATTTCACAAGGGCTAAAAATGCCAAAACTGGAAATCTGAGTTCATATACTTATACTTACTGTTATTATATGAAAATATACTAATTACATCAGTAGGTATGAGTCTTATATGTTTAAAACGGGTATAACGCTTACTATGCGCTAAAACGCTTAAAATGCGATTTAGAGCCGTTTCCGGGTTTTTAAAAGAAAGCTGAGATTTTTATATTTCCAGAATGCTCAAAATAATTTATTTAACATATAAAATCAGTAGAAAAAGGTTTCGGGTCAAAAGGATGTATAAAACTCATTTTATGGCTTAAACGGTCAAAACCGGCATTAACCGAATCGACTTAGCGACGTATGATCCGTTCAGCCAAAAATCAAATAAAAATCATCAAAAATCCCAAAATATTATATAACATCAGTGGGTAAAAAGTTTTGTATCAAAACGTGGCCTGAAATAGGTTATACGCGAAATGCGCCGTTTATGTAACTTTAAGATATCATTTTACGCTATTGGCCATAACTCAAACTCTGGACCACCAACTGGTCTAAAATTTTCGGTGCAAGTTTATAAATTAGTAATAAAGTTTTCTACTCTTTCACTTTTCCAAAAATCACGTTTTATATCAAAAAGGGCAAAATAGTCAACTTTAAGCATAAATTGGAAACATGCAAATGAATCGGCTAAGTATAGACTCGAGATATAAAAATTCCAGAAAGTTATACTAAAATATAAATGGTTCAAAATGTGCTCTAATACAGATCTCAAAATGCATGCACGGATCCGAATCGATAGTCTACGAAAAAGTCGTTTTACACGACTTTCGGTTCCGATTCGTATTTATACTAAAGATTGTCGAGTTGATTATGGTGAAACACATTCTTACATATATTATAAGTTATTTTTTATGATCAAACTGATTGCATGTCATCTACATTACCATTTGAGCTATTTTTCGCAAAAACGATTTCTGTTGACTTTTTAGAAACAACTTTGACTCGACAATTAGCATGCTTAGAGTGGGAATCAGAGAATACCCTTTTGAGGGTTTGTTTCCCACATAAATACCAACATATCAGTGGTTTCAATTTGAGAAATGACAGAGTATAACTCGTTTAATCGAAAAGTCAAATAATAAGAACAACGGTTTGACTTTTAACAATTAATCAATGCAAGAACAAATTAGAGACTGATATAGAAGCTTACAAAGGTCCTAATGAAGCTTAGTTAACACTTAGAGTCAGCCTTGTCGTTCAGAAATGCTCCAGAATTGCCTTGAGAGTTTTGCAAGTTGTGTGTGTTCTTTGTTTACAACAAGTGCCTCAAGAAAGTGAATGAATAATCTGATTTAAAGTGAATTCAGATGTTATAGAGAGGTCACAATAGCCTAGGCATGCAAGGGAGCTGATTGGAGCAAAAGAGAGGTGATGAAAGCTGTAATGCACTTCAAATTCGGACCCAAAATGGTCATTTTCGCGATTTCTGCATCTGATAGGGGTTCGCGGCCCGCTTGGGCCTGTCCAGGCGGGTCGCCTGACCTGCTTAACAGCCAAACAACTTTCAAACTTGGCAGCTTTGGTCCCTGTCCTTGCACGCGATGTTTCGGCTACTTATTTTGACTCGTAAACCCCCAAACTTGGTTTCTAAGAACCTTGGGACATTTACCAACATGGTAATGTCCTCAGATAACTTTGCGCTCAACCGAAAAGTCATGAAATTCGACGTTGACGCTTTCAACCCCTCAAGTACGGTTTTGGCCATAACTTTCTCATACGTTATCGAAACTTCATGAAATTTTTACCACATATTCTAGTGAGTATATTTTAGCATTACAATGCCTCGGGTCTGCCAAAAGTTCACTCAGAGGTATAAATTCAACATGTTGACACTTTTGGCCCCTATAGTTTGTAATTCCTCACTTTTGTGCAATTTCCACGTCGTATGATCCATGAACCATCCGTTTAAGGTTATAAACATTATGTAGGGTTATCATAGAGTCTATTTATCCATTGTTGACACTTTGGACCCTTACGTTCCATAGTTTTCACTGTTTGTCACTTTTAGTCCCTCTAAAGTTTGTTTTCACATACCGGAACCTTATGACACGTGTCAAGACATTATTGGACGAAATTTTTTCGAGGTGTTACAAATGTGGTGTGTCTATTGATCTTTAACCCAGACTAGATCCGGGCTACTGAACGTATAGAAGGAACATGTAATTCTTTCACAAGATTATAGTTTTAAATAATTATCCCAAGTTATAAAAGAATTTGTGCCTCGTGCATTCAAATCAATTTTAATAAATATTTTTCAAAAGTGTCGGTTGAATGTATTTACCAGTGTAAACTGACGTATTTTTCCAAAAAGATTAAGTGCAGGTACTACACGTAATCGGCTGGTAATAGCTCCTTAGCATCTTAAGAAGTCTCGCAAGCTTGATGTCTTATCTGTTGAACAACATTTTTATTTATTTTGATCCCTCCTGTGGATACTATTCAACTACTTGTGATACATTTGATATTACAGTAAATGGTTGAATTATATTTATCTTTATGCTTCCGCTGTGCATTCATATATTGTGGTTTGACTATATTGTTGCCAACTACGTCACGGTAATCCCCCATCGGGCCCACCGGTGATACACGTGGAAATCGGGGTGTGACAGGTTGGTATCAGAGCCAACATTGAGTGAATTAAACACTATCCTAATGTGTTTAATCTCAGTGACACAATTGCACATACTTGAGTCTAGACAAGAACATAGGACAAATTCGAATTGTTATTCCAAGTTTGTCTTTTTCTTTTATTATTATGATATTTAAAGTTTTAAAAAAGCAGGAAATATGCCGCCAGTGATTTTCCGAGGAAAAGGAAGGGGAAGAAGAGGCAGAGGAGAGATCGTTACTCATCACAATCACGAAGCTGGACCTTCAAATACGCGAGCTCCTTCGACCACAAGGAGTGAAGAACCGCAAAGGCGAAGAGACCTTTATGAACCTGCGAGGCATTCCACCTCGCATAGCTCGACGCCATCATACCGGCACTCATTCGGGCCAAATTCCGAGAATGATCCCAAAAACCCGCAACCCTCCTACATACCTCTACAGCGTTCGGTATCGCACCGAAATTTTGACGACCCTACTCCATACTTCAGAGGTCAGTTTAATCCAGCTGACTACATTCAGGAACCTTCAGGCTTTGTCCCGTTAGGACCACAAGATCACTTCTCCGAAGATCATATAGACGAGGATACTGATCCGACAGAACCTGCTCGTGGTACGCCCACGCATCCAATAGAAATCTCTGATGGGTCATCCTTTCATGGTACACCCTATCAGGGACCAGATAGCTTCATGGCGTTGTTTAATCAACACGAGTGGTACCACACGCCACATACATCACAACAGCCGCAACATCCGCGAGATCCCTCCGAGGATCCACGTTTCGTGGCAGTTACGCCACCACCTCCGCCACCGGTACAACCAGTAATGCCTGATCCGCCAAGGCGTAGGAGGACAAATGCTCGTATGTCCACCCGAGGAGGGGAATTTCACTTCAGCACCCCTCGACACTCTAGTAGTAGCCACTACCCGCCACTACAAGAAGAAGGACCTTCAAGTCCTGTACAGGAGGCGAACTCCGCACCAGCTGCACCAACTTCGCCACCATTTGGGTATGACCACCCAATACCTGCATACATGGGTCCGTCGGCTTACAACCCGTTCGAACCATCATCGCAAGCACATTACAACTACAACTATGAGCGCGACCCATATGTGGTAGCGGCTAGGTATAATGCTCGCTATCCCGACGGAGCTCATGGAAACATGGGAGTACCGGACTACTCAGCTCATGGGTACCCAGCACCTCCCAGACCTCCAGTTCCGCAACAAGCGCCACAACCACGTTTCTCTCCTCCTGAACAAGAAGAAATACTCCACCGTTTATGCCGTGTGGAAAGAGACTTCGAGGAAGAACGTAAGAGCCACCGAGGATTCCTCAAGGGCTTAGCAAACCTACTGAAGGGCAAGAAGAAGAAACGTGACCATTAGTCCTTATGTATGTTCTAATGTAATGCTTATTTTAAATAAGCCCCTGCGTGGACGTTTATCGTATTTCAGTCCCTACGTGGACTTATCCTTAGTCACTGCGTGGACACTTATCTTGTATTAGTCCCTGCGTGGACTTGTCACTTATTTTAAACCTCTATGTAGGTGTGTACTATTTAAAAGTCCCGTTTAGGGCGGTGTGTAATCGTATTAAAATTATGGAATGTTATATTATGAATTTCATTTTGTTATTACTATATATGAAATAAATCAAAATCATTCCTTTTAATTTGATCTGCCTAAATAAAGAATCTTCAGAGTGAAACCTAGCCAGGTGTCTTTTAAGATCCGGCCAAGATGGTAAGACCTAATTAAAAGATTCAGATCCCCTGTTAACCTCTGTAAGCATGTTAACAATCATGACAGATGTGATTCGTTAAAGTCGCACACATCATTCTTATAGAAGAATCCTTTAAAGGATTCCAAAGCCCAAATTAATGATATAATAAATCATGGGTTAAATCATCAATAAAGATGATCACTTGATAAACATCCATAAGCGATGTAGTGCCTACGGGCCATACATATTGTCATAATAAGGCAAAAGACAGTGGTGGTTTAGGACTCCCTGTCAGAAGGAGTAAAAGGACTACGGTTCAAACCTTCATACCTTGATTCTCTGAAATCTCGGCTAATGTTATAATAACGTCCTCGTGACTAGGCTTTTATGCCACTAGCAATATTAATTGTGATTAGGATAAGTATGTTCAAATCCTAAATATAAAGTGAGTAACAAATTAACCGGATATGGTCTTCGTTACCATGGTTAATGAATTGCCATAAAAGACAATTCAATAATAAACTCCTAAATAGAATTTTCATTATCTTCTGCAGCAGATACAAGCTACTATGGCGAATCCTAATGGAGGAAATAGTCATACAAATGAAGATGATTATGATAATGCCCAAATAAATCTAACGGGCGCTCAACTCAAGGCTCTTGTCGACAACGCTGTGCAAGCAACTCTGGATCGACAATATACAGAGTCTCGAAGCAGAACAGTTTCCAAACCACCACCAAAGCCAAAGACACAATCAAAATCCCACAGCAAACCACTATCCAAACCCAAGAAGGACGGCGATAACCACTCGTCCAAACCCAAGAAGGACGACGACAATCACTCGTCAAATGAAAATAGTGTTCGTCGCGAAAGGGAGTATACTGATGCTTCCCGTGCCAGGGGCTGCACATACAAGTACTTTGTGTCTTGTAAACCCCGAGACTTTACGGGGGAGAAGGGTGCCGTCGAATGTATGACATGGCTGGATGAGATGGACACTGTGGTGGACATCAGTGGCTGCGCGGAAAGGGATGTAGTGAAGTTTGTGTCGCAGTCGTTTAAGGGCGAGGCCCTAGCTTGGTGGAGGGCGCTGGTTCAGGCCTCAGGAAAAGATGTGCTTTACAGCATGACGTGGGAGGAATTCGTTTCTCTCATCAAAGAAAATTACTGCCCTCAGCATGAGGTGGAGAAGATAGAGTCCGATTTTGTGTCATTGGTGATGACAAATCTGGACTGCCAGGCCTACTTAACGAGCTTCAACACGATGTCTCGATTGGTTCCATATCTAGTCACCCCGGAACCAAGAAGGATTGCTCGTTTTATCGGGGGGTTAGAACCCGCGATAAAGGCTAGTGTGAAGGCCTCTCGGCCAACGACCTTCAGGTCTGTGACTGACCTCTCTTTGTCCCTCACGATGGACGCAGTCCGACTGAGATCGCAGAGGAACAAAGAGGCCGAAAAGAGGAAGCGTGAGGATGATACCTCGCGAAGGTCGGGAAAGAAGCACCGTGGGAACGGTGATGGCAAGAGAGGAACAGAGTCGAGAAAAGATGGGCAACAAACCGGAGAGAAGCCCAAATGCAAAAACTGCCAAAAATTCCACTTTGGGAAATGCAGGTTTGGGCCGAACTCACAGTCCCAGTCAAAGACGCATACTTGTGGACTGTGCAAGTCTAAAGACCACAAGACTGTGGACTGTAAGAAGATTAAAGACGCGACCTGCTACAACTGTAGTGAAAAGGGGCACATCAAGAGCAACTGCCCCAAGATCGCCAAGAAGACTGAGGAAACCAAAAAGAATAACGCTAGAGTCTTCAAAATGGATGTGAAGGAAGCGTTGCAGGACGACAACGTAATCACAGGTACTTTTCTCGTGAATAATATATTTGCAAGAGTACTTTTCGATTCAGGCGCTGACAAATCCTTCGTAGACCAAAAATTTTGCAAACTGTTGAATATGCCTGTCAAAACCCTAAATGTGAAATACGAAGTAGAGCTAGCAGACAGCACTGTAGAAACCGTTTCCACTATTTTAGAGGGATGTATGATATCCATTAAGAACCATTCTTTTCCTCTATCTCTACTTCCCTTTAATCTAGCTGGTTTTGACATCGTTCTGGGCATGGACTGGTTATCACACAACCAGGCCCATATCGTCTGCAATAGAAAACAAATTGTGCTAAAGACCCCGACTGGTGAATCGCTCACCATTCGAGGGGATACGCAGTATGGATTGCCTGCGAACGTAACTATGCTCAAAGCTTCAAGATGCTTAAAAAGAGGCTGTGTCATCTACATGGCACAAGTGATTATTGAAGAGCCCAAATCAAGGATAGAAGACATTCCTGTCATTGCGGAGTATCCAGAAGTTTTCCCCGAAGATCTACCTGGGTTGCCACCAGATAGGCAGGTGGAATTCAGAATAGATATCATCCCTGGAGCAGCTCCCATTGCTAGAGCACCCTACCGGCTAGCACCGACTGAAATGAAGGAATTGAGGACCCAGCTGGATGAACTGTTAGCAAAAGGTTTCATCAAGCCTAGTTCGTCTCCCTGGGGAGCACCTGTCCTGTTTGTGAAGAAAAAGGACGGATCGATGCGTCTGTGCATCGATTATCGTGAACTTAATAAAGTCACGATAAAGAATAGATACCCATTGCCAAGGATCGACGATTTGTTTGATCAATTGCAAGGGGCTAGCTATTTCTCAAAGATCGACTTGAGGTCGGGCTACCATCAGCTGAAGGTCAGAGATGAAGACGTGCATAAAACGGCATTTAGGACTCGCTACGGTCACTACGAGTTCCTAGTGATGCCTTTTGGGCTCACAAATACACCGGCTGCGTTCATGGATCTCATGAATCGCGTCTGTAAGCCGTACTTGGACAAATTTGTCATCGTCTTCATCGACGACATTCTTATCTATTCAAGGAATAAAGCCAACCATGAGAAACACCTACGATGTATTCTCGAATTGCTGCATCGCGAGAAACTCTATGCCAAATTCTCTAAATGTGAATTCTGGCTACGAGAAGTCCAATTTCTTGGACATGTCGTAAGCGATCGTGGTATCCAGGTGGATCCCGCTAAGGTAGAGGCGGTCATGAATTGGCAAGAGCCAAAGACGCCCACAGAGATCCGTAGTTTCCTGGGATTGGCAGGATACTACAGAAGATTTATTGAGAATTTCTCAAGGATTGCCGCGCCCTTAACTTCTCTAACCAAGAAGAAGGAAAAGTTTGTTTGGGGCCCTAAGCAGCAAGAATCCATTGATATTTTGAAACAAAGGCTGAGCAACGCTCCTGTGTTGACGCTGCCGGAAGGTACCGAAGAGTTCGTAGTTTACTGCGACGCGTCACACACTGGCATGGGGTGTGTGCTCATGCAGAAAGGCAAAGTGATTGCCTATGCTTCAAGACAGTTAAAGGTGCACGAAAAGAATTACACCACCCATGACTTGGAGCTGGGTGCCGTTGTATTCGCACTAAAACTGTGGAGGCATTATCTATACGGGATCAAGTTTGTGATCTATTCAGATCACAAAAGCCTTCAACATTTGTTCAATCAGAAGGAGCTAAACATGAGGTAACGCCGTTGGATGGAGACCTTGAACGATTATGATTGTGAGATTAAGTACCATCCCGGCAAAGCGAATGTAGTCGCTGATGCCCTGAGCCGGAAGGAAAGGATGAAACCCATCCGCATCAATGCCAAGAGCATTGAAGTCAAGAATAACTTGATTGAGAGGATATTAGCTGCACAGCGAGAGGCTGTGTTGGAAGCTAATTATCCTAAGGAAAGGTTAGGAGTAACTGAGGAGCAGTTAACTCTTCACAAGGATGGAGTTTTGAGATTGAACGGGCGGATATGGGTTCCTATTTATGGAGGACTACGAGATGTTATCCTCCAGGAAGCCCATAGTTCCAAATATTCTGTCCATCCTGGAGCAGATAAAATGTATCAGGATTTAAAGGCAAATTATTGGTGGATAGGCTTGAAAAAGTCTGTAGCCGCTCATGTAGCCAAATGCTTAACTTGTGCGCAAGTCAAGGCTGAGCATCAAAAGCCATCTGGCTTGCTACAACAGCCTGAACTTCCTGAATGGAAATGGGAGTGTGTAACTATGGATTTTATCACCAAGTTACCAAAAACGAGCAAAGGAAACGACACAATATGGGTTATAGTCGATCGACTGACTAAGTCAGCTCATTTCTTACCCATCAAGGAGACTTATAGCTCCGATACATTGGCCCAGTTATATGTTGACAAGATTGTAGCCCTACACGGTATACCTGTGTCTATTATCTCTGATCGAGATACTAGATACATGTCTCATTTCTGGAAGAGTTTCCAACAATCTTTGGGCACACGTTTAAACTTTAGTACGGCTTACCATCCTCAGACAGACGGCCAGAGTGAGCGTACTATTCAAACGTTAGAAGACATGCTGCGAGCATGTGCTATCGATTTAGGTGGTAGTTGGGATAAGAACCTACCCCTAATCGAATTCTCCTACAACAATAGCTACTATACCAGCATAAAGGCTGCGCCTTTCGAGGCATTATACGGTAGGAAGTGTAGATCGCCTGTTTGTTGGGCGGAAGTGGGAGAGGTCCAACTATCAGGACCAGAGATAGTTTTCGAGACAACGGACAAGATTGTCCAGATCCGGGAACGTCTCAAAGCTGCCCGTGATAGGCAGAAAAGTTACGCTGATCCGAAGCGTAAAGATTTTCACTTCGAGGTAGGTGAAAAAGTGTTACTAAAAGTATCACACTGGAAGGGGGTGATGCGTTTCGGTAAGAAGGGTAAACTGAGCCCGCGATACATAGGACCTTTTGAGGTTATCGAACGTGTCGGGTCGGTTGCCTATAAATTGAACTTACCAGAAGAGCTCAATGGAATTCACAATGTGTTCCACATCTGCAATCTAAAGAAGTGCTTCGCTGATGAATCATTGGTGATCCCACACACAGATGTGCATATAGATGAGAGCTTGAAATTTGTGGAGAAGCCTTTGTCGATTGAAGACCGACAGGTGAAAAAGCTCCGAAGAAAACATGTGCCGATAGTTAAGGTTAAATGGGATGCCCGGAGAGGTCCCGAATTCACGTGGGAAGTTGAATCCGCGATGAAAGAAAAATATCCCTATTTGTTTGAGTAAATCTCGGGTCGAGATTTATTTTAAGGGGGTGAGGATGTAACACCTCGAAATTTTGTGTCCAATAATGTATTGACACGTGCCTTGAGTTTACACGTGGCATTTAATATTGAATAAAGGACTAAAAGTTGACAAACCTTGAAAGTATGTAAATTCGAGGGTTATAAATGTCAAACAAGGGTAAGTATACTGAATAGTAACCCTAAACGATGCTCGTACCTTCAAACGAATAAATCATGGATCGTACGGAAGCGAAACGCGGAAGAAAGTGAGAGATTACAAGCTGCAGGGGTTAACTGTGTCAACATGTTTAATTATACCTCTGAGTGACCCTTTGACGTACCCGAGGCTTTGTAACAGTAAAATACGCTCACTAGAATGTACTATATAAATTCCGCGAAGTTCCGTTTTAAAACGAGAAAGTTATGATCAAATTCGTACAAAAAGGGTTAAAAGCGTCAACAATGAAAGTTAAGGCTTTCCGAATAATTAACAAGATAACCGGGGACTTAACAGCACGAGTAAATAACACGAGGCCCTTAGTTGTAAATAATCAAGGGCCAAATCGCAAAGTTACCCCTTCAAACCCGAAAGGTCAGGTTATTAATTACCAAAGATTTCGTTACTAAATACCAGGATTTTATTAATCATTACAAAAGATTGAAAAAGATTTAAAAATAACCCTTACGGACCGCAAGGGTCCTGCCTTACGGACCGTAAAGGGGTGAATGATTAAGTTTGTCTCCGCCACAGGCTTACGGACCGCAAGGCCCAAGCCATACGGTCCGTAAGCGATGCCCAGCGACAGAAAGTTGGCTGTTGGCTGTTTAAAGCGGTAAAACAAGCGGTAAAACATTTATGAATGGGTTTCCCAGAGGTATGGGCGTCCCCTACTCGACCCATAGCACCTTAGGCCACCTGCCCATCATCCATACTCACTTGTAGGCTAAGATGTAAGGATCTTAAAGCCAATTCTTGCACTATAAATAGGCATACATGGTTCACAATTAAAACACACCTCAAAACACATTTTCTGATCATTTCTGAAGCTCCCAAGTGTTCTTCTCTAGTTCTAAGTCTTACATCAAGTCTCTGTAAGTATGCCAAACCTTCTATGGCTTTGTTTTTGCTTAGTTTAGCCAAAAAGTCAATCCGTCGTAACTAACGATTGACTTTGCGATAAATTACGAATGGTCCAGTGATATCTCGAATCAAAAGTAGTTATGTGTTGGTATTTATGTGGGTAATAAACCTCTAAAAGGGTTCCCCCTGATCACCACTCTAACTAGTTCAAATATCGAGTCAAACGTATGCTTAAAAAGTCAACAGAAAGCCGTTTTGCGCTTTTGTACATAATCTGTAATATATATGATATGAAACCTGTTTTGATGATCATAAAACATGATAATAAGTATATAAACTCGTCTAAGCATGTTTGATCCGACCGTTTGCTATATTAACCCGGTTCGGAGCCGAATGTCGCAAAAGTTTGACTTTTGCTTTGACTTCAGTTCTGACCCATTTTAATACAATGTAGATATGCCTTAGGACTCTCTTAGGATCAGGTCACGTGATGGTATCACCCTCTGTGACCGGTTCGTTGTTTGTCCGAGTCTTTTACGCATTTCCGTTAATTACTTAAAAGTTGACCGTAACGCCCTTTTTAAAATAAAACGAGTATTTCGGACACGTGAAGGGACCATAACCTTGCTTACTAAATTCTAAGCATGTCCCTAAAGTTTCACGCCAATCCGAGGTCTAGAATGGGAGTTATGCTAAATAGCGCATTTATAAGAAACTTTTGTAATAAACGGCGCAATTAGCATAACGCCTACCTAAACCAAGATTTCGTCACCAAAACTTTTACCCACTGTAGTAAAATAATATTTTGGAATTTTTAAAGATTTTTAATTAATTTTAACCTGCTCATAACCTGCGGTTATGGCTACGATTCGGTAAATACCGAATATGCCCTTTTTGGCCAAAACTTGAGTTCTACAAGGTCTTTTGACCCGATTCCAGTTGCTACTGATTTTAAATAATAAATAAGATATTTTAGACTTATTAAACTGATCGGGAAACTCAGGTTTCCTATAGAACTCAGAAAGCCCTTTAAAAGTCTTTAAAATGACCGGAAAACCCCTACGGGGCGTATAATGAACTAAAACTCGTTACGGGCATTATGGAAGGTATCCTACTGATACCACAACCTCTTTAAAGTATATTGACTTAGGAAAACAGTGTAGGACTCCTACGGTTACCCGTTGCGCCTATTGCGCGCACAGTTCGGCTTATGTAACTAGTTTACATAAATTAGCCGATACGGGTCAAACCATATCATTTTGACCCCAAGATTCAGAGTGTGAATATTAAACCCGTGTAAAACAAGTCTCCGAACTTGTTGGGTCAGAATCACATTCCATTCTCGGTTTTCGCCTTCCACGCGATTAAACCGTATCTATCCCTCGAAACTAACCGGTCTAGGCTACGGCTAATATAAAGACCCGTTAGGATTCTAATAGGTTATTTTAAAACCTTCGTTCCAGAATAGGAGCCCCAGTAAAAGATATCTGTGATTTAACTGATTAAGGACAATACTTGCAATGGTAAATACTTTTAACTTATTTTCCCTTATACGGGCTTGGGTTACGGTATATAAAATACCGCTTGATTGAGCATCAAATCTTCCATCGCTTAGGTGGTTAATTGAATAATTTGATCGGCTCATTTAAACAGTCTTGTTACTTAAAAGCCTTTGGGGGGTTAATGACCATGTCCCGGATATCCTTGGCATCATTCGAAGAAATGGCCACGACCTTGACAGTCGGGTGTAGGCGTACACCCGGTATTATGTCTATATTATTAAAAGACGTAGCCGATGGTTTACCCACCTCGGTTTTACGCAATGTGGTGTGTCTATTGATCTTTAACCCGGACTAGATCCGGGCTACTGAACGCATAGAAGGAACATGTAATTCGTTCACAAGATTATAATTTTAAATAATTCTCCCAAGTTATAAAAGAATTTGTGCCTCGTGCATTCAAATCAATTTTAATAAATATTTTTCAAAAGTGTCGGTTGAATGTATTTACCAGTGTAAACTGACGTATTTTCCCAAAAAGATTAAGTGCATGTACTACACGTAATCGGCTGGCAATAGCTCCTTAGCATCTTAAGAAGTCTCGCAAGCTTGATGTCTTATCTGTTGAACAACATTTTTATTTATTTTGATCCCTTCTGTGGATACTATTCAACTACTTGTGATACATTTGATATTACAGTAAATGGTTGAATTATATTTATCTTTATGCTTCCGCTGTGCATTCATATATTGTGGTTTGACTATATTATTGCCAACTACGTCACGGTAATCCCCCACCGGGCCCACCGGTGATACACGTGGAAATCGGGGTGTGACAACAACGTTTGAAACTTTAGCAGTTCGCAAACTCCCACTGTTCGAATGGCCATCTGTTCGAATGATCATCCGTCCGGATGACCATCCGATCGGATGGAGTCCATCTGTTCGAAAGGTCATCCGACCGGATAATCATCCGCTCAGGTAATATATCAGACACTTTTACTCGATTTTCGCACCGTTCGACCATCTGTTCCAAACCGGGTCAGCACTTAGAGGACTTATGCTCTGTTCCCCGCACGCAGGCTGATCCAGCGCTCCCTTCGATCCAATCTTGGTAGTGTTTGGTTTAAGCACCAACTGTGAGTATGCTCAATCCCTTTTTGCTTTAAACACTTTTGGGGATGCAACATGTATTCTATATCAAGACACTTGACACTTGAAACTTATTTGAAACATACTCTATCCTCATTAAATATGAAACTTGATACTTGAGACTTTTATGCTATGTGAACGTTTAATCCATGTGTGTAGTTCCGCCTTAACAATGGTAGCGCTATAGTGGTAATGCACCTCCCCGTTAGTCTTTGGGGTATTGTTAGGATGAGACATTTAACCTCCCGTTAGTCTTTGGGAAAGGCACTTAACGCATTGGAAACTTGGGCTATCACTTGGACTACGTAAACTAGCATGGTGAAAGTTATTATATGTTTTCATGATGGATATGAAATTTTAAACTATTATGCTACGTATTCAAACTTGTATAATCGCCAACATTTTTGTTGATAGTATGTTAATACATGTTGCAGGTTGATAATAGCTGGGATTCAAGAAAAACAAGCTAGGATGATGCTTAGAAACTCATCTGGTTAAATTAGACAGTTTTGAACAATATTTGAATCATGATGTATTTTGATGATTTATGTGGTTGTGGATCGTTTAACTTTTAGACAATTTCATGAAACTTGATTAATCAATTATCGAGACAATTAGCGTTGTGGAATCTCTTGAGCAATCTGAATCGCTTAGTTCCGCACCCCGATGTTTCCGCCATCGGTTGGGGTGTGACAGGTAGGAACACTCTTTCTCTTAATCGTTTACAACTTCTTATTTTCTTGCAAATTAATTTCTGGTTCTAAAAATCAACAAACCCATTTCAAAGAATTACTTTTACACATTTTACTTTCTTGCCTAGTTAAATTGCAATTACTTTAGTAAACGCGTATTCCACAAATTCCATGTGTTTAATACCCATTTACCACTAACTATTTAGTGTATTTGGTTTATTTTTGAGTGGGACTTCGACCTCGCGTCAATACTGTATTGTTCGATATGAATCTGATTGAAGGCATCTTTTTATACAAATTCATTCTTTTTCAACCTACAATAAAGAAAGCTTCTTGAATACCTGTAAGTGATCTTTCTTTTGTTTTTCTAATCTATTGTTTTTGATGTGTTCAACTGTTACCAATCGCAAATTTATAGCAGATTTTGTTTTAATTTTTCTAATAGTAGATAGTGCAGATTTAGACATGGTTATCGATTCTTTTTGTTGCTGCAAATTATTGTATATCAATTAAAATTGGGTCATATTTTATATAAGTGGGGTATTTTGGATTTGCTTATCTATTTTATTAATTTATATTTGTAATCTTTATGGGCATATAATTTAAGTTTATGGATAAACATGTTTTTTTTTTTTTTTTTTTTTTTTTTTTTTTTTTTTGCAAATGTGCTTTTGGAAAATGGCAAGCTTGCAACTCATCTTTCCAAGGTATATTTTTTCCTTCAACTTGGAATTTTTTTTTTTTATGATAATTTAGAATTTTAATTGATTAGTGTTAATTTGTTAGACCTGAAACATTGAAATTGAAATTACATTCAAAACCAATGAGATAAAAATGAAAACACCCTCAGAATCCAAATGAATCAACAGAACAAAAATGAAACTACCTTCCAATATTCTGAAGCAAATTAAAAAATTGCAATAGTAAAAAAAGTTATATTTTGACAACCCGATTATAGCAGGAAAAATATTTCAATAATCCGATCCGGTAAAAAGTCTCTACTGGTAGACATCAAAATCGAAAAATTGTGATCCCCAAGCCTTTGAAAGGGCCAAAAAATTTTAGTTCGCTTTAAACCCCTCAGAATGGTTAAGCCGGCCTTGCGAAAAAGTAACTGTGTTTGCCCCTAATTTTCATTTGACATTCTAAAATTAATAATATTATGATTATGATAAAAAGTAGGCAATTGTTCATAGGCAATTGTTAATTATACTTGATTCGATTATTCATGTTTACTAGCAAGTTTGTGAGAGGAAATGCTGTATGGACAATACTGATGGTATCGGACTATCAGAATGTTCTAATTGTTCTTTAGGAATTAATTGCTCTGAAGTTTTTTTAGTTGGTGAATGCATTAAATGCTCTGAAGTTAGCCGGAAAAGCAATTTTCGGGATAAGAATGGAGATATGGATTTGTTGGTGGCGGAGATAAGTTTTAACGCAAAAAGAACTGAACAAAACGATGTGATTGGCGGTTCCGTGGTTGCCGGAATTGTCGCCGGAAAATCCGGCCGGATAATGTAGAAGATGAAGGAGCTGCTTTTGTTTTGTTTTTGAATATTTCACTTTTTTACATAAAAGGTCCCTCATGTTTGAAGTTGAGAGAGACAATGAGTTTTAACATTAAAAGATAACTGGGTTTATGAGAAAGAACACCGCCCGTTATAGGTTGCAAACATAAAAGACATAGAGTGTAATTTTTAAACTTAAAGGACAGCGCCTGCAAAAACCCTGAAACATAAAAGACGAAAAGTGCAATTTAGCCTTTTTTTTTTCATTGCACCACTTTCACTTCATTAAACCCCATGGATGAAGTAGGTTGAGGTATAAAAGATTCATTGGGTGAACAAAAATGGTGGGGGTGATTTTTTTATTAAAGGGCTCAAAAAGGTGGAGATAGGAGTCTGTAACGTGAAGGGACTTAATACTGTGGGGTATGGGGTGGGGGTTGAGGCGTAGGTGGGCTGACACCAAAGCCACCACCCTGGGTGGGCTTGGGTTTTGGCGTGGCTCAAAGGGCGGGAGTTTCAAGCCGGGTGTGGGGCGGGTCTATCAGTATGACATGGCGGGTTCTCGTTGGCCAAACCAACCTAGCCGTTGGCCAACGGCTATGTTAAAAAAAAAATATTTTTTCACTATAAAACTCACACTTCTATTCCTTTTTTTACCACATTCAACCACAATACACTCCACATCTTCTATAATCATCTCTATTCTCATTCTACAAAACGAAAAATGCATCCTCACAATCGTGGTTATGAACCGAACAACCCGTGGGCATTCCAAGAAAATCCTAGCTCACCACCCAATCTTCCAATGCCTCGTCCATTTTTAATACACTCCTCTATGCCCGATATGGCGGGTTATGCATCGTATCTCGGGAATCGTTTGTTTACTAACTTCCCACACACCGACGATTCTATACCTAGCCCGATTCCACAAACGCCCATCAACCTTTCACCAACCTCCATCAACTTTTTCCAAACCGAAACTGTCCCCGAAACTCAACCACCCAACGATGGTCCTTCCGCATCCAAACACATAAAAAAGAGAAGTCACAAGAAAAAAATCGAGGCGGAGAAAGCACTTGAAACCGCCAAACGAAAACAACAAAGATGGGTCGTTAATGAAGAACTTGCATTGGCGAGGGCTTGGCTTCAACAATCTCTACATCCAACTTTAGGTATTTTTAAATATTTTGTAGCCCTTAATATTTATGGTTTTTTTATATAACTTTCTAATATATTAAATTTTGTTTTGATTAAAATAGGAAATTCTACATATAGAAGCCATTTGTGGGAAGCGATTAGTAAAGCATTCCATCAAGAAATGGAAAGGGAGGTTTATCGTGAAAACGATAGCTTATCCTCGAAGTGGACCGAGATAAGCGGTCAACTTACCAAATTTAATGCTTTTTTAAATAAAGCAAAGCAAAACCCAAAAGTGGTGAAACCGAAGCCGACTTTGTGACAAATGCATTGATTACATTCAAAACAAATGTGGGGAGCGACTTCCGTTTCATGCATTGTTGGGAGATTTGTAAGTTACATCCAAAGTGGGCGAATATCCCCAGTGATAGCGAACCTAACACGTCTTCCAAAAGGTCAAGGACACCCTCGTCCCAAGCCCAATCGGATGCACGAGATCAAGAGTTGGAGGACTTGTTGGATGATTCGCCAAACCGGCCTGAATACGGAAGAGATGCCGCAAAAAGGCGCGCTCAAAAATCAAGATCGGGTACGGCATCATCGCCTTCAGTTGGGAGTTCGGGCTCGCTTAGGGGAGTATACAACGATCAGTTGGATGACATTGCATGCAAGTTAGATACATTCAACGTATTCCAACAACAAAAGGCCAAAATTCGGAAGAGCAAAGAAGCTAGAGATGCCCTGAAACAAAGACGAGATGATATGAAATTTCTAGCCCAACCCATTGATCACATAGAGGGTGAAGAGTTGGAACTAATGTTGGAGACGAGAGAAGACATAAAGAAAAAATATAAGCGTTAGGAATTTTTTTATGTAATTTTCTTTATTTAAAAAACATTAAAAAATTTAAATTTTTTGAAAAAATACAAAAAACACCCGTTTGGGCTAGCCACGCCCCAAACCCCCGCCCCACCATACCGTCTTCAATGTGGGTCAGCCCAGCGAAGCCTCCCTCAAACCACGTATCAACCCATGCCCTAAAACTTCGCCCCACCATACCCCACAGTCTAATGCCCAGTCTGTTTCACACCCATTAAAGTAGAGTTGGCGCGTTGTGAAAGATGACATGGGGTGTTACTCTAAAGTTTTAACGGGTAGCCTTAGAAATAAAAGAGTTATTATTGAAAGTTAAAGTGTCACTTTTCACACTTCTCGTATGAATTATTATTAACATTAACATATGGGTTATGGTTTGAATTATTGAAATTCAATTTGTTTTATCTCAATACTTTTCTTATTAAAAATTACAAGAGTTGTGTTTTTTTTACAATACATGTAGTTTTATAAAATAGAGTTAATTACTGTTTTCGTCCCTGAGGTTTGTAAAAAATAACGGTTTCAGTCCATTAGTTTAAAAATTGCGAATTCAGTCCATTAGTTTCATTTTCGTAACCATTTCAGTCCACTAACTTAACTCCATCCATTTATTTTGTTAACTTTGAGTTAACTAACTAATTCAGGGACGGTTTGCGTCAGTTTTAGAAACACAGGGACTTAAGTGTAAACTCTAAAACATTAAAACAAAAAAAATAGTAAATTCCAAAAAATCAAAAAAATTCCAAAAAACCAAACAAATTCCAAAAAATTCTAAAAAATAATAAAAATTCTAAAAAATCATAAAAATTCTAAAAAAATCTAAAAAATCCAAAAAATCCGTTTCGGCGCAAACTGTTTCGAACCCGAACCGTTTCGAGCTGAACCGTCCGTACCGTTTCGACCCGAACCGTTTCGAGCTGAACCGTTTCGACGCGAACCGTTTCGACCCGTACCGTTTCGAGCCGAACCGTTTCGACCTGTACCGTGCCGTTTCGAACCGAACCGTTTCGAGCTGAACCGTTTCGAACCGAACCGTGCCGTATCGAACCGAACCGTTTCGAGCTGAACCGTATCGAACCGTACCGTTTCGACCCGAACCGTTTCGAAGCCGTACCGTTTCGAAGCCGAACCGTTTCGGTTCGATACGGCACGGTTCACGTCAAAACGGTACAGCTTGAAACGGTTCGGTTCGATACGGCACGGTTCGGTTCGAAACGGTTCAGCTCGAAACGGCACAGTTCGGTTCGAAACGGTACGGCTTGAAACGGTTCGGCTTCGAAACGGTTCGGTTCGAAACGGTTCAGCTCAAAACGGTTCGGCTTCGAAACGGTACGGGTCGAAACGGTTCGGCTCGAAACGGTACGGTTGAAACGGTTCGCGTCGAAACGGTTCAGCTCAAAACGGTTCCGGTCGAAACGGTACGGACGGTTCAGCTCGAAACGGTTCGGGTCGAAACGGTACGGGTCGAAACGGTTCGCGTCGAAACGGTTAAGCTCGAAACGGTTAAGCTCGAAACGGTTCGGGTTCGAAACAGTTCGCGCCGAAACGGATTTTTTGGATTTTTTAGAATTTTTTAGAATTTTTATGATTTTTTAGAATTTTTATTATTTTTTTAGAATTTTTTGGAATTTGTTTGGTTTTTTTGGAATTTTTTTGATTTTTTGGAATTTACTATTTTTTTTTTGTTTTAATGTTTTAGAGTTTACACTTAAGTCCCTGTGTTTCTAAAACTGACGCAAACCGTCCCTGAATTAGTTAGTTAACTCAAAGTTAACAAAATAAATGGATGGAGTTAAGTTAGTGGACTGAAATGGTTACGAAAATGAAACTAATGGACTGAAATCGCAATTTTTAAACTAATGGACTGAAACCGTTATTTTTGACAAACCTCAGGGACGAAAACAGTAATTAACTCTATAAAATAACTTAATTCTCGTAAACTAAATTATTAATGTTATGTTATATCAAACTTTAAGATGTACAAAATATAAATAAAATATTAATTTCTAAGTACACCTATGGAAAATATAATAAGTTAGATGGTTAAAATTGAAGTTTTGTAAGATCATGTGTAGTGGTTTGAGCAATAATGCCCTCATCTTTGGGCGTTTTGCGCCACATGGCAGTCCAGTCAGCATGGGGGCATTATTGGAGGTTATTGCAAAAGTGGCGTAGTGGGAATAATGCCCAATAACGCCCATTCCAATCATTAAACAATTATTTTTTTTTATTTTAAAAACTTAAAATACTTCATTAAATTAAAAAAAATACAATACTAGAAATAAAATTAAATAAAAACCGACTAAATTAAAAAAAATACATTAGTTTTCGTCTTCGCTTTCTTCACCCTCGCAAACTTCGTCTTCCTCGTCCTCCGTTTCTTCTTAACCCTCAGGTGTGACCGTAGGTTTGCCCTGAAATTTGGTACGTAATTATGTCGTACGTTATTTTTTTTTTCTGAAGATGCAAGAGCCAGATTCAATGAATTTTGGCGCAAAAAGGCCATTTTGGTACCGAACCGACCATGCGTGTTGTACCAAATCAACCGTTAACGCGGAATGGTACGGTTCGTAACGCAACTCTCGCGCATTATTCACTCTTTCGTCCATTGACGTCTGTGGATGCTCCTCTTGAACGGCTTCTGGCACATAATTCTGGCATATCGCCTTTCCTTCGTCTTCCAAAATCATGTTGTGCATGATTATACAAGCGTACATAGCATCTCTCATTTTTTGCTTGGTCCATGCACGATAAGGATTTTTCAAATATTGCCAACATTATTTAAGAACCCCAAAGCATCTCTCAATGTCTTTTTGTGAAGACTCTTGAACTTTTTTAAAGTATGCTCTTTTTTCATCAATAGGATCACTAAACGTCTTCACGAAAATCGAATACCTAGGATAAATTCCGTCGCACAAATAATATCCATGAGGGTAGTAGATTCCATTTGCGTAAAACGAAGCTTTTTGAGCTTTGCCAGAAATCCATTCCTCTAACAATGGAGATTGTTCAAAAACATTTATATCATTGCATGACCCGACCACGCCAAAGTAAGCCGACCAAACCCAAAGGTCCTGTGAAGCAACCGCCTGAAGAATAACAGTGGGTCCTTTTTGGTCACCCCGTGTGTGTTGGCCTCGCCATGCGGTCGGGCAATTATCCCAACGCCAATGCATGCAATCCAAGCTCCCGATCATACCCGGCAAACCATGCTCCGCCGAATGTACCTCGTAGATCTTTTGAAGGTCGTCCCATGTGGGTGTTCTAAGATAACGCGCACCATACACATCAATAATACCTTTATAAAAAAAACATACACAAACATAAGCTTAAAAGATTGTAAAAATTATAGTAAAGTATAGGAATTGTACCGCGACAAAAATGCTCCAAGGTGTCTCGCGTTGTTTTCTTGCCCATTTTTAGATACTTGTCGTTGATGTCGGTTGTGTTTCCATAAGCAAGGATTCGTAACGCTGACGTACACTATTGGATACCGGTAAATCCAAGTGCCCCTCTTGCATCCGCTTTTTGTTTAAAATAATCGTAGTTGGCTTCCAACTCGTCGACTATGCGTAGAAACAACCGCTTACTCATTCGGAAACGACGCCTAAACATTTGGTTCGAAAATGTCGGCGCCTCATCAAAATAATCTTTCATCAAACGATGGTGTGCCGCGCGTCGGTCTCGTTCAATATAACCTCTTTTATTTTTTTCTGGTTGGGGGCGACGACAATGCTTCACATATCTCACCGCTAGTTGACAAGCACTCGTAACCGCCTCTTGCTCGACCTCCTCATCGGTGGAATCATCGCCATCCGCAAAAAAACTCTTTGTAGTAAAAATTTACCATGGATGAAGAACTAGGGGAATCCATCAAGTTTTATAAAATGGTAGTGTTTTTGAGAGAGTTTTGGTTAAATTTGAATGAGTTTATATATATATATATATATATATATATATATATATATATATATATATATATATATATAGCTAAAAGGTTTAAAAAAATAATAAAATAAAGTAGCCGTTGCTAGTTTGTGATTGGTGGGTCAAATTTCTCGCAGCGTGTTTCAAACAACGCGGATCGATTTTTTTTTCAAAAAAAACGCCCGAAAACGCCGTATGTGTAATGGCATCGGGGCGTGTTTAGGCGTTTTTTTTTTTTTTGAATTAAAAAAAAACGCTCCACTACGGGAGGTCTAATGTTATATATTTTTTACAGACTATTTATAGGGTATGCTGGGAGGTTGCATGGAACTTTGGGAGGTGACCAACAAAGAAAGGGAAAGAGACAATGGTTGTCCGAGGGGTGTTTTTGATGGGTCATTGGGTTGTCCAAACTGCTCGACGATCGCTCGAAAAATACTCAAAAAATGCTCGTTTGATTCCCGCTTAGTTATAAATACCTACTGGGTGTATTTGGTTGATCATAATTTGCAAAAACCCATAAATGACTTCCAAAAACGCAATGAACGCAAAAAATGCTTACGAAAAAATGCTCGTCTCACAAAGTTTTCACAATGGATTATTCACAATCATCCGTTGGTGGTGTTGGTGAATCCTCTTCCCAACCACAATAGTTGAATGGATTTATTAATACGAAGAACATGACTAGCTTCCGAGTTGGTAAAGATGTGCATTTGCTTAAAGGATCACTTCGACACGATAGATAGTATACAACACATTTCGAGTCTCGAAGATGAAGCAATAGTTGATGAACCAATACACGATGAAGAAGTGGATAAGGGATTAAGTCCACCACTAACCGAGCGCAAAGAAGCATACGACTCGATTCACGGCCTAGGTTCTTTAGGCGAAGAATAACCGCTTAGTAGTTACCAAATAAAATGCATTTTTATTGTAATATCTTGTATTGGTTTTCTCCTTTTTTTTCCTTTGGAAATCCAAAAATTTAATAAACAAGAATTATTTAAATTTTTTTGTGGACTTTAAAATGTGCAAATACGAACCGGTTAGGAACCAAAACTAGGACGAAACCGGGTCGAAAAACTGTGCTAAAATTGGCCAAACCGGTGTGGGACCGAACTGAAACCGATACCAAACCTGTTTGGCCTAAAACCGGTATCTACCAAAACGGTTTCAAACCGGAAAAAAAATGATTTTGTGGCCCCAATAACCATTTTGGCCCAAATAACCAAGCTAAACCCATATCTAAAAACCCAGCCCAAATAGCTACAACCCAAACCCAGATGTAAAAACGCATCCCAAATATAGATGCCATCTCGGTAACTAAGAAAAGTAACATAAGATCACAATTCACAAATCTTCTGTTAAAAAGATGAATTCAAGGATCCATATGCACCAGACAAGAGACACACCTAGGCTAGGGTCATGGGACTATGCGAAGAAGACAAAGAAACACATGTGGTCAGGGTGAACAATGGTGAGGTGGTGCAAGAGAACAAAGGTCATGAGCTAATAATGGACAAAAATATATAGAGCATGAGTTGTTTTGACAATTGACATACTAGTTTTATTTGCCATCCTTACTATTTATCGATTACTTGTTCAATGGAGTACTAGTTATCTAGATGTAAAGATCAAACTTTTTAATCTAAGAAAGTGTTTGGTTCCCTTGTATTTAGAAAGTTATGTTACTCCTTTTAAATTCATCCTATAATAAAATGTTTAATTTAATGTATAATCTATAAAATATTTTGTTTATTATAATTATCGATCCAGTCTCTTACTTGTTTCAAATAAATCCAATTAGAGACTTCAACTTTTACAAAAAGCACATAAGTGATGGTGGGGTTGTTGTTAGTGCCCTTTTATTGGTTCATACTGCTTTAAAACTTAACAACGAATAATGTGATTACTTAATTCCAGAATGTGTGGTCTAGGGTTGAAGGTTTGGATTCTTCAGTGGAGATCCAAAATTTGATCTTTAATTTTTTAGTGGATTAAGACAATGAAGGGTTTTAGCTAGAACTTGTGCAAGGTTGTCAGTTTGAATCCTCAGTCCACCTGGGTTTCGTCCCACCGTGTGTTACGTCAGAGAGTTTTGTTCTTGTGGTGGCACAATGATTGTCAAGTAGTAGACGGCGGTATGGTTTCCCAGGGGAACGCCCAAGCCAAATTTGACACTTAAAATTTTAATTGGGTTAATGTCAAAGAACCCAGGGTGTAATTGTTTTAACAAAGAAATAATTTTAATTGCAATTATTGAAGTTAAAAATCATTTACTGTAATCCTATACAAACATAAATAATGAAAAAAGTAATTTACCCTTTTATAAAATATAGTTATATTAAAATAGTAAAAAGTGTGAGTTATGAGTGAGATGAATAGTAAAGGTTTCCCTGGTCAGGATCTGCCATGCGGCAAACCAAGTATGTTTTTTTTTTTTTTTTTTTTTTTTCTGTTTTTGGTTCACCTTAGACCAATTATCAATAGGGCATTTTACCCATTTTTATGATGATTTGGACACATATTATGCTTGAGTAAATTTTTAACTCTTTGTGTTTTAATGGTTTTAATCAATTGATTTTAAAATAAAAAATTTAACGTCCTAAGTCCCTAATCATTTATTTTATAACGTTTTGAGTCCAATTTTGGTCATTTTATAACGATTTGAGTCCAATTTTGTTAAAAAAAAAAATTGGACTCAAAAGGTTAAAATTTGGACTCAAAAGGACTCAAATTGTTATAAAAAAAGTGTCTAGCGACTAAGTGCGTTAAACGTTTTGATTTTGGACTCAAATGGTTAAAACCACTAAAACACAAATACTCAAAAAGTAAATTACTCATTATGTTTTTAGCTATTGTGTACCTCATTTTTACCTTCCGTATTTTCTTCCATTTTTGTAGACCAACTACAAAAAATGATAAAAGGTGGGATGGTGTCGGTGGGTGTGTGTAGGGGTGAGTAAATTAAAAAAAATATTTAAAAATGGTGATGATGAGACATTATGTTTAGGTGGTTTTAGGTTTTCTTACTGGATGAGTTTTGATTGTTTTATAAGAATAAGTGTTTTTATAATGTGGCATTGACTAGACACGCTTTTAGATGTTTTTGATGTTTCTTATTGTGGATGGTCTTAGGGTATCCGGAGTGGTGATCGGCAAACACATCGGCACCGAGCGGCAACCACCGCCAACTCTTTTGCCGCACATGCGTTGCCGAAAATGGGGAAGAAATCGGTGATGCCAGGCCGATGCGGGGAGGGAGGATAGGAGAGAGAGAGGGGGTGTGTGGGATGGGGTCCATTCCATTCTCAACCAATCACATATTTTTCATTTTTATTAAAAAAAAATAGTTTACCACTTCACCAAGTGTCTAACCATTGCCAACACTTTTGAGCATAGTTTACGATTTTGACATGACACACTCTCATTGATTGATTTTTTAGTTTGCCACTCTCAAGTGTCTAACCACTCCTTATACCCTTATATACAATTGATTTCACCAATGCGGTGATGTCATTAACAAAGACAAAATCTTTAAACACCTAGTTTGGAAGGATGAGGTATTAAGTTCAAGTCCTCCAGACAATAGAGATTAAAAGAAATTCGTCATTCAAAAAAAAAATACACAATTAGTTTTAGATTAATAACAAAACCGACGCATGGGCAGATAGTTAGAGCGCGCTCTATTCAACAAGGTGACGCGATTGACAGACGAATAAAACCGATGAGATTTTGCTTATCAGTTGAACATAACAAAATTCTTTCTTAACATATTTTCTCCCAGGCGAAGCGTAGAACCTAACAAGAAAATGAGTATTTACCTTTAGTATTTGAAACGCAAAATCTGTGGAGTGTGGACAATTAAATGTTGATGATTGAACCGGGCCCGAATGTTTATAAAAGTTGACTAGCATCATTACTTTACTACGCCTACAGCTAATGACAACTCGCAGTTTTGAATCTTGACTTTCACTTCAAGGTTGAATTCTAAGGCAAATGTAATCATACAAATTTTGAATAATGCAATGCTCGATCGGTCACAAAGTAAATATTATTTATTAAGTGTGAATATTATTATTTCTGCTTTATATATACCTCATCCGACCCGAACCGACACTTACTTAAACTTATCTCAAGAGGATCATTAGTTCTTCCCAGATGTTTTTAAGTATGTGGTAATAAAAGTTGTACGCGTTCTTATAAACAGTATCCTTCGACATGCTAGCAAGAAAAAATGGCAAGTAAAATGATTTGAAATGAGACAGATGGCTGGTATAAGGTAGTGTTGATTTCAAGGATTATAATGGAATTGGTGAGAATTCACGCAGAACTTGAAATTTGATTTATAATTTAGGTGTGTTTGTATTGCAAAATGAAATGAAATTCGGATGGAATTGGAATTTAGATTCATTTCCTTGTGTTGTTGTTCAATTCTAATCCATTTTCTTGTTGAACTAATAGCAGAAAATTAAAAAAAAAAAGAGTAAACTGTCAAAATAGTCCATTAGATTTGGTCATTTTTGACACTTTAGTTAAAAACTCAAACCTTTTTAATATAGGTCGATATGGTTTCAATTTTGTTGTCATTTTCATTTAAAATCAAAATCTAGTCAGATTTTTCAGTTAACATCCAATTTTTTTTTGTCTTTTTCCTCTCTTTAAATGAATGGCAAAATGGTCAGATTTTTTTTAATTTGTTATAATAAAATGTTAAAATTGCATTCTTCTCTTCATTAAAAGGGTGAAAAAAAACAAAAAAAAATTGAATGTGAACTAAAAAAATTTACTAAATTTTGATTTTGAATGAAAATAACAACAAAATTGAAACAATATTGACCTATATTAAAAATGTTTGAGTTTTTTACTAAATTGACAAAAGAAAGTTTGGCCGTTTACACTAAAAACAGGTGGAGATAGACTAACATTAGTCACGTGAAACATGCAATATTAGGGTTTGCTAATATGCTCATCCATATATATATATCTGGCAGTTAACACGAGAATGAGATATTTGGAAATGAATAAAGAGATATTATTTAATTAATTAAATTAAGCAGGGCTGAATTGTTAGTTTAATTCTTTGGTGTATCATACTTTGGTGTATTTTGTATATTTGGTGTAGCATCTTGCTAATGAATAAAAGGTTTTTGTTGGCCGTTCAAAAAAAAAAAAATAAGAAATGGGTATGGCGATGAAAGTGGCGATGGCGAGAGTCACATGCTTATCATATGTCCTTCCAACTCTCTTCACGTGAAAGAAATTATACAACCCCCCGACACTTCAAGTGCCAGTTACATTCAAACTGTTACTAGATATATATTGTATCATCCATCCATCCATGTATTCACGCTTACATACATATATAGTGTCACACACATATTATATACATAGAGAATGGACAAAACACAAATATATCTTAACCTATGAAACATAGAAAACCGATTTAAATGTACTTCGATTAATCTTTTTCTAGTGAGTTATTCTAGTGACGTTATGAAGTACATATGTGAATATCTATGCACACACATGGAAAGTTATGTAAACAATTAATAAATATATCATGAACATATTATAAGGAAGGAAATTTCACTTTATATATAATACTAACTAGTGTTTTTCAATGACGCGCGTTACGCGAAACGCATTGGTGTTTTCTACCGACATCATTCTTCAAGCGATTCGAGATAAACGATGCGTAACCAGCCATATCCGGCATCGTGGAGTGTATTAAAAAGGGAGCAATTGGACGATTGGATGCTGGGCTAGGTGTTTCTTGGAATGCCCACGGATTGTTCGGGTCAAAACCACGATTATGAGGATTCATTTTTCGTATTGTGGTTGGATGAGAAATTTTTTAAAAATAAGATAGGGATGATTATAGAAGAGGTGGAGTAGTTGTGGTAAAAAAATGAATAGAAGTGTGAGTATTTATAGTGAATAATTTTTTTTTAAACACATAGTCGTTGGCCAACGGCTTGCTCAAACGGCTACTTGTCTTAGCCAATGAGATCCCGCCATGTCATCTTGATAGCCCCGTCCAACGCCTGGGCTGAAACCCCCGCCCAAGGGGCCACGCCGAAACCCAAGCCCACCCGGGGTGGTGACTTGGGTGTTTGTACCCAACCCACGCCACAACCCCACCCAAGGGGCCACGCCGAAACCCAAGCCCACCCGAGGTGATGACTTGGGCGTTTGTACCCAACCCACGCCACAACCCCACCCCATACCACATATTGTAATATACCCTAAATAATTTTATTATATAATGAATGAATTCACTATTCATTCACTTTGAATTTGAATTTTATCATATATGAATTTATAACATATGGATGAATAAAGCTCTTCTGTTGCTACTTAGAATAGTGTTTGATGGTCAAGTTTGGTTCATCTGTTTGTTTTTTTTTTCTTTTAGGTGGTATTTGTTTTTTGGCCATAAGCACTTCTAGCCACTTATGTCTGCGCCGCGCAGACGTGCGCAGACGTTTGGATGCTGCAGCTTGTTTGTTTTCTCGCAGACCTTTCATTAAAAAAGATCTGCGAGACCTCTTCACCACGTAGACAATGACCCAAGTCTTCTTGGCACATACATTAACCTCTTCTTGGCACAAAGGTCTTCTTCCACACCTCCACCCCCACATCACTGCCACAACCTGCAACCACCATCCACCTGCCACAACCCCCACCTACTCCCGCCGGCCACCACCACAAGTACCGTCACCACCACCCACCTGCAACTACAAACACCACCCACCTCCAAAAACCCACTCAAAATCCCCAAATTCAACAGGCATCTTGTAGGAGGAAGGGACTAGAACTTACCGGTTTTAAGAAGAAACACCCACCAACCAACCATCAACACCTGAAACGCCACTCGTTGCCGTCGATTTCGCCGTGCCGTTGCCGGCATCACTTTCTCTCTCCTCGCGTCTCTCTCTCTCTTCTCGCGTCTTATTCAGATCTGCAAACCCTCTTCGGTGGTGGAGGTTGTGGTGTAGTGGTGGCGGTGGTGGCGGTGGTGTAGAGGTGACGGTGGTGGTTGTGGTTCGGTGGTCGTGGAAGATGAAGCAGAGAGAGGGAAGAGAAGAGAGGTCTGTGTGTTTGTGTGTGAGAAGAGAAGAGAAGAGATGGTTTTTGTAGAAAAAAACAAGCTCTTCTCCTGCAGATATCTGCAAATGTGGTCCGCAGACTGCAGACCTTTTCCCGCAGAAAAAACAAACAGCACCTTAGTGAAAGGCTTTTGTCTTTCTCCTCAACTTTCAAATATGTCAATTTTGCCTATGTTTTCTTAAAACTTTTTACAATATCACTTTGACACCTGAAGGGGTATGGTCCCAGATCTCGCGTCAACATCGACCGCGAGTGACCATTACCCTTATCAAAACCCCCACCAGCCAACAACCTACTTGTGCCCATGCGAGAACGCGTCGACACAAGGGTTGAATCCAATCTATCTAGTGATAAAGGAGGACTTACCTGGAACAGGAGAACGATAGAGTGATGCGACATAACATCACATCTGGTGTATGAAAACGGAAATATTCACAGCGATGCGGCCTCGCACCGCGTCCGGTGAACACTTCTATCAATACAAGGAAGCTGGATAACAGCAACAGTCACCACAGGCGACGATGCGGCCAGCACCGCATCTCGCGTATTTCTTAATCACAAGCAAGAGACGCGATAACATCAGATGTTACCGCAGGCAGCGATGCGGCTCGCACCGCATCCTATACGCTCAACAAGTGGGACTGACACCACAGTGCAAGTGGAACCAATGGCAGTCACCTGTCAGGTCTACGTAAGCGACAGACTGACGTGGCGTCGTCTCCCCGGCCGACATGTCTGACACACCTGCAAAGGTGCAGCATGCCGTCAGTCTATCCATCCACCTCCTCCTTCACTCCCCGGCTATAAATACCAACCCCAAACCAGGTTTGAGGTATCTCTTCACAACTCTCTCACTACTACTACTATCTTACTTTGCTTCCCAAGCAAATTACTGATTCTCACGCCGGAGAGTGGTAACAAGGAGCACCCCCCACCCCATCCTCCTTGTTACGAGTCACGGTTTGTTTCCTTGTGCAGGAGATCAACCCACCGATGATCCAACCAGCGATCCTCGAGAGGAAGGGATTAACCCTTCTTGACGAGACCAGTGAGTTAACCCTGCCCGGTTAACCATTGTTTCATCATTGGCGCCCACCGCTACTCTTAGCACTTTTTCGATCATCCCTTTTCCTCTCTCAAAATCATGACTGATCACCAAAACAATACTACCGGGGATAATCTACTCCCCACCAACACAGGAAATGCGGGGACTACCCCACCGGACCCAAATCCGGGCCATATCGGCACATCAACGCAAAGGGGTCCATCCCTAACATTCGGACACGACTTATCACAATACGCATCCGTGATCCCCCCAAACATGGACCCCCACACCTGGTATGACCAACAGGCCACCCTACTGGCCGCAACATACAACCGCGCTTGTGCGGAAGCGCAAATACAAGCTGGGCCGAACCCAGCACCACACACCCCTGCCGATCGTATTTTACAATACGAAGGCAGGGCGCATTCACGTCCAGCTTCGAGAAGCAGACGTGAAGACCGCGGATCATCTTACTGTTCGGTCCACACAATCAACGAGGATGATTCCGCGTACGGTTCCCACACCAGGGGACCAGTGCATACTCGCCTAGGTCCTTACGTTGAGGACAGACGACGGTCCGCATCCCGACATGGCTCTGGAATTCAGAGCCGGTTGGGCCCGCAACCGTATACTGAAGGGTATGATCGTACCGACCCGGACGATCATACATATTACGCGGATTCACACGACACTGGCAGCAGACCGGGAGGACATAACTATATACCTCCCACTCATCCACGCAACACATACACCAGGGCTGCAAAACGCCCTAAGAACCAGCCCTATAGGCCAAAAGCTGCGGCCGAAAACTCTAAATTCGCCCCGCGAATAGCCCACGCCCATGTTACCACAACAAAATTCCCATTCAACGTTGGGAAATACAGTGGTTCATCCGACCCGGACGACCACATGAACATTTTCATAGGCGCAGGGTGCAATGGCCAGTGGGATGAACCCACTTGGTGCAATTTTTCCCCCAGACCCTTACGGGTCTGGCCAGGGCTTGGTTCGATTCTTTGCCAGTGGGATCACTGGCCTCATTCGAGGACTTTCATGCAAAGTTCCTCGCTCATTTCAGCCAGCAACAACGTCACGCGCGTGACTCGTTGGACGTCATGAATATCTGGCGCAGAGACAACGAATCCCTAGAAGCATTCGTTGTCCGATACAATAAAGAGTGCCTAGAAATAGGCGACGTGGCAGATAAAATGGCACGGAACCATTTCATCAGGGCCGTGAAGGATAAGCAGATGGTTATGACCATCTCCGGCAAAGAAGGCTTGCCTAAAAAATGGGAAGATGTCATGGCCGCAGTCAAGACATATGCCCAGACACAGCGGTCCCTCGAACCGCATATGGCAAAGGCGGAGCACCAGGCCGAAACTTCCACCCAAGGGTCCAAGCGTAACAATAAACGCAACCGGGACGTAGGGAATAGCGATATTTCCAAACCGTACGTCTCGCGGACCAACCCGTTTGACCCGAGGAAACGCAGTCCTCAACGGGATAACCGGGCACCAAAGAAAGATTCTCGGGACCGAAACTGGACCTAGATCACTGTGTCGCCAAGCGAAGTCCTTCTTACGGACGCACAATTCTTGCGACCGGCCCAACCAATGAAGTTCAAGAAAAACCAAGATCTCTCTCTCTATTGTGAGTATCACAAGGACTCGGGCCACGCTACAAACAACTGCATCAGTCTCCGGCTGGAGATTGAGCGGGCCTTAAAAGAGGGGAAACTGCAACACCTTCTGCCAGGTGGACAAAAACCCACCAAGCGCATCACCCCTCATGGCGAAGGCACCTCCTCAGGGAAGAGGACCATGTATGTGGCCTCAACTCACATGATCAACGGAGGTAAAGGTAGGCCGCACAAAGCGGCGAGAAGGCCGGACAATGACTGGAAAGACGAGCAAGTCGTCTTTCCAAAAGTCCGAGGCGGACCGCGCGATAGGCGCGCCGTCGTTATCACAGGCCAACTGACACACTACTGCACCGAGCGTCTGTTCATCGACCCGGGCAGTACGTCGGACATAATCTACGAACAATGCTTCAACCAGTTTGACCAGGAGGACAAAGACCGGTTGCAAGCCATAGATTACCCATTGGCCGGGTTCGCAGGGGAAACTGTCTTTCCCCTAGGCCAGATCACTTTTCCTGTGCGTCTTACCAGCGGAAGACACACAAGAACAGAAGAGGTAAACTTGATGGTTTTACCTCACACCTCCAGATATAACGTACTCCTTGGGAGAGAATCCCAAGGAGATTTCAATATGATTACATCCGTCCCCCATTCTGCTGTCGGTTTCCCAACCGAATCAGGGGTCGCGATAATCTACGCCCGAAAAGACGTCATGATGTCGGACGAGCTACGTCCGACCAAGGTCGCAAGGCCCACCCCCAACAACCAACCAGAAAAATGGGTTCTCAACGTGAGATACCCAGAACAAAAGGTTACATTGGGTCACGCCTTGTCCCCAACCACCAAAGCGCACCTGAAGCAACTTCTCTTCAAGAACCAAGACATTTTCGCGTGGACACCCGCAGACATGACAGGGGTCCCACGTGATATCGCGCAACATCACTTGAATACCTCACCAGGTATCAAGCCGGTGATCCAAGGCCAACGCCACCTTGGGTCCGCTAAAAATCAGGCGATGCAAGAGCAGGTCGAAGAACTGCTCTCCGCAGGCATCCTGCGGGAAGTAAAATACCAGACTTGGTTATCCAACCCGGTCATGGTAGAAAAACCATCCGGGGGCTGGCGCATGTGCCCCGATTACAAAGACCTTAACAAAGCCTGCCCCAAGGATTGTTACGCACTTCCGGAAATCGACGAAAAGGTCGATAATCTCGCACCATTCAGATGGAAGTGTTTCCTCGATTGCTACAAAGGGTACCATCAGGTACAAATGGCGATCGAGGATGAAGACAAAACGGCATTCCGCACTCCCACCGGGAATTACTGTTATACAAAAATGCCGTTTGGGTTGCGCAACGCGGGCGCAACCTATCAAAAACAGATGAATGACACTTTCCGTGCGCAAATAAGCAAAAGTGTCGAAATCTAAATGGACGACCTAGTCGTCATGAGCATGGAAGAGGATACTATGCTCACAGACATTGACAGAACATTCCAGACTCTGCGAAGCGTTAACATAAAGCTTAATCCAGGGAAATGCTCGTTTGGAATGGAAGAAGGCAAATTCCTTGGATTCATCGTGACTAAAGATGGATTCAAGGTAAACCCGGAGAAAGTTCAGGCGATCGAGCGCATGCCGTCGCATTCAACGATGAAAGACATGCAACGACTGGCCGGCAGGCTAGCAGCACTCAACAGATTCTTAGCCAACCATGCAGCTAAGTCTTATCCTTTCATCAAGACCCTGTGGAACTGTTTAAAGAAAGAACAATTCCAGTGGACCGCAGAGGCTGAAAACGCCTTCCGGGAAATGAAGGAGTGTTTGATACAACTCCCAACCTTAACCGCACCACGCAAGGATGAGCCACTCATATTATACCTATCTGCCGCGGACAACGCGGTAGGTGCGATATTGATAGTGGAGCGGGAGGGGGTTCAAACACCCATCTATTACATCAGCAAGATGCTCAACGACCCAGAAACAAGGTACTCAATAATGGAAAAATTGGTATTAGCACTAGTGCACGCATCAAGACGGTTGCGACGCTACTTCGCAAACCATGTCATCACGGTGCTAACCAATTACAGGATCGGCCCGATCCTATCCAAACCTGACATTTCTGGGAGATTAGCAAAATGGGCAATAGAGCTGGGCGCGCACACGCTGAACTACAAACCGCGCCCCGCGATAAAAGGCCAAATCTTAGCTGATTTCGCCGCCGAAGTACCGGTGAATCGCATCCAAGAATGCGAAGAAGCACAAAACCCTGGACCACCGCAATCTTCCTCAGAAACTTGGGCACTATTTACCGATGGTGCCTCCAACGAGGAAGGTGCGGGCGCAGGTCTACGACTCGTCAGCCCTGATGGCCAAGAACTTACATATGCCATCCGCCTCGATTTCAAAAGCACAAATAACGAGGCCGAATATGAAGCCCTACTGGCAGGACTACGTTTAGAAGTCAAACTCGGCGTGCAGCATCTGGAAGCACACGTCGACTCTTTGTTAGTTGCAGGACAGATACGCGGCGACTATGCCGCAAAGGGGGATATCATGATCCTCTACCTCGAACAAGCCCTGCAGCTAATATCAAAGTTCACTTCGTTTAATATCCGACATATTAACAGGAGTGAAAACAAATCCGCAGATGCACTCTCCAAACTTGCATCCACCAGCTTCCAACACCTGGCAAAGGAAAACGTATCGAAATTCTACAAAATCCTTCAGTACCCTTGCGCCAGGTCAACGTCATCCAATACGTATCGAAATTCTACAAAATCCTTCAGTACCCCTGCGCCAGGTCAACGTCATCCAATACGGGACAACGTCGTGGATGACACCAATTATTACATATTTGCAATCAGGTGTGACTCCCGAAAGCAAATCGGAGGCACGCAAGCTACAATACAAAGCGTGCCATTATAAAATGGGAGACGGTATCTTATACCGCAAATCGTACCTAGGGCCACTACTACGATGCGTCAACCCCCAGGATGCCACATACCTCATCAGAGAGATACACGAGGGTATGTGCGGCATACACGCAGGACCACGCATGGTAGTGGCCAAAATCATGAATGCTGGGTATTACTGGCCCGTCATGTACCTGGACGCCGTCAAAGAGCTGCGCAAATGTATTAACTGTCAACGACATGCTCCAAAAACTTTGCGTCCCAAAAACAACCTGGTCCCAGTCACCACCGGATGGCCCTTCCAGAAATGGGCAGTCGACGTTGTGGAACCTTTTCCTGACGCACCAGGTGCAGTCAAATTTATCATAGTAGCGGTTGATTACTTCACAAAATGGGTAGAGGCAAAACCGCTCGCCTCAACCACTGCTATGATAACAAGAAAATTCATATGGGAACACATCATCTGCCGTTTCGGCCTACCAATGTGCATCGTTACCGATAATGGCACCAACTTTGCTGCTGACGAATTTCAAAAATGGCTAGAAGAACTTCACATTGAACATATATTCTCATCCGTGGCACATCCGCAAGGAAACGGCCAAGTTGAGAGTATCAACAAAAGTCTAGTCGAGGGCATCAAAGCAAGGTTGGGAACAGCTAGGCGTGGCTGGGTCGATGAACTCCCAAGTATCCTATGGGCTCACCGCACAAGCCCAAAAACGAGCAATGGGGAAACACCCTTCAGCTTAGTCTATGGTTCAGAAGCGGTGATCCCCGCGGAAATAGTCATCCCTTCTCCCAGAATGCTGGCTATTGAAAAAATAGACAACAGTAGGGAACGCAGGATTGACTTAGACCTCTTGGAGGAGAGGCGCGAAAACGCTGCCATCAATGAGGCTAAGTACAAATCCAAACTGGAAAAGTACTACAACTCGCGCGTCCGCGTTTGTACTTTCAACCCGGGGGACTACGTCCTCCGTGACAATGAAGCATCTAATGCTGAACGCCCAGGAAAACTTGCCCCCAAGTGGGAAGGACCCTACCTCATCAACGAGGTCTTGGGAAAAGGCGCGTACAAGTTGCAAACATTAGAAGGCGACCCTATCGCACGTACATGGAATGCACAACAGCTTAGACGCTGTTACATGTGAGCCATGTTTTTACATTTTCATGTAACCCATCGGGCCGCAGGCCATTTGCAATTAAATAAACGAGCAATTCAATGCAATATTGTTTGTTACTACTATTACAAATGCGTGTCCCACTTTGCGGTATCCGCAAAAACAGATTGGCAAAATCTTCATTCGCGATACCCACACAAAGTGCCAACCACACACAAATATTGTAATAGGCCAGAAAAAAGGCAAAATATTAAGTATCTATCCGGCCGGAGAGATGATCGGATTGTCGCGCTCCGGTCAAAGATAATATTTATAAACCCAAATTACCCTTAACAATGTGTTAGTGGTAGTAAGGGGTCGATCCACGAAGAGTATGTGGTTTGTGTATGGAATTGACTGAACTATAAAGAATTGTCACAATTATGAAGCTTGCCAGATATTTTTGTATTTTTGTTTAGTAAAAAGATGTGAATTTGAACTACTGGAATTGGATTAATTAATTAACATTACTAATTAACGATTGCAATAAATTTGGATGCTAGAACAATAATAATAAAGAGGAATCACACCCGGTTTCGGTAATTGTTAACCTAGGGTTTCTACAAGTTTTAGTTTCAACTCAAATGTATTCGATTAACGGATTTAGTGTACCGTGACTTAGGTGCTACTAACTATTAACGTCCTGAAGAACGGACAAAAAGACACTTTGTAATCAACACAAGTAAATCCTAACAACGACAACGTACAATTACATATCACCGTTTCACAAAGTCATGACTTTTAACATCGTTCGACAATTCATGAATTCGTAACAAATGTAATACTATTGTCAAAAGTTTCAAAAACCAAACACAAATTGTCACTAAGATGAAACAAGAACAATTCGAAACACTTGAATTAACAACTACCTACGCCGGGGTGAAACCGAGATGATTAGCCGCTCATGGTTGATCCAACTTGATCACCGGATGTTTGGAATGCGGATGGAGTCATCTTGAAGCTTGATTGGAGGATTGGTGAATGATGGAGAATTAGGGTTTATGGAATGATGATGGTGAATTGGTGAATGGATGAAGAACTAGGGCTATGGGTTGATTGTGATGATGATTTCGGGTTGTAGAGATGAAGATAGATCGAATGGTAGGTGAATCTTGGCTCCAAGAACAAGTTCCCAACTCAAAATAATGTGTAACCCCCGAAAATAGGTCAACCCAGGCTTTAAAACTCGTCAAAAACAAGAAAAAAACAAGAATTTCGCGACGGCCACCAGGGGGCAGCGTCGCCGACGCCCCTGGCGGCGTCCCTGACGCTGGCTGGATCTTCCAAAAGCTTGCGACGGCCTATTTTCCTGTTTACGCGACTTTTTAGCGACGGACACTTCTGAGGGGCGTCGCCGACGGCCCCCTGGGCGTCGCCGACGGTGCCTATAAACCTCCCTTTTTTGTTTTCTTCATAACTTCTTCGTTTTAGCTCCGTTTTACTCACCGTTTTCGCCCACGTACTCGTAATTCAGCCCTCTATCATGCCATCTTCCAATATATTCATTTTAAATCCATTAACATCACCCAAAACACATCCAAACTTCGTGATTAACCCGGTTTTGTTCATTTCACATCCCCGGTTGATCCCGTTTGCTCCCGGTGGCCTGTAAAGCTCCCGAAAAGCACCTTAAACTCCATTAAACCTGCAAAACACAAATCTAATTAAAAGTAGGCTATTCGGAATAAAAAATCAAGTAAAAACTCAAACTTAGACACAACTGAACACCGTTATTCGACCACGTATCACATCCCCACACTTATCTTTTGCTTGCCCTCAAGCAAATCTATAATTTACTTTCACGTGGGTCGAACAAGAAACACACTCCCCATTCCCGAGACGAAGGTTAAGGTCCAAAGTCATACCCGGTTCAAACTTTTTACAATTTACAAAATATCTTACGGTAAAGTGAATAATCACATATAAAATGGTTATCCAAGATTAACCCGCCCTTGAAACCAATAAATCATACACATCCCTCACAATGTTCTCTCCACTCGGGTTATAAATTGGCTAATTTTCATGATGTATTAGCACTTTCAAAAAGTAATCACTCAAAACCGATTAGAACACATACCCGCATAGGCTTGTGACTCAATCATTCTCCACCACCGAACACGAATACTAAGCACAAGTCATAAGGTCTTTGTAAGGGTTGTAGCGGGGCTAGGCTAAGGGTAGGAAATAGGATATTTTAAAGTGGCTAAGGTGATGAAAACTCGATTTTTATTACAAAGCAACTACTCTAAACAAAACTAACTATAGACATTAACTACGAGGCAATGATTTTTTTTCGTCCTTTTATTCAACAACTAATAACTCATATTTTTGTATTTTCTCAATGATTTTCTATTCTCTTTTTTTCGCAACATTTTCTGATTGATTTTTTTTTTTTTTTTTTTTTGCAAACACAACTATACAAACAAATAATCCTATAATCGAAATTTCATCACACGGGTTTAAAAGAAAAGGTTTAACGGTTATGGGCTAAACGGGTTGTCAAACGAAAGGATTAGGCTCAAAGTGGGCGACTAGGGGATTTATTTGGGTAAGGATGGATAAATGGTTTTAAAGGAAAAGGTTCACCTAATGCCTATCATCCTCGTGCTTGTATTCGGTCTATGGTCTCAAGCGTATCAAAAGTCGCAAGTTCTACAATACATGACTAATGGTCCACTCAAACAAAGAAACATGAATATGTAATCCTATAATGTAAAAGTGGCTCAAAACCTCACATGTATAAAGGGTATGGTATGCGACATGCATAATGTACTAGTTTCTTAAGCGGATTATTCCCAAATAACCACCCGCTAAATACCCGTCTTGCTATTAATTTGAACTTGACCATGACAAAAGACCAAATGGGTTGTGCCATCCCTCGTTGACTAAGTTACTTGTGCTTTAAGATTGCTTTTTAAACAAGACATTTTGAAAAATTTTTGAAATTTTCCCCCATCCCCACACTTGAAGTAAACGTTGTCCTCAATGTGTAGTGTTTAAATGAACGGGTCAAAAACGAAAATTTTTACTACTCCCCCATCCCCACACTTGAAGTACATATTGTCCTCAATGTGTGAAAACTAGAGTATTAGATGCACAAGGGATGTGACACGGCTAATTCTCCCAAATTCTCACCCCGGAAATAAAATACAAAAATACACTCCACTTATTGTTAAACTACGAATCAAGGAAAAAAGGAAACGCATGCACCTGATTTTTGTCGCTTGATGCCCATGTCTTCTTCTTCTCTTTATAAAACCGGTTGTCTCTCGAACATCATATACCTACAAATTCTAACCCTTGTGTAGAAGCATGCTTCTCACAACCATTGAAATTTGTTAGGGGTTTAGTTCTACCGTTTTTAGAAAAACATTACCAAGTCATGTGTTAAATTACCTTGATTTTTGTGGAAAAATAAATTACAACAACAACAAACCTAACTCACTTTCGTAGGAATCACAGTTGCATTTAGCTCATGCAACAAGCCCTTTTAAACCCCCCAATAGCTTGGGAGGACGAGTAGGTCTCGTGAGGGTTATATAGGGAACACACCCACAACGTTCATTTATCTACTAAACAAAATAACAAATTATACAACAACAACAATACTAACTAAACTACGAATAACAACTTAAACGAAATGCGAAATAAAATATACAACAACAATTAACTTACCACCTCATGGTGGTCGAATGGCATGCTTGACGTCCACGAGCTCCTCAAAATCACCCACCGGTGATTCGTACCATTTGTTGCCAAACGGTCCAAACTTCCTTACCTCCTCTTCCTTTTTCTTTTCTAGTGGTGACTTCCTTGCTTTCTTCTTCTTGACCGTCTTTTTCTTTGTTTCTCCAAACCTACCAACCATAGCACAAACCTTTTTGTTTGGATTCATGTCCTTTTTAGGACACTTATCCTCACCGAGTGGGTTAGTAAATTTTGGAAAAACATTTAAATTTAATTCCCGGTCCCAAACTTCATGCTTACCGTTCCCGTTGCACAATTTATTATGGCATTAGCAGTTGCCAGGAATGGTCTACCCAGTATGACTACAAGTTGGGTGTCCCCAACACACCCGACATAATCTACTACCAAAAAGTCAACTGGGTAGTAGCAATCATCCACCTTAACAATCACATCCTCCACCATCCCCCTTGGATGCGTGGGAGTCTGATCGGCCAATACCACGGGAGTATCAAATTTTTTTAATGGACCAAAATCATATTGGTCATACAAACTCCCGGGCAAGATGCTCACACAAGCTCCAAGATCTAGGAGCGCCCTCTCAATTTTAAATGTTCCAATTTGAATTGGAATAAGAGGATCTCCCGGATCTTGAGCTTTTGGGGGAAGGGCACTCGATAAAACGGCACTCACATGAGATATCAAATCAACCGGTTTGGGTAATTTGTTGTGCCGTTTTTCAATGCTTAACTCCTTTAAGCATTCCACATGAGCCGGAACCTTTTTAATGTCATCTAGCAACGGTAAATTAATTTTTGCTTGTTTAAAATTTTCCCACCTCTCGTCCTTCGGTGGGTACTGTTCCTCAACTTTTGATGCATTAATTGGTTTAATTTGATTTAAACAATTTTCACAAAAAGAATTTTTATTCATTTTTTCAATTTTAATTTGTGAAATCGTTTCTTGTTCATTTTTACTTTCTGACTCATCTCTAGTATTTCCCACTACACCATCAACGCATTGTGGTGGTGGAATGCTTTCAACACTACTACAAACCTCATCATTTGAAAGAAGACTTACCGCGCTAATGTGTACATTCCTTACATTGCCCGTGCTTGAGCTTTGATGCTTAGGGTTCACCGTGGTGTCACTTGGGAGCTTTCCCATGCTCCCCCTCATTTGTGCCACTTCTTCCGCTAGTTGACCCACTTGTTTTGCCAATGCCTCGTGTGCTTTGTCTCGAATCTCGTTTGCCTTCTTTATCTCTTTAACATCACCGTGAGTCTCCTTTTGCATGTTTAGCAAAGCATCCATCTTGGCACTCAAGTCATCACCACCGGTTTGGTTGTTTGACCCACTTCCGTTACCGCCTTGGTTATTGTAATTCTTTTGGTATCCACCTTGGTACCCTTGGTTGTAATTTCGTTGGTAACCTCCTTGGTTACCACCTTGACGGTTTTGATATGATGACCCACTTCCTCCTTGATTACCCGACTGGAAATTCGGGTTCATTTGATTTGAAGCGTTGCCATACCGGAAATTGGGGTGATTTCTCAAACCCGGATGGTAAGTGTTGGAGTTCATGTCATATTGTTTTCTATCTCCATACACTTGATTGACTTCTTCGGTGTAACCACTCGACCCCATTGAGTATTGCTCGGTCGCATGCCCAATATCTCCACATTCTTCACAAACCGCAAACTGAACCGCATTTACCTCTTTCTTCTTTTTCAGTTGGGCCATTTCCCGTTCTAAGGTGGAAATCCGGTCTTTGGAATCGAGATCGGGGAGTGACCGGGAAACTGGATGTCTTTTTGCTCTATCGACCGATTCTTTTTCCTTGGATCGTTTGCTCATCCTTTCCAAAAATTCCCAATCATCATCTTCATGATTGCTCAAGAGTGTACCATTGCTTGTTGTCTCGAGACGATTCCAAGTTGCATCATCCAAACCCCGTACAAAGCATTTCACCAACTCCCATTTTTCTATTTGGTGATGTGGGCATCTCCTCATTAGCTCTTTGAATCGGGTAAATGCTTCATGTAGAGGCTCACTCGAAAGTTGACGAAACGACCGAATTTCATCTCTAGCATCGTCGGTCTTTGCCATAGAATAGTATTCATCCAAAAATGCTTGTTGCATTTGTTCCCAAGTTCGAATACTGTTGGCCGGAAGTGTGAGGAACCACTGTTTTGCCTTGTCTTTCAACGAAAATTGAAATAACCGAAGCTTAACTTCCTCTAGTGCGAAATTGTGCCCCCCAATAGTATCACAAATGGAAGAGAACTCCGTTAAATGTGTGTACGGCTCATCATTGGACCTCCCATTGAAGTGAGGAAGTATGTTGATGTAATGCGGTTTACAATCAAACATCCTCCTTTCGCATACTATCGGAGAATTATTCTCGGTCACTATCGGTCGGAAACGGTCATTTACTCCCCGTGGAGGTTATTGACGACGTGGTGGACCATTAACTTCTTGATCGACCGGTCTTCGATTATCCCGTCTTTCACCTCTTCGATCCTCCCTTCGATTATCCCTTGGGTTACCACCTCCCACGAAACGAGGAATCCGATTAGGGTTTGCATTGTTGTTATTGTTATAAAACCCATCATTCCGGTTCCGTTGGTTGTTGTTTCGTGGTTGACGGTTATTCCCATAACCATCATTTCTTCCACCTCCGTAACCGTATTCATCGTCTCCAACATAATTGGCATTTTGGTAGCCAAATTCCTCATCATCATACCTTCTAGCATTGTAAATGTTTCCCCTGTTCACGTAGCCCCAATCTTCATCATCGTTAACCCGATCATCGTAGTACCCCCCATCGTCCGAATTTTCCGTATGAATGCTTACATGTTCCGGCGATTGATAACCGGGAACACTATACGGTTCATCATCGGGGATTGCATTCCTTAAATCGTCGATGTTGAAAAACGGGTCTTCATTTGCGGGATTGCCGAGATCACGGTTACCTCTACGATCGGAATTGACATTCCGATCATCAAGGTTGATAGGTAACGATGCTTGTCGGTGAAGGGTTTGTTGTTGAGGTGTTCGTTGGGTGTTGTTGGTATTTTGGTTTCGGAAAGGTGGAGTGGGTGGTCTAGCGTTGGTGTTACCACCCGGTTGTTCTTGAGGTATAGGTTGGGTGTTTTGGGCGGGATTAAAATTGCTCCGGTATTGGAATTGGTTCTGGTTTTGATTGGAGTTTTGATTCACCATTGAATCGGTTTCAATGGTTGGTGTGAGTTGTGGTGTTTGGTGGGTTTGATTAGAAGCAAGAGTTGCTTCTAACCGGCTTGCTAGGTTCCTTCTTGCGAGTCTTTCGATTTCCGGTTCGTAGACTAAAGGTGAAGTCCTCCCGGAATTTCGTGTACGCATGCACTACCTGTAACCTGCACAAGTAACACACCCCGCGTAACAAGGAAAAAGACAAGTACAACAAGAAAGCTAAACAAGTTAAACAGTTAATCGCAAAAATTCAAACAATATCCAAACACAAAGCGCACGCACTCCCCGGCAACGGCGCCAAAATTTGATCGGATTGTCGCGCTCCGGTCAAAGATAATATTTATAAACCCAAATTACCCTTAACAATGTGTTAGTGGTAGTAAGGGGTCGATCCACGAAGAGTATGTGGTTTGTGTATGGAATTGACTGAACTATAAAGAATTGTCACAATTATGAAGCTTGCCAGATATTTTTGTATTTTTGTTTAGTAAAAAGATGTGAATTTGAACTACTGGAATTGGATTAATTAATTAACATTACTAATTAACGATTGCAAGAAATTTGGATGCTAGAACAATAATAATAAAGAGGAATCACACCCGGTTTCGGTAATTGTTAACCTAGGGTTTCTACAAGTTTTAGTTTCAACTCAAATGTATTCGATTAACGGATTTAGTGTACCGTGACTTAGGTGCTACTAACTATCAACGTCCTGAAGAACGAACAAAAAGACACTTTGTAATCAACACAAGTAAATCCTAACAACGACAACGTACAATTACATATCACCGTTTCACAAAGTCATAACTTTTAACATCGTTCGACAATTCATGAATTCGTAACAAATGTAATACTATTGTCAAAAGTTTCAAAAACCAAACACAAATTGTCACTAAGATGAAACAAGAACAATTCGAAACACTTGAATTAACAACTACCCACGCCGGGGTGAAACCGAGATGATTAGCCGCTCATGGTTGATGCAACTTGATCACCGAATGTTTGGAATGCGGATGGAGTCATCTTGAAGCTTGATTGGAGGATTGGTGAATGATGGAGAATTAGGGTTTATGGAATGATGATGGTGAATTGGTGAATGGATGAAGAACTAGGGTTATGGGTTGATTGTGATGATGATTTCGGGTTGTAGAGATGAAGATAGATCGAATGGTAGGTGAATCTTGGCTCCAAGAACAAGTTCCCAACTCAAAATAATGTGTAACCCCCGAAAATAGGTCAACCCAGGCTTTAAAACTCGTCAAAAACAAGAAAAAAACAAGAATTTCGCGACGGCCACCAGGGGGCAGCGTCGCCGACGCCCCTGGCGGCGTCCCCGACGCTGGCTGGATCTTCCAAAAGCTTGCGACGGCCTATTTTCCTGTTTACGCGACTTTTTAGCGACGGACACTTCTGAGGGGCGTCGCCGACGGCCCCCTGGGCGTCGCCGACGGTGCCTATAAACCTCCCTTTTTTGTTTTCTTCATAACTTCTTCGTTTTAGCTCCGTTTTACTCACCGTTTTCGCCCACGTACTCGTAATTCAGCCCTCTATCATGCCATCTTCCAATATATTCATTTTAAATCCATTAACATCACCCAAAACACATCCAAACTTCGTGATTAACCCGGTTTTGTTCATTTCACATCCCCGGTTGATCCCGTTTGCTCCCGGTGGCCTGTAAAGCTCCCGAAAAGCACCTTAAACTCCATTAAACCTGCAAAACACAAATCTAATTAAAAGTAGGCTATTCGGAATAAAAAATCAAGTAAAAACTCAAACTTAGACACAACTGAACACCGTTATTCGACCATGTATCAATAGACATCTTTTTACAAACCTTACACATAAGGTAAACAATGGAATTGACGCATACTCATACGACAAAGGTATGGAGTATACTTGACCCCATTCACAACTGGGTAGAGTTCCGGATATACAAGTTTTTACAAAGCTTACACGATTCTAAAACCCTAACGGGGTAAACAATGGAATTAACGCGTACTCATACGACAAAGATATGGAGTATACTTGACCCCGTTCACAAATGGGTAGAGTTCCGCATACATACGTTCAAACATGCAAGAATTAAAAACACTTGTACAAATTGAACAATAAACTTTATATTCAAAAAATTCAAGCACCCACGCGATGCTTAATGGATTTACATAAGAGTTTCCCACATTTACAAAAGGAAAGCAAAAAAGGGGGCACGTTAGCCAACCTAAACCCTATTTTGTACCACTGGTACCCGCGTCATCTTGGCCGCCACCAGCGGGATTTTCCTCTTCTGCATCAGCATACAGCATCCGCAACCGGTCAACGTAATCCGCAGCCTCTAAACATTCGTCCAACTCCTCTACACAAGAGAGGGACGTATCATAAAAAGAGGCTACAGCCGCGTTCAGGCGACCTTCGGTGTCCACGTCACGAAACCCGGATCGCTCTTCGATAACACCGCCTACAGACATTATGTTCATATGAGCAATGCAGCGGTTATAACCAGCTTTAAAACCGGCATCGCGGGCACGTTCCTTGACCAAGTCCAATCCAGCTGCGGTTTCAGGTGCATCCATGATAGCCTGAACAATTTACAATAAAAAGATGATAAGACTCACATGCTAATCCAAGTAAGCACACATATACGGAGTACTTACTCGTTCAATGCCGTGAACCCGCATCCACTCACGGTCTGCCTCAAGCTGGTTAAACGAAGAGGTCAGAGCATCTCTGGCCTCAACAGCAGTGTTAGCCCGCTCTTCCGCAACAGTCGCGCGGGCTGTAAGGTCCGTAACCGCAACCTCCCGGGCCTGAACTTCAGCCTGTCAAAGAGCAGAAAACAGTTTACTCAGTAAGCATTCTCAAAAAGCAGAGAAATATACAACAAAGGTAACGAATCATACCTGAAGGCTGGTAACAACTTTATCCAAACGGATGCGCTCAGCATTCGCCTCTTCAAGAGCCTTAGAAGAGCGGCTCTCCCTCTCTTTGGCCTCCTCAAGGGCCCTTGCAGCACGAGCCCCCGCTTCCTTGGCCTCTTCAAACGCCTTTACGGCCCCGGCCTCCGCCTGCTGCGCTTTAACCGCAATCACCTCAGCTGCAGCCTTCTCTTTGCCCAAGGCAATGTTCGCTGCCTTGGCATTCGTCAACTCCTGACGAGCACGAAACAGATTGTAATTCTGCTTAGCCCAAGATTCATTCCACTTCTTGCGCTCATTGGAAAACTTTTCGTTCCAACTCTTGCGTTCATCAGAAAGGAGTTTGGCAAGAGTACGAACCTGTTTCAGCTGAGCAGTGGCAGCCCACTCCGAGGTCTGTTTCTGCTTCTCAAAAGCAGCTCTATCCTTCTCAAGTTGATCCGCACCCGCACGAGCAGACTTGACCAACTCTTCCGCTTCGGCCCGCAAGCGAGCAGCTTCCTCCTCCCTGCGGCCTAACACCTTGTAGTCTTCCAAAATGACGTTCGCCACTATGGAACTTCCTACTAGCATGGTAGAAAGTTGGTTGATGCGCAACTCACGGGGTGCAGAACGGGCACGTTCAACTTCAAAAGGGGTGCCCAGACCACCCAGAATCTCCTTGCACGCAGAGGGATCGTTGGAAATATCATCCCCCTGCATAACAGTCCAGGGGGGTCGGTGATAAACAGTACTTCGACCCTGGGTATAGGTGCGGTAATAATACTCCAATTCAGACTCACCAGGCTGAATTGGAGGCCCATCATAACCCGCACCACCGGCAGACGAACCGGTACCCTTCTCACCAGCAGAAGACTTCTGCGGCCCAGCATCAGGTTTTTGCGGCTCTACATCAGACTTTTGTTTCCCAGAATCAGAAAACCGTAGACCCAAATTATCACCCTCATTAGGAGAGATCAGATTGTTGGACGAATCAACGGTATCGAATATCTGGGTCGCCACCTTCTCCGCAGTACCCTCCGTTCGCACGGTTGAATCAGGCACCACCTTGACAAAAGGCGCCGAAGGTTCCTCAGACGCACCCGCACGCGCACCCGTGGTATGCAGGGGTGACGACGGAGCATCAAAGATAGAGAAATATTTATCTTGAAGCTCTGCAAAACAAAGTCAATAACTATCAAAACACGAGTCGTACATAACACTCGAGACAAGCTATACAACACTTACCAACAGTAACCGCAGGTTTCTTTGGTGTCGGACCAGTCCTCTTAGACTGCAACCTCCGACGTTTCAGTTCACCGGCACCAGCGGCCGTCTCCTCCATTTGCCTCTTCCCAACAACAGACTGCGAACCCGCAGAGTTTCCACCCGCAGCTGTGTCCAAACCCTCAAGGGTATCAGATACTATCACATAATCCTTGTATCTACGGAAAGAAGAGTGAGAGATACCTGCCGCCTGCGGCACCAGATGAGGCACAATAGTGACCTCTGGTATTTTCTTCTGGCGAAAGCGCACGCCTTTCACCACTTGTCTTTTAGGCACACCCTTCGCGTCAGGATCCCCTAAGGCCCCAAGATCACCTGCATGGAAACCATCCAAAAGATGAGTCGATGAAACCATTATTGTTATCACAAGTAAAAAGGATTCCTATATATACCTTTGCCTCGCGGCAACTCAACTGCCAATGCGGCCTCAGTAGGCACCCGGAAGTTACCTCGAATGATGACATTAAACTCATCCTCGTCATCCGCACAAACAACTGTTTCAACCTGACCCCCGAAATCCGGGGCAAACATCCTCCATAAGGGAGCATCCTCTGATAGCAAACGCACAAGTCAGTAACGCATACGGGGATAAGAAAAGTTAAACAAATGAAAAGTACGTACCACCACTTTTCTCCCGCACCACGGGCTTTGACTTCTTGTTCCTCCTTGTCAGCATCATGCGCAACACCCACAACTGTGTGTTGCTCAGCTTCACCCACTCAATGGTCTGCAACTGCGGAAACCACTCCACCGTCTTTACACTAGGGACCGCAATGGTCTCTGTTATAATCGTCTCGGTCACGTTCTGAAACGTCATATTCGCAACAACTGCAGCAGCCTTGATGTAAAAGAACTTCATTTTCCACTTCGTCATACCCTTGGGAGGAGTCATCAGTTTGGGACTACCATCTCGTTGACGGAAAGAAAAGAACCCCAAGGATACCGTCATTTGATAAAACCGTCGGAAATCTCCAACAGAAGGCTCTATGCCAAGAGCACGAAAGGTTGATTCAAAATTTCGAATCCGAATCATACCCAACGGACTCAGTTGAGAAATGTGGATCTTGTACCACTCCAAAACCTCAACAACAAAAACAGTCAAAGGTAACCGGAGATTACAGTCACCAAAAAAGTCTGCCCACATGGTAACATAACCGGCCGGAGCATCGGCACCGGTGTCACCCTCCGATAGGTAAAGGGCCCCATATTCTGGGGGCATTTGGACGTCAAGAATCAGACGATTAAAGGACTTCCTGGTCCACTTTAGCACCGGTAAACCACCACCGGTGGCTCCCCCCTTCTTCCTCTGCCACCACCGGCGATGAAGGCTCCGGGTTTTCACCTTCCACGTTATGTGGACTTGATGGTTCAGCCATCAGAAATATCGAAGAAACGGAAGAAAGTGAGTGGAAAAACTCAACTCAACCTCACCGGAAGTTCAAGAAATATCGTCGGATAAGACAAAGAAATGTTCTCTCACTGGCAAATTTTTGAAATTTCGAACAAGTGAGGGGAAACCACGAACGGTTTCCCCTTATATACCCATCGCAATTAATGTGGAGGGAGAAAACGAATCATCACGTTCAAAAAGAACGAATTACGCGACACCACGTGTCAAGCGCCGTTTCCGCTGACGGTTATCAAGCGCGCGTGGCCGCCCACGCGCCTGACATAGGAGACGTTTACACTCCTTGCTACAGTGCATTTAATGCCTCGGGCAGTGCAAATGTCCTTTCATTTCAGCACATGCCAGAAAATCTCACCAACTTCCACCAACTCACACGTGCGCTCAGCCACGTATGCAACAAAAAGCGACTACCTTATCCAATTACAAGCGGCATGCGGTTCCTCTGGTACCACACCATAACCCATACCGCATGTCATTTTTTTACATACCCCTAAAAATAGGCAAAAATATATATCTCCACATTATAAGGGGGTATAATACATGTCCGCACTACCCACGAGCACACGTGGAATATGCGGAAATGACACACACGAGCCCGTTCAGGTGTGTCAGATACTCAGAACCAGCGTTGTTCTTTGGACTGAACCGCATCTCAGAAACAGGTAAACCGCATTGCCTTCATTCTCTTCAAGCTTCAAATCCCTCCTGTCCGGTTCACAACCACAGAGGGTGCATGCACCCCTTCTTTAACAAGAAGAAGGAAGGGAATATACGCGTGCGCACATCAGCAACCCTGACTCCTGAACCTTCAAGAGCCACATCGGAGCAACACACCCGTTTCGAGCGAATATGGGAATGCAAAACCGCAGACACTCATGAGTCGCTGCGGACATAACCATAGCTTCCGCAAATGGTTGTTACGGAAGAGCCACAACTAACTCCACATCGAGGAACGAAACTACTTCAAGGAAAAACTCCTCGGTATTGGAGCGTGAAGGAAGGTGCCTAAGGAAGAGATGCGGACGAGATCCCCAATGATCATACGAGCCCTTGTCGAACAACAAGCGATCGAACAAACGGTAACAAGTCTGCTTATGACTTTGTTACCCTACTTGTAAGTTGGATAGAATAAACAATGGTAGGCATTACCATGCCTATGATCATGTTTATTTGACCGTTATCCAGAATCACATTGTTCGACCAAACATGGCCAACAATGTCAAGCAACGAGGTAACCGCAAAGGACGTGCGGTTACTTGAGAGCTAATGGGAAGAACATGAACACCCCACGAAAGGAATCATCATTAGATATCCAATCAGGGGAGCAACATGCTCTCTTCTTCATTCACCACTTCAAAGGTTGGTTCGAAGTTTGTGCACACCTTCAACCACCATCTCAGAGATTGGTTCGAAGTTTGTACACTTCCTCCAACTAATTCCCATGGTTCGGCACACCAACAGGTGGCAACCAGCCAAAGGCTGAGAATTTCGCATCAGACGAAACATTTTCACCGGTACGGAAGAGGCGTCAAATGACCCTTCCAGACCTCCAGCTTGATTTACAAACAGAGAAGACCATCCACATGGTCTAGGATCTTCTCCAGATTCCAAACTACCTTCTAAACACCATAGTCCAGTACTCCTCCCACATACAACTTGTATGTGGCAGCAACACTAGACTGGGGGGACTTGAAGGGGTATGGTCCCAGATCTCGCGTCAACATCGACCGCGAGTGACCATTACCCTTATCAAAACCCCCACCAGCCAACAACCTACTTGTGCCCATGCGAGAACGCGTCGACACAAGGGTTGAATCCAATCTATCTAGTGATGAAGGAGGACTTACCTGGAACAGGAGAACGGTAGAGTGATGCGACATAGCATCACATCTGGTGTATGAAAACGGAAATATTCACAGCGATGCGGCCTCGCACCGCGTCCGGTGAACACTTCTATCAATACAAGGAAGCTGGATAACAGCAACAGTCACCACAGGCGACGATGCGGCCAGCACCGCATCTCGCGTATTTCTTAATCACAAGCAAGAGACGCGATAACATCAGATGTTACCGCAGGCAGCGATGCGGCTCGCACCGCATCCTATACGCTCAACAAGTGGGACTGACACCACAGTGCAAGTGGAACCAATGGCAGTCACCTGTCAGGTCTACGTAAGCGACAGACTGACGTGGCGTCGTCTCCCCGGCCGACATGTCTGACACACCTGCAAAGGTGCAGCATGCCGTCAGTCTATCCATCCACCTCCTCCTTCACTCCTCGTCTATAAATACCAACCCCAAACCAGGTTTGAGGTATCTCTTCACAACTCTCTCACTACTACTACTATCTTACTTTGCTTCCCAAGCAAATTACTGATTCTCACGCCGGAGAGTGGTAACAAGGAGCACCCCCCCACCCCATCCTCCTTGTTACGAGTCACGGTTTGTTTCCTTGTGCAGGAGATCAACCCACCGGTGATCCAGCCAGCGATCCTCGAGAGGAAGGGATTAACCCTTCTTGACGAGACCAGTGAGCTAACCCTGCCCGGTTAACCATTGTTTAATCAACACCCTTGAATTTCTAATACATGTTGGTATAAATGTTATTCCATCATTGTTTTACGTCACAGAGTCACACAGTGTTAGAAAAATTTATTTTATGTTTTTCTTAGTTTTGGTGGTAGTTCGATGACTACTTAATATGGTCGTCATTCGATGACTGTTTTTTTTTTTTTTCATTATAGGTAAGGTTAGGCTACAAAGTCCAAAACTCTTAAAAAGCGTGATAACTCTCTATAGGTATCGTGTTTTAAATTTTAAAAATGATGTTTTAGATTGTTTTAGCATTATATTACATTGGAAAAACACAAAACATAATAATTTAAACATAATTAAATGTATTCTAGACTTGAAATTTAAAACACACAGATTAACTCTTGGCATCGTGTTTCAACTTTCATGTGTATAATAAATTTGATGTTTTTTAAATTGCTACGTGTAAGACCCGTCTCAAATAAATATATAAAAACATTTTGCCAAAAGATTAAATGTTTTTAAAACATAAGCTACACAAGATAGCAATAATTCGATTCAAAATACAAGTTCACATGTTTTACGTTTCAAAAACATTATACCAAAGATGGAAGCTAACGATCATTCGAAGGGTGTTCGGTTCTTGACGTGGCTTCATCTTCATCCGGGGTCTTCACTTCGTAAATACCTATCATACGATTTCACAAACAATTAGCAATTTTAAATTTTTAACGAAAATGCCAAACACAAGAAAACAAAACAATTTTTCTAAACAGGGTGCCCAGTGCGTCGCGGAGGGGCAACCCAGCTCCCTCGCGTGGCGCAGGAGAGCAAAAACTTTGACTTTTGTTGACTGGATACTTCGCGCGTTGCAGAGGATCATGACCTCTCCCCCACGCGACGTGGGAGAGCCACTTTTACATAAAGTTACTAGAGTTGGCAATACTTACCCTTAGCCAATATTTTACCAAATTTGCACCAATTTCCATCCAAAGTGAACTCAATTTCAAATTTTTTTGCTTTACATAAAGTTTTTCCCTTATATTATAAGCCCGAATACGTTACCCGGGCCCGGATTCTATAAGTTCTCACTTTTCTCATTCGGTTTGGTGTTTATTACCCAAATCGAATCGTTAGGAGGCGTTACGCATCTTGATTTGTGCCTTCCATTTTCTTATTGAATTTTCCTCATTTCTTCCAACCATAATCTTCACTATGGTTGATTTTTCTTGGATAAAACCTTAATGCTCACTTAGTTCTTTTGATTTGGCATTTTACCCAAATTAACCCGTTACGAGACTTTGAGCTATTTAGCTCAAGTCCTCTACAATCCTTAACAAGGTTTCTTATCTTTTTCCTCATCACGATGAAAATCATGATGGGTAACTTGGACTACACCTCGGATTCTATGACCCTGCGTGTCACATATACCTTGGTTTTACATGTACGTTAATTAGTTTATGACCCTATAGACCATAAACAACCCGTTTGGTTCGCCCTTGTGGTTTTCGTCATCTACGAGTGACAGCCATCCTCTTTTATAATTCTTATTCATTTTCACCATGGTCCATGACCACTTTTAACTCCATTAGGAAACACCTCTGTTTCCATGACCATGCAGGTCATTTATGCTTCGGTTTTACATGTCATATATACGATTTGTTTAAAACATATCTTTCTTCACTTATCCTAAAAAGGAATTCACCAATCAACTCTTTTAGTATTTCAGCTTAGTAACATCAAAATAAATTCATTATTAACAACGTAACATTATAGCTACGTACCTTATGGCTTTTAGTTGAGACGAGCGTCCTTCCTGGCTTGGCCTCCTGGAGCTTCACTTGAGTTGCCTATAGTTTACAACCCAAGTGGTTGTTAGGATACAAAATCATTCATAGCCTTTCATCAATACTTGCAAACAACCATTCATGGGATTCTCACGAAGGATTTTCATGAGTTATTAACAAATACTTTTCACTTAGGTATTTTATCAAACATTTGGTGAACATTGTTTTCAAGGTATTCAATTAGCTTAGTTTGCTAACTTCTACCACTTTTTATCAACTCTAACTAGTTCAATCATTCACTAGGAACCAAATTAACATGTAAATTCAGTTACCAAAGCTATTACATTTAATTATTACACATGAATTTGGGGCCTTTCACACTTAGGTTAAAACCTAGTTCACCTTATACTTGGATAATCATCCAAATATGTCATAGATCAAATACTTCACATAATCAACAAATATGATAATCATAAACACTCCTACAATCATCTACACACATCCTTATGGTGATTAAATCACTAGACCTTCTTACTTTATGGATTTCTCCTATACTAAGGAATCCATCAAAAGTGAAATTATGATATGTACGTTTTAGGTTTAGTCACAGTGTTGCAGAAGTTGCTAGGCGCTCCCTAGTTGGCCGAGTGGGGAGTTGGGAGTACTCGGAGATGTTAAATATAAAGAAATTAATTATTGGATATTTTATATGTGTCATAATAAGCGTAGTCCCGAGTAGTCGTCGAGTAGGCCGAGTAGTTGGCCAAGTAATCCGAGTAGTCGTTGAGTATTCCAAGGTTCCCACCAAGTATTGACTGAGAATTCATGTCAAAACTATCATTATTCATGTCAAAATTAGCATAACTCATGTCAAAATTAGCATAGACGCCGAGTAGTCGCTGAGTAGTTGACCGAGTAATCCGAGTAGTCGTTGAGTATTCCATGGTTCCCACTAAGTATTTGACTGAGTATTCTGGGTAGTTGGCCGAGTATTCGGAGTAGTCCCCGAGTAGGCCGAGTTTGAGCGCCTCCGACTTATAAAGGCCGACTTGTAGTACTTCTACAAGGTATGGTTACGAGTATCGAGTAGTCGCCGAGTACTCGGCCTTGAAATCCGACTTTTACAACACTGGGTTTAAATGATATTGTGTAATCTAAATCTTCAATTATACAGAAGAAAAATTGCTTGGTTTATGATAGGATATTGAAGGTGGATGGGGCTGTTCTTTGGAGTTGGAGCTGGTCGACTAGCCCGGTGTCGGTCGATCAAGTGGCTGAGTTGGTAGAGTGTGTTAATTTGCTGCAAGAGGTGTCGGTTTCGGAGGAGAAAGATGGCTGGATTTAGACGCTGGAAAAGTCGGGTTCTTTTTCTACGGGGTCGGTCAAAATGGAGGCGGTGAAGGAGGTGGGTTCGGAGTCTTCGTGCTCGTTTATTAGATGCCGCTGGGTCCCTGCGAAGTGTAACATTCTTATATGGATGTCGTGTTTGGACCGTATCCCGACTAGACAAGCGTTAGCCAGGAGGAACTTTAGTATTGATTCGGAGGATTGTGTTTTATGCGGAGAAGCGATAGAATCGTGGATCACATTTTCTCGGCTTGTGAGGTCTCGCATCAGTTCTGGAGTCGGTTTTGTATATGGGCGAAAATTCCTAAGTTTTTTGTTTTCGGACCTTATGGAGGTGCGGAATTTCGATGCGGTTCGTAAAGAGGCTATGGAAATCATTCAGGGTCTTATTTATGTGGGTTGTTGGTGTATTTGGAAAGCGAGGAATAACAAGTTATTTTCTAATGGGGAGGGGAAAAGCGAGGATATTTTTGGGGAGGTTAGATCTTTAGGTTTCTTTTGGTTTAAGTGTCGGTCGAAGATTGGCTCTGTAGATTGGTAAGAACGGTGTAAGTATCCCCTGTATATGTTGTAGTGTGTGGTGCGGCCTTGTTTTTTGCCTGGCCGGCCGGTGTTTTTATTGAAATTTACCTTCCAAAAAAAATCAAACCCCCTTTGATTTCAGTTCCAAATTTGTTGAATTTGTGTATGCTAGTTTGAAGAGGGTTTCACTCGTGTCTCTCTTAAAATTGACACACACACATGCAAGTATGTTTTCTTTTTTTCCACTTTAAATACTTACTACTTTCGTTCATTCCGCGTTTCAATCCCTATGGTCCAGTTTTGTTATAATAAGCCACCCATTTTATTAACAAAAAACATGTTTTTAACTAGGTTAAATATTCCTAGTTACTATACTTATGACAATTATCACAATAACCGGATAAAAACAAAAATTAGAATTTTGGGGTGTTACACTATGTTTTTGTGTTTCTATATGTGATACCATCTCAAAAGAATCTAAAGTACCATGCCTAAAATTTAAAACATAATGCCTTATAGAGTGTCTACATTTTTAGGATGGAATAATGGATTTTAACAATCTCAATTATGCGCGTTGACCGGCAATGGTTCCAACTTCAAAAAATTCCACTGGCAGTCTCATATTTTCACATATTGGCCTTCCGACGACCTTAATTCTGTACTAAGCAATCATGTGCAACTTCACCATCTCTAGCTAGTACACAAACTTATGACCCTGCGCAGAGCCGTCCCCGAAAACTCTCGAAAAAATTTAGGCCTCAGGCGACGAAAAGAACTGGGCCCAAAATTATGGTTAAGGTGAATGAATTACAAAAATAAAAACTTAGTGATGGAGCAAAGACTCGAACTTGAGATCTTTACATTATTTTGAGATGGTTTTTGCCACTACACTACCAATATTTTTTTACATAATAAATGGATGAATATACTAAATATATAATTTAATAAATATATACAAGCTTATAAAGACTTTTCGGGCCCTTTGAAATTTTGGGCCTCAGGCGTTGGCACGGATTTACCGGGCCCAGAGCCGGCCCTGACCCTGCGGTGTCTCAAACATCATGACTTAATGATGCTTGAACAATTCTAATGACCTTTTACACTATTTGGTTAGCGTTATTGTCAACTACCATGAAATGTATCATCAAAGCACTTCAAAAACCCAAGAGTAATATATGAAGAGTTTGACATAAAAACATACAAGAGCTAAAAAAAATCATACAATTTTGCAGAGGAAAACACATTATCATATATCTTTTGTGTTACCAATCTTATGGCAAGCAATCTCGTTTACAGCAAAAATAGTTTTTAAACTTTTAGGGCATGTTTGGCTAAACTTTTTGAAACAACTTATTGACTTATTGGCTTTTTGAAAAGTCATAAGCTACAAAATGATGTTTGACAACCAGGTTGTATGTGAGGGGGAAAAGTAACTTTTTCAAAAAGTCACCCCATACTGACTTTTCCAAAAAACCAATAAGTCAATAATTTGTTTTCAAAAAGCTTAGCCAAACATGCCCTTATAACATGGAATGGAAGTTAAGAGGTACGAAGGCCAGTAGGGGGAGTGGTGTATACATGCCTTTTTGTATAATAAAACAAATGGCACACATGCCACAACAACCGACTTCAACGCCGTAATTCACAAACGCACGTTCAATAATCGAACTACAAACTGTCAAATATACACACACCATGTGCACACAGACACACAGTTGTCTGCCCCCACAAAATTTATCCTATGTTCTTAACCACCTTAATGGCTTAATCCAGATCCTTCGAACGCGTATAACATTTCTTGAGGTGTTAAATATGATTTAATATATTATACTTTTTTACTTTAAAAAATCATTCAAAATAATTGTGGTATATTAATGTACAATATTGTCCTCCATTACTTTGTCAAATGATTGTTATTGAAAGTGTTTCAATTTTCGTACATCTAAGTCCATGTAATTGTCTATTACTATCAAGAGTATATGTAGTTAGTGAAATATATATATTATCATCATCGTCGTCATCATCATACTCAGTAAATCCAGCAAAGCTAAGATATAGTTTGAGAAGGAATACAGAGACTACTTCCAATGAGACCCTCGGCTCAATAGTAGTTTTGTATCAAGCATTGGACATGAGACACATAACACTCAGCAATCGGGACAAAGACCGCTTTGGGCATGTTTCCCCTGTCTTTCAGCTATCAACAACGCCACCACATGATGCATGATTAGTCGTCGGTGCTAAGCCGCTTTTAACGTTATTTTCACGAAACTAGTAAAATAACGTTAAAATTAGTTTAATTTCACTTTTGTCCCATCGCACACCGCAAGCAGGGCGTATAAAAATATATTTAATGCTATTTTCTAATTGTTCAAAATTTGATATAATGATATGTAATTTTTTTTTTTGCATGAAAAAATTATATAATCATATTTAGACCATCTTTGGAATTTATATAACAATCTTAGGTTTTACAAAAGATAACATTTTGTTATTAGCTACAAAATGTGCATTAAGTCGCATTTTAAGTAGCCTTGAGCTACATATCAAATACGTACCAAAACGAAAGTCAGACAAGCTTGGACTTTCGATACGCTAATCCTTAACCAAACCTTCAAATGAAATTTCCTTTAATATATGCAAACTAATGGAATAGTAGGACACTACGTAACTAACCACACGTAGTCGTCCCGACTAATTAAAATAAAGTGAAGAGTATTAACGTGGGACAATTCACTTGATAGAGACACTTATCTTTAAAAGGTAAGATCGCAGGTTTAAACTTGTGCAAAAGAAGTATATATTAAAGATTATTGGTGTAAAATATAAAAAGAGTAACATTTAGCGTTAAAAAAATAAATTCAAAGTTACATGTCAAGCCCTATCTTGAAATAGAGTTAATGTTGACCATACCAATGCAAATTTAATGCAAATCAATTCTAAAAGTATAGCATTTCCTTGAGGTATAGAGGGCACTTTAAAACCATGCGAAGTATCCAAACTGAATCAATCACTCACATAATGACACCTCATTTTTACCCAAATTAAACTCAAAGTATCCAAATCAATTATAGTAATGTTCCTAAACTATCGAACATATATTTTTACTCAAACTACCCAAGTATCGTTTCTCTCTTTGGATTCATGAACCAAAAGGATTTCCCAATTGCACTACCCGAACCAATTGTGACTCTGTTTTAGAAGTACCAGAATACCCGATTGTACTACCCAAAGGTGTCGCCCCTTACACCCTTATACACCCTTGTGACTTTTTATTATTTTTTTAATTTTTTTTATCAAGTAATTTGCATGACTAAATTAATTGGATAATCAAGAATCCTTTGAGAAAAGAAAGGGAAATAATTTATCTCACATTATAGAATCTTCTTGCTGAGTTAAGATTCCATACAAATCTTATTTAATGTAAAAACAATAAGAACAAATCCTAAGCGGTAATTAATTGAATTAAAGGCTATGATCGATTACAAATCATTATTAATAATAACTATGTAATTGATGAGATTAAATTGTGGTTCAGTCATTTTATCATTTTCTATTAACTAATTTTTTTATATACTTTGGTATTTTATTAAAAAGATTATATCGCAAAAACAACAATTTTTTTATCTTTAAAATGAATATAATATTGCTATATATTTTAAAAAAATTACAAAATAGTGTTTTATAAATGTGCTGATAATTACAGCCAGCAAATATACAAGTAACACATGAATTTATATAATCAACACATACATATATAATTATAATAAGCACATATACTAGCACATACGTATACAATGATAACTAACACATAATCTATATAAGCAACACATGAGTTTGTATAACCAACACATACATATATAATTATAAACAACACATATACGAGCAACACATGAAATTGTATAATCAACACATGAATTCGTATAATCAACACATGAATTTAAAGCTACTTCCATGATTTTAGGAATTCTTAGAAACCTACTCTAAGCTAAAATACAAAAAGGCCCTTGATACATAAATTAGAGGGATGACATGTGATGGATTGTGAATGATTCTTATAGTTTTACACAAAATAGAATTTATATATGATCATACCACTATTCTTGCTACCCTTGCCTTTAAGGTTACGTTACTTATACATTATGTATGACACATGGAAAAAGGGGATGTTCTACTTCATGCTTGAAGAAGTAACTAAGTGCACGAAAAGTGAAGAAAGAGAGATAACACTCTCTAAGGGAGCTTGGAGTGGAACTCCCGAGCCACTCAGGACGTGCGGTAATAAGGGGTAACACCACCCCGTGGATCTTTTCTGAGCCAAAAGTAGTATTTCCAAGCATGATGTGTTTCCCGGATCCCCTGATGGTTTTTGAACGCTAAGTAGTCATTGGTAACAACTAATTACAAAGGAAAAGTTTAAGTTATTTAAAAATATAAGCATATTCAACTAAATACTTTTCTTTCACAAAAATGTAACATCCGGTATAATTTCATCAAGTTATAACGCGACAAGTGTCCAAATTCTTCGCATAATTTCGATTTGTGAAAGGGGAGGGAACAAAATCGTCATAAAGGGGTATGGAATAAATCAGAGGGACTAAAGTTACAAAAAGACAAAATTTCACCTTCTGGGGTCCCTAACGGACTGCAAGGGGTAACCCCTTATGGTCCGCAAGGGGTTTAAATCCCCGGCACGCCCAAGGTCCTTACGGACCACAAGGCAAAGTTATTACGGTCCGTAAGGCCTTCGCTGATAGCAAACATTTAATTGTCAGCTGCAGCTTCACTGTTTGCCACCTATCTCGCGATTTTTGCCACCTTAATTCTCAGTTCAACATCTGGAATGACACTAAGCAACTCCTAGACACTTCAGCACACACTTGTCATGATCTAGAAGCTCTTGTTTGCTATAAATAGCCTTCATTGTTAAACATTTTGATCACACATTCACAATCAGTCTAAACATTTCTCTTGGAGCTTCAATGGAGATTAGGAGCTGCTCTCAAGTATTCTCTGTAGTCAACAAGTCTAGTAATTCTTTCAGTTTGGTTCATTTCATTTATTTAGCTAGTATTCAACTAAAAGTCAAACCGTTTGACTTCTAGTTTGACTTTCAGTTCTAACCATTTTGGTCAAGTCAAAGTTCGAATCGAACTTTCCTACGTGATCGTAATACTGAAGGTACGAGTCCCTTGAGATCATACACTTTGACAATCACGTTAAGTAGGCGAAATAACGAGTCAAACATTTTATATATAAAAGTAAAAACTCAAAAATCGGCGTTTTGCGATAAATGAATTTCTAAGTATCAAAGCTACATGTTTTGACATTATAACAGTTTGTATTAACTTATAAAACTTATTTAGACATGGCCAACTTGTTAATTTCAGTTTAGCACTCATTCTTATGTCAAAAGTCAAGCAATTTGACTTTTCCTTTGACTTTCGTTTCTTATCCATTTGGTCTACTTTAGAACCCAATCAAGGCATGTTATGTACCATAATATTATAGGAAATAACCCTCTGAGGTTATACCTTTTGGTCATATCGTTTGAAGGGTTATTTGACGAGTCAACCAAATATATTTTTAAAAATGTCAAAAATGTCATTTGGCGTGAAAACGGTTTTAAAACCTAAGAGGCATATAATTTGACCTTGCAACTGATCATACAATGTCTAAAATTATATTTTGACATAACGGACTCGTTTACCCGTTTGGTCTACTTTAGAACCCAATCAAGGCATGTTATGTGACCATAATATTATAGGGAATAACCCTCTGAGGTTATACCTTTTGGTCATATCGTGTGAAGGGTTATTTGACGAGTTAACCAAATATATTTTTAAAAATGTAAAAAATGTCCTTTGGCGTAAAAACGGTTTTAAAACCTAAGAGGCATATAATTTGACCTTGCAATTGATCATATAATGTCTTAAATTATATTTTGACATAATGGACTCGTTATAGACCCGTTCGACCTCCCGATGCCGTATTTACGCACATGACTAGTTTAAATATATAAAATATATAAAATAGTCGAATTGGGTTTAAACCTTTCAAAATCACTCCAAATCAGAATGTTTGGTTAAATAGCCCATATCCAACGAGGCTTCACACTCAGAAGGGTATAAACCACATTCTACTCGGTCAACGTTTAATCTAGCGACACCGACCTATATTCTAAGTAATGGGTCAAGTTATAGAACTTACTAAATGACTCGTTAACATTCTAACAAATATGTATATATATATATATATATATATATATATATATATATCTTTTTATTCTGGACTATAGAGCCCTCTAGATAATCGTGCCTAGGATTTACAACTTGAATTACGACTTTGCTTCAAAGAATTTAACTAACAGTTTATTTGCTATCAAAGGTGGCAGTAGCCACTTGGAGCGGGTTTTATATAAATGAGCGAATTCTTTCTTAAATATAAGAACCTGATTAATTCGTTTTGCTTGAATAACATTAAACACTAGAGGTTAATGGTATCGTGTCCGGACATTCCGACTCATCAATTAGGAATGACCATATAAAATATGCGTAGGGTAGTAGGCATATACCCGGAAGACGTTATATATAAAGATGGTGTGTACAATCACATATCGGCATAGATTTCTGGTACCCGACTGTATTGACAAGCATGTAAAACTGGTGGAAAGAAATCTATCCCAAGAAATACTTAATGAATACCTATGGGTTATCATATATATATATATATATATACCAAATGATTTATAAAATGATTTTAAAATGAGTCGGTTAATTGTATTTACCAGTGAAAACTGACGTATTTTCAAAAGACTGAACCGCAGGTAGTGGAGCTTGATATTAGGCTGGAAATGGTTCGGCTAAAGAAAAAGCTTTGAAATGTGCGACTCCACAGCTTAAAGGCCTATGATGTCCTAAGCTAGTTTTAATTCTGATCCTACCTTGTGGGATTTATATCGAACAGTTTGTGTAATTTAATTTAATAAATTTCAAGCTTTTATATTTATTAATTTATCAGATTTAACTTCAGCTGCCAAATGTGATAATATTATCAATCGCCACGCATAAACCCACCGATCGGGTCCACCAAAAATTGGGTGTGACAAAAAAAATTATACCTCTCTCACAATCTCGCAACAATAGCATAAAGAGTTTAGATTGACGCTGAAGAAGTAGCCTTTGCCATGGCTTGGGTGAATCGGTCCGAGGACATTGTGCTCGGAATTGAAGCATTTAGGAGATCAATGTTAGAGCGATTATGTCAACGTACAATTGAGTGAATCTGATTGCTCGGTCCACAAACTCACTTCGAACTAGAGGGGTTTCAATCATAAGTTACCAAATTCAACCAAATCTTCAACTAAATGGTATAAAATTATGTTCCTGGTGTTACTTATTTTGTACGCATACTTTTTACATGTTTATATACATTTTTCTAATAACTTAGATGAAGGATCGCCGTAGTAGGCAAACAGAGGAAGGTATAACTCGCAAGACCCTTCGTGAGTACAAAGTCACTACTATTACAATGAATTCAATTACATGTGGTCGTGGGAGATTTTAACAAATCATCCCAATTAATAGTGGATGTTTTAATACGTTTGTGAAATTTTATAAAACATCTTTTTTTAAAATTATAATAAAAAATAATTTAAATTAAAACATATAAACATAATATGTAGAATTGAGTGCAATATTCATGCACCATGGAAATTAATATATAGATAATTTTATAAAACATTGTATTATGTTAGCATTCACGACTCGGTTTTAAGTAAAATTTATATTAAGACGTAGATAAAAATTAGGACTTCGTAGTCATATACCCGAAATTTTATAAAACATCATTTTTTTAAATTATAATAAAAAATAATTTATGTTTAAAACATACAAACATAATATGTAGAATTGAGTGGACTATTCATTCATCATGGAAATTAATATATAGATAAAGTATTAAAAAACTATATATTATTATAAAATTAAAATTACTATTCACGAATGTTCATCAACAATATATAAAAATAATAAATATAGTAATAAAGTATTATAATATTGAAATAATAAAGTATTAAAAAACTATATATTATTATAAAATTTAAATTACTATTTATAATGTTCATAAACAATATATATATATAATATATATATAATTTAGTATTATATTTATGTTTATTATTTTAAAAAAAAATAAATTACTTTTTGAGTCTACGTGTTTTAGTGGTTTTAACTACTTAAGTCTAAAATAAAAATAAAAAAAGTTAACGCATTGAGTTCCTGGTTTTTCATTTTATAACCCTTTGAGTTAGGAGAGGAGCTTAGTGGGAACCGGGGGGTGCACCGGCCCTCTCCAATGTTTCAGTTAGAAATGTAAGATTTCCCATTTCTCGTCCGAATATTTTAAAATTATATAGGATCGCCCCCCAATAATTTTGCCTAAATATTTATACATTATATGAATTGGGCCCCATGCCCCCCCCCCCCCCCCCCCCCCACAAAACTTTTGGTCAAGCTCCGCCACTGCTTTGAGCCCAAATTACTAACTCTGTTAGATATTCCTAGTTAGTTTTTGTGAAATGACCAAAGTACCCTTACAATTAAAAAATAATTGCACTTACTATTCTCACATCCCTATATCTTATTCTCACACCTCTTTTAACTCTCTCTCTCTCTATATATATCTATATATATAATAAATGAATTAGATGTGGGACACGTGTCCCTACATCATGCAACTAGATAGATAATTTTGGCGGGAAACACTAGGAACAACTAGATATTCGCATTCGGATCCCGTGTTGGGTATCCATATGAGGTTTGGTGACCCGAGTATATAAAGAATTAAACAAAAACCCTAACTCAATGAAACCTATCAATTCTCCCATCTAGATCGGCCGCCTCCGGTGGTTCTACTCCAGCTCACACAATGTTCAATCTTTTATTCATTGATTCATGATCATCCTATATGATTCAAGGTTTGTATTCTGTATATTTTGTTTCACTCATGATTTCTCCTAATTTCAGGTTTTACATTCGATGATTAATGTATGTAGGGTTTACATCCGTTGATTCTTGATCATCGTAACTGATTCAACCTTTGTATGTTTCGTATTTTATTTCACTTTTCATTTCTCCTATTCTTATTTCACTTTTCGTAGACCATATATTCACCACTAATTGTTCTTTTTAATGTATTTAGGTTTTACATCCGCTGATCGATTTCACAATTATGTTTGAAGGATTTTGTTGAAGTCTGTGTTTTATTTATTTATAAATCACATATAATGGTGTTGTTTATCCTCCAGGTATAGATACGTATCAGTAAAAACTGGTATGTGACTTATTAGTATAGATTAGTATAGATTTGTGTATTACTTTGTCTTTACATCTGTTCGTTATTCCGTAGATAGTATCAGATGTGCAATTCTACAATTTTGATCTTTTTAATTTTTGCAGGCTGCTGTTACTCTTTATGTGTACCCAATTTTTAAATTGATATGTTATTTTAAATTTTAGCAGTCCGGTTACATGAATGGTAAGAACGTCGAAGTTCATGTGGTTCTTCTTGTCCATTTTTTTGCACGGTAAACATCTATTCATGTATCAATTAAAATATATTAATCAACTATATTTTTTCAATACACATATTATACAGATTTAATAAATCTTCTATGTATGTTTTTTTGAACTTCTATGTATGTTTTTTTGAATTTTGTATATGATTATACAGAAAAAACTGACGTTATAAATACAATGTAAATCTTTATATTAATGGCATGATTTTTAAAATAAATCAAAACTTAAAAAACTAGGAAATTGAATCTTCTATATATGAAATGTAACCGACAGTCATTTCTTAAAATAAACTTGATTGATGGTCGTTTTTTAACTTCCAAAAATACTTAACAATCATTCCAAAAAATTAACATTGTGTAGTTTATAAATTAGTTTACGGATTAAGAGCTAATAATTTTATACCACTTCAATGGAGAACAATAAGATTACTATGTTCCGGTCACTCGATGCTCACATAACTAACTACACCATCAAGGCGAAGATCATATCATTGTGGCATAAAAAAATGAATGGTGATGAAAAGCAAATATATCGAGTTGATATGGTTTTGATGGATGAGGAGGTTAATATTTTTATTTTATTTTATGAAACTTCCTAATAATTTATTATAGATTATTTGTTATGCATCTTGATGAACTTAAATACATTATGTAATTTTGATTTCAGGGTTCATTTATGCAATGTAGTTGTTTGAACAAGCTTTTCAAACGCTTCCTCAAGCATTTGGTTGTTGATGACTGTTTATTGATTTACAAACCATCTCTTGCGAAAGATACTACAAAGATAAAGGTTACGGGAAAAGATCAGAAGCTATCTTTGTATCCATTCAGTTCTGTTCTGAAAATAGAGAATTGGTCTGGCCCTCGCTACTACTTTCGTTTCACTGATTTTAAATCTGTGTTGACCAAAAAAGTTCCAGCTAATACTCCTATAGGTATGGATTATTAACCAGTTATATTTAACTGTTCTGTATTTTTATCAAGAAAATGTTAATACTTTTTAAATAGTGAAACGTATATTAAACTAACACATTGTTCTGTTTCGTAGATTTTCTTGGATACGTGGTTGTGTCTTATCCTATTGAGGATGTGGATAAAAAGGATGGCACTAAAACCAAACGAATGAACCTAACTCTCAAAGATCTCCAGTAGTCACTTTAAATACATTACATATATATACATATATATAGATTTCATATTATATAAGTTTGTATTCTTAAAATGTAAACAATTTATTGTACAGTGATACCAAGATTAGTCTTACATTATGGGACAACTATGCAATCGAGATGTCCGATTATATGAATGGTAAGGACCGCGAAGATCATGTGGTTCTTCTTGTGCATTTTGGCACGGTAAACATCTATCAAGGTACTCATTTCAAATATATTTAATGAAGAAACATAATAATATTCAGCTATTTCATTTTCTTATATATATGTATATTAATAAATATGCTATGTATGTTTCTTTTCCATTTGTATAACGATGTTCAGAAAAAGTTGGCCTTACCAATATGTTTGAAGCAAGTCGTCTTTTCATGAATTCTGATATTGATGAGATAAGAGAGTTCAAAGAAAGGTATTTCTGTGTAATTTTGAAATTAAAGTTAAACTGTCCTTTTTTTTTTTTTTGAACTGTTCTAAATACATTACTCCTCTTCTAGGTATGTGGAGAAGGAGTTTTCTCAGTCGTCTTCCAGTAAACACTCATGTTCTCAAGTGATATCCAATGTTGAAGAACAGTTTCTAAATGCTGGTGACTTTGTGTACAATGCTTTCATTTCTTCCATTGAAGTGGTACATTTCCTACATCATGTATTTTTTTGTTAATTGTGGCTTATATTCTAATACTTTATTATAATAGGAAAAGAAGGTTGTCATCGTTGGTACTGTTATTGCAATATCAAATAATAAGCCTTGGTACTATTTAGCATGCAATCATTGTAAGAAACAAATTGAAGAGAGATCTCAGCTGGTTGAAAAAGAGGACGGCAGCTTTGACGTTTTAGATCAGAATATCATTGAGTGTACAAACGGTGATTGCGAGGCTGCTGACATTACCCCTATTCATCGGTATAATATATATTTTTTGTTTACTGGTTTTTTTAATCATCCATAACATATAATCTAAGTGCATGTTTGGATTTTTGTTGTTTATTGCTGCCTACTAGATACAAGATACCTCTAAGGGTTCAGGATTCGACAGGGACTGTCTCTTGTACGTTGTTTGATTATGAAGCTATTAAGCTTTTTAAGAAAACCGCCAAACAACTCCTGGATGTTTATACAAAGGTACACCTTTTACCTAATTATCCTCACTTTTATTAGGTTTGTGGTTTAAATATATTCAATTCATACATCTGAGGCGAAATTCATTGTTTTAAATAGGTTGACAGTTCGATTGAAGGAGGCTTTCAAACACTTCCAGCTGAGTTTGATACGCTGATCAACAGAAAGTTTGCTTTTCAAATCAAAGTTTCCAGTTATAACATTGCTAACCAGTCGGAAAACTATGGAATTTCTATGTTATCTTCTGACGATGACATACTCTCAGCGCTAGAGAAAAAATGGAAAATTAACGAGGTAAATTAGTAGTACCCAAAAAATATCTCTACTGTAAGCATCTTATTATACCACCGATCACCCTCCCCGCGGGTGATCCAATCACCGTTATTCTTAATATACAACTTTTTGTATATATTTGGTTTTTTGTGTAGGTTGATCAGTCTGAGTCAAATGTTCAATCACTGTCTGATTCAGTCAGTAATGTGAAATTCATATCTAAGGTAACATTTAAATTTTGCACAGTGTCACTTTACTTAATACAATAGATAACCATAAAAAATAAATTTGAATGTTATTATTTAATTTATTCTGCAGGAATCACAATCTGTAATTGGTGACAATGTTACACCAGAACATGTTGATGTTAGCGATCATGGTCAGTCAAAGTTGGAAAACGTCAAACGTAACCTTCAAGAAGTTTATGATGTTGATGCTGTTGACAGTTCTTCAACTAAACGTCCGAACATTCCGGGTGATGTTGAAATAAAAGATGCTATCAAGTTTGACCTCATCACTCCAAAGTTAGAGAAATGAAGGAATCTGCAAATGGTCTAGATTTGAATTTCCATTTTACATATTTTTAAGACTTATGTGTTGGAATAAGGCATTATATGCTATTGATGGTTTTATGGATTTTATTTTGACATTTTTTTGGAAGTAATTAAGGTTTTTTATATTGGCATTTGGTAATATCGTATGCTTTATCATTTACTGATTTTTGGTAAAAAATGTACCGGAATAGGTGTTTTGAATATCACCTTATATTCATACTTTCGAGTTGATTAACGTTGATTAACCTCAATCAGTTAAAATTTTGTTGCTTCAATGCGACTTTTTAAGAATCACTACTTCGATACCATTTCACATATTCATAAAAGTATAGAATTTGTTTAAACCAATTTTTTTATGTTTGTAGTTGTTGTCTAAAATTATTTCACTAATACATACTTATCATAAACTAAGAACTAATGCATAACCAATTTCGTGTGAGTCACAACGAAGTTGCGCCATTATGAGAAGACTGTTTTTAACACCTTATATAATTATGATAAACTAATTTTGTATTTCAACTCGATAACTCTCACCAGAAACTGACCCCGTATCCCAAATTAATAAAGTTATATGTAATACACATGCTAAATAAGGTATGATGTGTCATGTTAAATTGGCCTTCGATAATGAGATGGCATCACCATAAGGGTCTTCACATTGGTTATCCCTACAAAAAGGATGGCACTACAGCAAAATGAATGAACCTAACTCTTAAAGATCTCCCGTAGTCACTTTAAATACATTATATATATATTTAGATATATAAATTTCATATTGTATAAGTTTGTATTTTCAAAAATAATATATTTATTGTACAGTCATATTATTAGTCAATTTCAATACATTATATAGTTTTAAAATTGATCTTACAAACTTATAACATAATCCACGAGATATGCAATAGACCCGAAAAAAAATCCATGGGTATCAACACTATATATAGGAGATATTTTAGTAATATCTCTCACACAATATATCAGTTATTTCTATTCCTTCATCACGAGTACCAAGGAAACCTTTCATCTTCAAGAAGTTCATCAAAAAACCTCTAAATCTTCATCGGTAATATCATACATATTTCATACCTAAAATGTTGTTGGTGTATTGTTTTCATCTTATTTACTTTAAATGTAAACCTTTCCATGTCCGATTATGTATCTATACATGCAATCGCATACATGAATCTTTTCTTTGTCTTCATCTATTATTTCTGGTTAAATGTTTGATTACATCTCCGATTGGTGTATTTTTTCATCTCTTTTACTCGCAATTATTTGTTCTTTAGGGTAATAATCTATGTCTTCAATCTTATACAAGTATTTTGTATAAGATTATATCGAATCATATACTTGTATAGTATGTTTATACTTGATGTTTTATCTCTGATTAAACCGGAAACCAAAACAATATTCGAGATTGTTTGGTCTGGATGATACTAAGAAATGTCTTCATTCTTGTACAATTGAATTTTGTTTATATAGTTATGGTACAGTGATCGAAAGTATTTGGTTTGACATAAACTTATTTGAAGATTTCGTATTTTTGTTAATGGATTCTGTTTTGATTAGCTTTACTGTTAATGGTTAGATTTGGTGATTTTATATAAATAGTATCTATTCTTTTAATGTCTTTTTTTTTATATTTTTTGAACATCCTGTTTGAAGTGTTAAAATTGTTCTACTATGGTTATTGTATGAAATTTTACTATTATAAAATATTTGCTATTCAAATGATAGTTCTGAAGTGTTTATACAATAAGTTTTTATACAATCGTTTTTTGTTTAATTTTTTTTTTGTTTTCAGCGTATTAAGGATCATGGATCGTATTGGTGATGACATGATGTTTGAAGAGATCTTATCGAGACTACCTCCAAAGGTAGTTTCTCAATTCAACTGTGTTTGCAAACAATGGTGTTATGAGTTATCTACACCAAAGTTTGCTTTAATACATACTCGACGACTTTCAAACTTACTACAAAAGAAGTTGCTCTCTTTCGATGAACATACCATTGTCGTTGACGACATAGTATCTGGCAACTTGGAAGTCGATACCAGAAAAGTCATCACTTTTCCATACGATGTGCAGCCAACAAGACTAATCATTATAGCTTCGTTTAACGGACTGATGTTACTTTGCATTAGGAGGACTGATGCGAATGAGCTCGTCCTTTGGAATCCAACGACTAGGCGTTTTAAGTTGATATCGGACGACTATTTTAGTCGTTATTTTGGTCGACATGACGATACGGGTGGGATGTACTTTGACGAGCACAACGATCTGAAGGTGCTTCATATTAACTGTTTCGCTGGTGCAGTTACTGCTCGTGTATATTCACGACATAATGATTCATGGAGAAATCTGAGTTTCTTGAAAGGATGTCGGTTAGGTTCAAACTTTTATTCATGGTCGGCTGGTATTTATTCCGGCAAAACAATTTATTTCACTGCTTCTAATTACTGGATTCCACCGGGTGAATGTAACATTGTTGCTTTTGATGTTGTATCTGAATCGTTCAGTATTCTTCGTTTTCCCGAACGTATTCAAGTCAATCCTTGCCAAGTGCATTTTATAACAATTTCGAACAAGCTCCATGGCATTGTTGTTCGATATTCTGATGAGATAATCGCAGAATTGGTGAAATATGAAGATGATGATTGGATAACGGTTTTTCCTTTCAGCAATGCTCGCATAGTTCAACAATTGGAGCCGCACCAAAGGACGAATATAATTCAAGAAAATAAGTGGTTGATAACAAGTATTTGGGGAGATACTGTTGAAGTTCTACTGTCCAACGAATCTTTGAACTACATTCAACATGTTGACAGCTTTAACGGACCTAAAGGCGCATTATTTTTGGAGACAATCGTTTCGCCTTTCCGTTAGGAAAATGGAATTAAATTGAAAGTATTTTCTCTTTTGTTTATCGAACTATGTAATTTGTTTCAAGTGTCTTGTGTTTTATCTTTTGCTTACTTTAATATTAAAAGAATTAAGTGTATTACGTTTCATGTTTATTTTTGTCCAAAAAGTTGGTTTATTAAATTACATATTTTAACATACATTGTGGTAATATGCCTTCTTTATTACCAAATACCGTAATTGAAATTAAATCAATCAAAAAAAAAAATACAAAACGTGTATAGTATAATCTATATATATTTTATGTTTATAAATATAGATATTATTTTCTAACACCACAATTATCGTTAAACATTAATCTCCAAACATTATTATAATTATATTTCACTCATAACCTAAAAGTTAATAATTCCACATCAAACTTTAAACACTCATGGAGGCCAAATTGGAATTTGACTAAAACCGAATAAAAGATTTTGTTAGTAAGGGAAAGAACACACGAATTAGTTTACTAATTTTCTATATGTATTTGTAATTCAAATATAATTTTCCCTATCCCGGATGTTCCAACTTATATTCATGTTTTCGAATTGATTAACGTTGATTAACCTCAATCAGTTAAAAATTTGTTGATTAAATGAGACTTTTTAAGAATCACTATTTGGATACCATTTGACATATTTATAAAAGTTTACAATTTGTTCAAGCAGTCACAAAGATGTTGCCCCATTATGAGAAGACTATTTTTATCACCTTATACGATTATCATAAACTAATTTTCAAATTAGTTTAAATACATTACATTTATATAGATAGAAATATAAATTTCATATTGTATAAGTTTGCATTTTCAAATTTAAAATATTTATTGTACATGGATACCAATATTAGTCACTTTCAATACTTTATATATTTTTTAAATCAAAGTTACAAACCTAAAAGATGTATCCGCGATAGATTGCACCATACCCGACCCGCCGAATCATGTTTATCCGGACCCTGTATAAAGAGATATTTTAGTAATGATAAACACAATATCTCACTTATTTCTAAATCTTCAACACAAGAACCAAGGCATTCTTTCATCTTCAAGAAGTTCATCAAAAAAACCTCAAAATCTTCATCGGTAATATCATACATTTTCATAGTTAGCTTTCCATCGCCGATTATGTATCTATACATGCAATCGCATACCGGGATCTTTTGTTTGTGTTCATCTTTTATTTCTGGTTAAATGTTTGGTTCCATCTCCGCTTGGTGTATTTTTTTCATCTTTTTTACTCGAAAATATTTGTTCTTTAGGGTAATAATCTATGTCTTCAATCTTATAGGAGTATTTTGTATAAGATTATCAGAATATATAATCTTGGATAGTATGTGTTTGTTGATGTTAAATTATCTCTGATTAAACCGGAAACCAAAACAATAATCGAGATGGTTTGGTCTGTAATGTAGTACTCTATGTTTGCAATCTTGTACTTTGCAATTTTGTTTATATTGTTATGGTACAATGATAGAAAGTATTCGGTTAGACATAAACTTATTTGAAGATTTCGTGTTTTTATTAATGGATTTTGTTTTGATTAGGTTAACTGTTAATGGTTAGATTTGATGATTTTATATAAATATTTTCTATTTTTTAATTTTTTTTTTATATTTTTTGAACATCCTGTTTGAAGTATTACAATTTTACTATTATCTTTTGCCTTTATAAATATTAAACTAATGGTGTCATGTTGAAGGCATACGTAGGAAGAACGAAATGGTTTATGGATTTGCTGCTCGTGTCCATAACAAGGACAGAAAATCGTTGGTTAGTTTTAATCTTATAAAATTTTGGACCAACATAATTCAATTTTTAATTAATGATCGTTGATTATTCATGTTATAATTAACATTAACATTACATACTGTGTTTCTTTATAGAAACTTCCGGCATTATATGGCGACTGGATTAAAACATTCAACTACCCGGATAAGAATGCTGTCATCCGCACTGTCGATGGGCTGATTTTTAAAGTAAAAATTATTAAGATTGCAGGCGACTACTTTCTGTATAACGGGTGGCTTGATATGGTCACTTCTTTGAAGTTACCGTCATCTGCCTGGGTGGTTTTTCAATATGAAGAAGCTTTATCTTCATTTCGTTTCATCTACTTTTATCAAGACATAAATCTTGCGCCGTCTGAGTATTTCTACTACCAACCTGGAAATCCTTGGGACCGTGATAACTGCATGGTACTTATCCCATTTTAAATTCTATGTGTTTAAAATTTTGAAGTGAATATTTGTTTTGAACGTTTGAACTTATATATGTTTGCATATCACGTGTAGTATGTGAGTAGGTTGTTTGTTGATCACAAGATGCTTTCAACTTGTCCATATTATCCTGTTGTGGTACGTTCCTCTTGTAATCGTAAATGGTTCGTTCGTATGGATATTTTTGACAATGATATCTATATTACAACTGGTTGGAATCGAATCAAGAAGGAGATGTCTATTACTGATCATCATTTGGTCGTTTTTGAAATGCTTGATTTGCATACATTTGAGATGAGTGTTTTCTGTTGCAAACCCACCCTATTAACTCTACCACCAGAACTTTGTGTTGTCAAAGAAGAACCTACAAATGAGGTGATTGATATTTCTGATGATGATTTGCCTAATCCCATTCCGGTAGTTGGTGTTGAAGAGAGTACGGACGATGAAGTACCGGTTGTATTTCGCGTGGACAATCATTATGTAAGTTTTTGAAATTTACATATTCATACTGCAAATGCATGTGTTGTTTTGTATTCATTATAAATCGATGACCCCTATAATAACCAATTTAAATATTTAATTATTTTATTGGTATTCGTAGCGACTAAAAAAGAAGTGGGCACAATTGCACGGTTTGGATCATAAGAGGGATTTGATTATTAAGGACTCTGCTGGTTTGACTTGGGACGTGTCCATTGGTGTCGAGCACTCTGAAGGATATCCGCGCTATAACGTGACTGGTATGAAGAATTTTGTTCGAGACAAACAGTTAGTCAAAGGTTCCGAATTTCATATGGTTTACGTCAAAAGTAAAGGTATCTTGATTTACCGTTGACGTGGTGGTGCTAGATCGGATGTGTTGGTGGTTAAAAACAGTATTCTTATCCTTTTGTGTTTACTTATTAGTACAATAGCCGTTTTTGTTGGTCTGCTACTTTAGATTCGCTAACGACATGTTCAGACAGTTAGTTTTGCATGTTATGTACATGTTTTAGTATTTTCGCTTTCCAACTTCCTCAATCATGTTTTGTAAAACTTTTAACTTTACGGATTTGGAATGTTTGAGTCATGATGTTATGAATGATAACTGTTTGGACGTTTGCTAGGTTGTCAAACTTACTATCATATTGTTACTATTGGAAGATTATAATTAAGTATCTATCAATCAACAACCAATGTTTTAAACTTATAAGACATCCAAAATTTTCTAAAGTCTACAGTGAATCCCGGTTAAATTTAGGTTGCTATATATTTTATGGCCTTTTTTAAAAATCTATGTATGCACTTAATTAAAAGACGAAGTTTTGGTGTTCATTTCAAATTAATGTTAATACACATAATTAATATATATTTATAAAGTTTAATGATATAATATACCTTTTCCATTATTTTCCTAAATTAAGTATATGCGAATACACCTGCCAAGTTTAATTATAATTCTAAAATTATTGTTCTCATTTTTGGAATGTTTTAAAATTATTGGTTTGCTTGTATCATGGAGAATATGCCATTTGATTTGTTGATAATGGAAATTTTTTTTAGGCTCCCTCTCAAATCAGTTGTTCGGTTCAGAAGTGTATGTAAAGATTGGTATGAAGCACTAACAAGTTTTGAATTTCTGATGAAGCATTGCACCCGCGTTAATAATAGATTGGTAATATATTTTTTTCCATATAATAAATCGAATGAAATTTAATTTGCTATATTAATATTTAACACTCCATGTAGTGATTGTCACACTATTTTCGATATTTGTAACAGGAAAAGCTTCTTGAAGAAGGTATCCATCCTGATCCGTTTCTCATCTGATAATATGAGGGGGCCGTATTTTGTGTCGAATTCTCTTCTGGGTTTTTCAATAAATATCTGTTTTTTATATTTATGGATAATATCGTATTGGATTTCTTTCGTTTAGGTTTGCAAAATGTTCGGTGTTTTATGTTTTCATTATCTTAATTCAATGTCACGGATTTCTTATATCGGATTTATATTTCAGATATGTTCTAATTTTTTATTGGAAAGAAACAAATAATACATAAAAAAATGGTGTAGTTGAAAACTTAGTTTGGCCATTATGAAAACACTATTTTTGCCTATATAACATTTATACATAATCAACCATAGCCCAACTTACGTAAGTAGACCCATTTGTTCCATTATAACAAAAAACCAAACAAACTCATGAGTCAAATTAATTTACATATTATGTGAACTTAAGTTTGTAAAATGGATGAACTATAAATTTTACATATATTTTTGCATAATTTTATTAATATTAAAAATATATAAAATCACTTCACAACTGGATTTGCAATCGACTTTTTTGTTTCTACAATATTTAGTCAACCTACCCTATGAGTTATATATAGATAAAAGACCATTATATGGAAAGAATGCAAAACCTTATTTAATTTAAAAATTGGCGTGTATTATTTTATACTAATTGTAAATACAAGTATTTAATAATTCTTTTAATTACAATATTCTAATTAAAGACCACGTATATTTTTTTGAACGTAACGTAATTTTTAATATTAATTATTTTAATTTACTTCCTTATATATTATTGAATTGTAATTATTAGTTATCCTACATACGTTATATAAATAAGTTCATTGTGTGAATAAAAGTAGTTATCATTTTTTATATTCATCAACCAGTTACTTGAATTCCTTGTCAAAGCATCGAACACTATCTTTCTTTCGTCTTTAGCTATCCTTTCTCTTTTATTCGTTGTCATACCAACGATTCTACATAACCTCATTTCTCAGGTATCTGCAAAACTCTTATTATGTTATATGTTCATGTTCTAGACATTGTGAAATTATAATATCCGATGCGCGTAATATTGTTCTTTTAAGTTGAATGCAATACAGATTCCTGATCATCACCTTACATCATCCAATCATTCCATATTCGCAAAACACACGGATACCGTAAGTACTAATAACCTGTTCATATGCAAATTTACTCATATCACAGATTAACCATAACCTTATTGCATGACACTAAACAAATTGAGTCACCTATTACCTTCTTATTGTCAATTTTATTAGGTTCCATCCACATTTCTTATATCAGCAACTGTTTTCAAGTTACAAACGTGAAGTAAAAAATGTAGTCATACTTCATACGATTTGGTTATGCATCATTTTAGGGCTTTTAACAATTGCGTAACCGACCTATTTAACACTTTATTATATTTTGATTTTGTTAGCCATCGTTTTCCCATCAAAATTATTCGTCTTCCATCAATGAAGGTTTTTTATGTAATAAGTAGAAATCGTACAACCTGCATTAACATCATTATAGACGTTATTTATATACTAAATATATAGTAATCATTATTGATATTCATTTATGTGCACATATTTTGGTGATTCTTAAACAACTACTAAATTATCATTACCATATGTTTAATAGTGTTATAATGTAAAAGGCGGTGCTTGTATGAAAAAAATGTTTAACATATGCTATTCCTTTATATCATTTTATTATGAATTTAACGTATGTTGTCTGTTTTGACTTATGAATACAGCAAATGGCAAGTAAGAGAAGATTTAAAAATACACCGTTGATTGATAATACTTTAGTCGGGGAATCATCTAACAGTAAGTTATTTTAGTACAATTGATTTTGTTAACAATTACAATTACATGTATTCCATTTGATATTAGTAATCTCTATATATACTCACACGTTACAAACTATGTGTTTAGGTACGCTTCCAAGAACACCGTTGTCCAATATTTCCAATGGTAAATTTGACATATTACGAGTATTTATTTATTATTGGATCAATTTAAATTCAGTTATTGTACAATATAAATGTATTTCTATTTTGTGGGCAACTTTTAACCACTAATCTAGGTATATCATTCGCTCATACACCTCAAACAGTTATTGGTATGTTATATATGTCATTCTTTTCAGTTATTTAACCATTTCATATCGTATGTTGTGCTTATTGATTTTGTATATACATAATTTATTAGGTACAAATGATTCAGTTTCGATAACTTATAACTCAAATGGTATGTCATATCTTAAACTAACTTAATATATGTTATCTCATTGACTACACTTCTTACGTTGTTATATTAGTTTGTTACACGAATACGATCTAATCTATAGAGTTTTATGAAATTGAATATTTCAGGATTACTTGCTAAAGAAAGAAGAAAAATGCGCAAGCTCTATCTTGATAGCAAACGATCGAATTCAAAGAAACAAAGTACTGGTCCTTTTAGTAGAGGATGCTCAAAAGTCAATAATCGGTCTCAGGTCATCGACAAAGAGAATTATAATCCAAATATTTCTTCATCATCTAATAATTTTCACACAGTGCGGAACTTGAAATATGTAACCACATCAGCATCATCAAGTACCATCACGACCAGTATGTTATCTCATCAACTTTTATTTCTCATTATAGTCTATGAATTTTTATACTTTATGTATTGTTAAATATATCTCAGTAGCTACTATTTTTTTATTCAATAGGTGGTCTTCCTTTGAATAACGAATTTACCACTTCTACAAGTACTCGGTTTTCTATTGTTTCAAACATTGTTACACAAAGCAGTAACTCCATTGGTCAATCGTGTTCAACGTTAACAAAGCTGAATTCCGGTAAACAATAGCTTTTACCTAAGAAACGCCGTATTGATCCTATTCCAATGTTAGATCTTACGTCTGATGATGAGAATGTAGTCTTTGCTCCCATTCAAGACCCTTGTAAGGGTGTATCGACAGGTTATAATAATTCTGAGTATTTGTTCTTTATTTATTAGTTAAATAAACTGTATTCGTTAATTTATTCATTACTGAGTGATCAATTTGTTTTATGTTAGATTATTTGGATCACGGTAATCAAAGCCTTAAATGTGAGATGTGTGATTCATTGTTATGGACTGACGAAGGTGGTAAAGGGAGAATTACATTGGGTAAGTTAACCTATAGCTTATGTTGTGGTTATGGAAAAGTGGAGCTTCCGGATTTGAAAGAGCCTTCTTCAATATACAAGGATCTATTTGCAAATTCTAATGAAAACAGCAAGTATTTTCTAAAGAATATCCGTCGATATAATTCTATGTTCGCATTCACATCCATGGGTGGAAAAGTAGATTCAAGCATCAATAGTGGGAGGGCACCTTATGTATTTCGTATAAGTGGACAGAATTTTCATTCATTAGGTGGTTTGGTACCTGCACCTGGAAAACAGCCAAAGTTCTCCCAGCTTTATATTTATGACACTGAGAATGAAGTTTCAAATCGAAACAAGTTGTTCAGGTATTTCATACCAACTATTGTTCTTTTTATTTTTTTTTATTTACCAATACACAGATGTTATGTTATGTGCTAAATTTAGTTAACACGTCTTTCTTAATTCACAGTGACTCCACAAATAAGTCCGACTTGCATTTAAAGCAAATAGATCTTCATCTCATAAAGTTTTTAAAAGACTTCCTGGATAATAATAATCAGTTGGTTAAAAGTTACAGAATAGCAAGAAACCACTTCAATGATAATCCTAATGAGAACTTCAAACTTCGTATCATTTACAAAAGAGATCTTGATGGTCGTACTTACAACTTGCCTTCATCTTCTGAAGTTGCTGCATTGATTGTTGGTGGTATCCAAGAAATAGTTGACCATCGTGATATTGTTGTTGAGTCTCACACGGAAGGTCTTCAACGAATAAGTGAACTTCATCCATCATATCGCACTTCAGTATCCAATTCTTTTTCCCAATGGTGATGACGGATATAGAATAGACATTCCTCATAGGGATGGTATAAGTACTTTAAAGAAAATTAGTCCCAAGTGTACAATGAGAGAATTCTTTGCTTATAGAATCCAAGATCGATCAACTTCATTTTCGCTAATATTAAATGCCCGCAGATTGTTCCAGCAATTTTTGGTTGATGCATATACCATGATCGAGAGTGAAAGACTTAATTATATCCGTTTTCAACAAAAACATCTTAGGTCTGAATCATACACAAATCTTCAGAAATTTAAGAATGAAGGAAAAGAGGATCTATCTAATACTGGTGTACGGTTAGTACTACCATCATCTTTTACTGGTGGGTCTCGGTATATGCAGCAAAATTATCTAGATGCTATGGCTATTTGCAAATGGTTCGGGTGTCCTGATTTTTTCATTACGGTGACATGTAATCCTAAGTGGCCAGAGATTATCCGATACCTTCGAAATACTTCTATTAAGCAAGAGGACAGACCAGATATTATGTGTCGTTTGTTTAAGATGAAACTGGATTCAATTATAAAGGATTTGAAGGACAAGAAAGTGCTTGGAGCACTAAGTGCAGGTATAAATACAATGTAAATATTATTATTATTATTATTATTAATATTATTATTATATTATTATTATTTTTAGTATGAAATTCTTACAGTTACTCTAATATTATTAATTTTTTTTGTAGCGGTTTATACTGTTGAATTTCAAAAACGTGGGTTGCCACATGCTCACATTTGTATTTTTTTGAAACCTGAATCCAAGCTTCTCTCCGTTGATCACGTAGACAAATTCATATCTGCTGAGATACCAGATAAGATTCAAGATCCCGCTCTTTATGCTCTTGTATCCGAGTTTATGATTCATGGTCCATGTGGAAATGCAAATCCCAATTGTCCTTGTATGGTTGATAATAGATGTTCAAAAAAATTTCCAAAAAAATTCATTAATGAAACAATTACCGATGCTGAAGGTTTCCCTGTATACAGAAGAAGAGATAATGGAAACACCATTATCAAGTCCAAAGTTCAATTGGACAACAGAAGTGTCGTTCCATATAATCCGCTTCTTTTGAAAAGATACCAAGCTCACATTAATGTAGAATGGTGCAATCAAGCGGGTTCTATCAAATATTTGTTTAAATACATTAATAAAGGTCCAGACAAAGCATCGCTTGTGGTGTCAAATGGAGACGGTACAGATAACGAACAAACAGCAAAGGATGAGATCAAAGCTTATTATGATTGTAGGTACGTTTCCGCTTGTGAAGCTTCTTGGAGAATATTTGCAAATGAAGTTCACTATAGGTTTCCTCCAGTTATGAGGCTTCCTTTTCATATGGAAGGTCAACAAAATTTTGTTTTTGGTGCCGAAGACGATATTGAAGAAGTGTTGGACAAGCCATCAGTCTCTTCATCAATTTTTTTAAAGTGGATGGAGATGAACATAAATAATGAGGAAGCACGGAAGCTTACATATGTTGAGTTTCCTACAAAATTCTGTTGGAAACTAAAAGATAGAAATTGGGCAGAACGTAAAAAAAAATTATTACATATTGGACGCATTCATTCTGTTTCCCCTGCTTTGGGTGAACCATATTTTCTTAGAATTCTTTTAAACAAAGTCAAAGGACCAAGATCCTTTGAAGAAATTAGAACTGTTGATGGCCAGTTGTTTCCAACCTTCAGGGATGCATGTTATGCAATGGGTTTGTTAGACGATGACATGGAATACATCGAAGCTATTAAAGAAGCGAGTTTTACGGGAGATGGTCATTATATTCGTGCATTGTTTGTCACTTTGCTGTTGTCAAACACATTATCAAGACCTGAATTTGTTTTCGAACAAACATGGAAATACTTGGGGGATGACATTTTATACAAAACGAGAAAAGAAACAAAGAACAAAGGTTTGTTTTTGATTTATTAAGCATAATACTATTCATACTTAGTTTTTCCCACATTTTTTAAATGGCTTTACTTTTTGCTGTACAGATCTTGTAATGTCAGATGACAGATTGTAGAACAAGACATTGGTGGAGATTGAGAAGTACCTCATTCGAAATGGGTCCTCTTTGACACGATGGCCAACAATTCCTTATCCTGATTACGATTCGTTTGCTGTTGGAAACAATCGTCTGGTTGACGAAGAACTGTCTTTTAGTGTTCCTCAGGTACAGATCGAGTTAGATAGTCTAAAATCTTCATTGACTGACGAACAACTATATGTTTATAATCAGATAATGACAGCCGTTGAAGGCGACAAAGGAGGTGTATTTTTTGTTTACGGATATGGAGGAACGGGGAAGACGTTTTTGTGGAAGACGTTAGCCTTAACCGTTAGGTCGAGAGAGCAGATTGTTTTAAATGTGGCTTCAAGTGGTATTGCTTCACTTCTAATGTCAAGAGGTAGAACGGCTCATTCTAGATTTCACATCCCCATTAATTTAGATGAGAGTTCTATGTGTCACATAAGGCCCGATGGTGATGTAGCTTATCTGCTTAAACAAACTAGGTTGATTATATGGGACGAAGCACCCATGGTACATAGACATGCGTTTGAAGCTTTAGATAGAACATTAAAAGATATTTTTGTCGATAAAAGCAATTGTCAGTCGGATGTTTTGTTTGGAGGTAAGGTTATCGTTTTTGGTGGTGATTTTAGACAAATTCTTCCTGTTATTCCAAACGGAAGTAGGCAAGAAATTGTTAACGCTTCGTTGAGTTCATCCTATATATGGCCCCATTGCAAGTTACTTACTTTGACCAAAAACATGAGATTGACTGTTGGTGTTTTACCATCTACAGTCGAGTCGACAAAGAGATTTGCCCAATGGCTTCTTGATATTGGCGAGGGTAAAGTTGGAGGGGACAATGATGGTGTAGCAACTGTAGAAATACCATCTGATTTGTTAATCACAGATTCTTTGGATCCCATCGAAAGTTTAATTCAATTTGTATATCCATCTGTTCTTGAAAGATATAAGGATCGAGATTATTTTTCTGAAAGGGCGATTCTGACACCAAAAAACGAGGTGGTACATGAAATAAATGATCGACTACTAGAATTGTTTCCTGGTGAACCAACAGAGTACCTGAGTTCTGATAGTATATGTGAGACGGAGAAAGGTATCGATTCATTCCAACAAGAGTTGTATTCACCTGATGTCCTTAATGGTTTAAAGATATCTGGTTTACCTAATCATCGTTTGGTTTTAAAACTTGGAGTTCCAATTATGCTTCTTAGGAACATTGATCAGCAAAATGGTTTGTGTAATGGTACAAGGTTACAGGTTACATTTCTTGGAAAGAGGGTTATAGAAGCTGAAATTATATCAGGTGCTAATGTCGGAACCAGAACATTCATACCAAGAATTAGTATGATTCCCTCCGACAAAAAAATTCCTTTTGCTTTTCAAAGACGACAGTTTCCTGTTGCTGTGTGCTTTGCTATGACGATCAACAAGAGTCAAGGCCAATCTTTATCTAAGGTTGGATTGTTTTTAAAAGAGCCCGTTTTTACACATGGCCAGCTATATGTAGCATTATCAAGAGTTAAATCAAGGGAAGGTGTGAAGATGTTAATTCTTGATAAGGATGGCAAACCTACCAACACAACAACTAATGTGGTTTACAAAGAAGTGTTCACACACTTATGATATGTGTCTGAATTGAATTTTCATTCTAATAGCTGTAATAAAAATTACTTGAATTGTTGAGATTACGAGAATGGTTGTTATTAGTTGTTTTTTATCATATCACCTTACATATGTTGGTGTTTATTAACAGTAAGTAACCTCAGTGACTTATAATTTTATTGAAACACTACTTGAATAACATTTCACATATTCATAAGAGTATAGTATTTTTTTAAACGATTTCTTATTGTTTGCATTTATTGTGTTAAGTTATTTCACTAATACATAACTATCACAAAGCAACATAAAATGCATAACATTTTTTGTGTGAGTCAAAGGGAAGTTGGGCCATTATGAAAACACTTTTTTATTTTGCCTGTAGAACGTTTGAAAATAATCATTTGGAGCCGAAGATATGATTGCCCCAATTGATTCAATACAAACAAACAAACAAAAAAAAATACATTCACCAAACAATTTAAATGACCCATTATTTTTAACTTATTTTTGTAAACTTCCTGCACTAAAGGCATTTCAAAATAATAACAAATCGAACAAACTTTCCTCATGTCGTTACCCCATGTAAAAAGTTAATAATTCTACGTGAAACCTTTAAACACACATGGACGCCAATTTGGAATATTATTCAAACCGAATAAAAAATATTTGTTAGTAAGGGAAACAATCCACTCATTAGTTTATAAGTATTACTTATGTATTATTTTTTAATTCAAACATAAATTTTTCTACCCGCGATGTTCGCGGGTGATAGCCTAGTATATATATATATAGATAGAGGGGGGTGTGGTACTATTTGTTTGTTTTGGGGGAACTATGGTGGTGAGGTGGTAAATAGTATTTTGGTTATTTCACAAAAGTTTAACTAAGGAAATCTAAGAGAGTTGGTTAGCTGGACTCATATTGTTACAATTGTTAATAAATTGGATCCAATTGGTTAAAAATTTAAAAACCAGGTACTTAGAGTATTAAACTTTTTGATTTTTGACTCAAATGGTTAAAATCATTAAACACAGGACTCCAAAAAGTAACTTACTATATTTTTTTATGTTAAACATTAAAGTTTTTTTTATGTTAAACACAAATTATTTTTCTATGTTAAAAAACGAACTATTTAATTTAAGTTAATTATAAAAAAATATTAAGGGAGTTCAAAGTTCACCTCATATGTTTAGGGGAGTACATACATGCATGTATACATACATACACGTGCACACACATACGCACCCACACAAATACACACCCACACACATAACGACATCCCCACATTCACTCCCACACACATTTGAACAGAATATTGAAATAAACACACTACAAACGTTACACAATCAAATAGGAAAACATATAAACAATCGATACAAATTCGATTACTGAAAAAGTTTACATTGTGACGAATCTAGATGAACAAGTGCGATCTCCCTCTCAAACTTGTTGAACACACATATTAATGGGCACTATTTATAGCCCTCCTCCCTTTCGCTAACATCCCCTAGCGAATGGGAGTCACTCACTAACCACACCATGCGAATGAGCTCATTCGCTGTATCATTTTCGCAAATGGCTCATTCGCTAACCACATTATTAGCGAATGGCCTTATACCTAAGACACAAAACCATGTTCATTCGTTTTGCACACATATTCGGTGTATGACTCATCCTAACCTATTCGCACAGTAACACACTAAAACGCAGTAACAATAATAGAAAGGAATGCTTATTATATTAATATAATTATTGTCACTTAAAAAGATACTAAAATCATTTTTAAAACAATATTGATAAACCAAAACGCATAGTAAATCATCCTTATCTAAAAAGTCAGACTCATTCATACACTAAATCTTATTCTGATCCTTTAAAAACTAGATAGCTATCTCAAAGTTAAAAGAGTCGTCTCTTAGAGGAAGATTTTGGATTTAATTTCAAGTAAGAAGTAGAATATGATTTATTTGGTGTAATTTAGGAGTTGTAAGTTTTGCCATTAAAAAATAAATAAATAAATGAATACAAAAACTAAAAGAATAAAAAAAAAAGGAATCACAAGGCATAGGTCTAATTTGAAGTTGGATTTAAAATGATCCGATTGAATTTAGACAATTTTAAATCAAGAAGTTACTTGTTTTTCTTTCTCATATTTTTTTGGCAAGCTTCAAATACAAACAAAATAAGTTTTGGTAATTAATTAATTATTATCGTTTTCCAAAACAACATCTTTATATTGCATATGAAGGTCTTTAATCAAACTTATGGTTAGATGATAAACGACACTATTTGTAAAATAAAGTTAGAGGTAAAATTTGGAAGAGAATCGTAAATCAGTTTCTTTTTATAATGTTTTATCTAGTTATATTTTACTTCTCCACTGATAAAATGTACAAACAAATTTTGCATATCTACTTTTTATTTCTGAGTTCTCCTAAAGTGTCTTGAAACATATAATACAATGCATTTTTACTTTGACGAAAATTCGAATTAGAAAACAAATAAAAACAGATACCTCATAGCTTGAAATCACACAATCTAAAGTTTAGGTGCTCAACGAAAATATGGTAAATATGTTAAAATACAATAAATTATATTATATAAAGTAGTTACTTGAAAATATATAAAAAAAATACTCTAAAAAATTTTTATAACTAAATTTGGTTGGCAATATTATAGTTTTCCAAAAAACTTAAGGATTTTATAAATCTAAACTTAACCTAATTACTTGAGAACTATTGAAATTTGAAAGCATGTAATATATCATGACTTCTAATTTTCTAAAAAACTGAAGTATATTACTATAGACTTTTTGTTTTTTGAGATATTTTAAAAAATACTCAAATTTAAATATTTGAAAATAATATAAAGTTTTATAATCAAACATGCTTTCTAATTTATTTCCCTCTCGAATCTTCACCTCCTTCTTTTAATCCCATCCCTCCCACCACACCAACTCGCACCATTATCACTTTCCTCATTTGCTTCTTCCTTTTCGCCGTCGGTGCAATATGTCAATAAATTTAGCGGTTTGTGTCGCCGTCGGTGTGTTGCTCATTGCCATTGCAACGGCCGAAGATCCCTATCGATTCTTTGACTGGAATGTCACCTATGGTGATATCTATCCGCTTGGTGTTCGTCAACAGGTTCGTGTAACTCTATCTAATCTAAACAACTTGTTTCGAGTTTGACTCATACAGTTTAGTTCAGGGTGATATTATTACAGAACACTAGATTATTACGAGAACCAAAATGATAAATCTAAATTATATAACTTTTAGATTAGTGATTCACATTTTTAAAATTTTGTAGTTCATGAATACAAAATGAATACTGATTTATATGTTGTCTATGTATAAAACTATCAAACTAATTTGTTCATATGTGTTTTTAGATTATTAAGTGTTTACCTACACGTGTAGATTATGTTTAGGTAATATATTGGTTATATATGACTTACACTTATGTATGTAAAATCCAACCTAAACCAACTTGTCCACACCTCTAATATAACCATTTTACACCTATGAAGGTTCTACATATGAATATGCATTTAACCATTTTCTTTCATTTAACAAAAAAGGATTATGAGTGATTTATTTTGTTTATGTGTTATGTCTACAAACACCTACATTTACTTCAATTAGTTCATTGACTTAGTAACAATGTGTGTGTGTGTGTGAATTGCAGGGAATTTTGATTAATGGACAGTTTCCTGGGCCTACTATTCACTCTGTTACAAATGATAATCTCATCATCAACGTCATCAACAGCTTAGATGAACCTTTTCTTATCTCCTGGTAATCTCATGTTCTCAATCTTGCTCATCACTGTTACAACGTTATTAGATATGGTTTTATTTTCGAGTTAAATGTCATTTTAGTCCCTGTGGTTTGGGACATTTTGCAATTTAGTCTAAAGGTTTCATTTTTCGCCTGTGGGTTTAAAAAGGTTTCACCGTTGCCATTTTAGTCCACTGGGTCAACTTCATCCATTATTTCTGTTAACGAGAAGGGCAATTCGGTCATTTTATATTACTGAATTGGCCTTTTAGTTAACAGAATTACATATAAAATAACCCAATTGCCCTTCTCGTTAACAAAAATAATGAATTAAGTTAACCCAGTAGACTAAAATGATAATGGTGAAACCTTTTTGGACCCACAGTTGAAAAATGAAACATTTGGATTAAATTGGCAAAATAGCCAAAATCACAAGGACTAAAATGACATTTAACTCTTTATTTTATTTATAAAAACAGTGAAGATTTTTTAAAATTGAAAAAAATATTTTTTCGGAAGAAGATGGATGTTGGTGGGTTTATTGATGATCCAAATACCGGTAAAAGATGGCGACATAACATGGATCTGTTTTGGGGGTTCAAAAACATATTAAATTGCAGTAAAGAATGTCACGAAGTCAATAGGTACTCTAACCGATGAAGATAACACCAAGTTATCATATAACAAATTTTTTAAAGCATCGTGCATGAATCAAGTATATATAATATTTTTCTTTATATGATAATATAAAAATAAAGGAATAAATAAAAATACAAATAAAAAATAAGGGTGTAGACGAGCTCTGAGCTTGTTCGAATAAGGTTGAGTTTGGCTTGGGTATCACACTATGACCAGTAAATTATTTTATTTATACATGTCTATATATTATTACATTTATTGTATTTACTTATTATTATAACTTTAGAGCCATCTTATCTTATCTTATCTTACTATATAATAAAAGAAACCAAATAAATGACACATGTCACTTTCTAAGGTGATCTTTATAAAATTTTACAATAATATAATAAATCCTTTAATTGATTATAAACCAATAAAAATAAATAAATCTATCCTAAAAATACGAACATGCATTTAGATATTAGATTATCCTATTCGTTATCTTTTAAATCTCAAACAATTTATGAGCATCTTATTATTATTATTATTTTGAGTAAACTTATATTTTGCTTTTTGTAGTTTGGTCGTTTAAATGGTTTTGCTCCAATCTTTTAAAAATAGCAATCTTACACCCTGATCTATGAAACCCATCACGATTTCACTCCCCGCCCCAAACAACATCCATTTTAATAGTTAAAAATTGTCACGTGCATAACACATGATGGGCAATTATGACCATAATTAGACCAATACCTAGACTGAAACCTGACAATTTTTAACGTTTAAAATGGATTATGTTTGGGGCAGGAAGTCAAATTGTGATAAGTTAACCATTAAATTGATATGCTTAAAATCCATAGTTCCCACTACGATTTTTAGGATAAAACGAAGTGGTATTGTTATAAGATATTTTTGATATTGTTCTATGTACATTTATATATAAGATTTAGAGAAGAATATTTATCATAAGTTTACGTTATATATTTATGTACATATTTTAGCAAATGTATATCATTATTAAAACAAACTCTCATATTAGAATGCGAGAAAATATATTAACTGGTTTGTTTTTTAAAAGTTGGCTTGTGCTTAGCAAACGATAGCTTTATTATTCAACCCGTGTAATACACGGGACTATAACTTAGTACATAATATATACCACACAAACCTCTATATATATTATGTAATATATATTTGTTATCTTTAATAAAAGTTTTTATAATTTTTATTAATAATGGAATTGCTTAGACCTGCAAGAATACTTAAGTTTGGTATATACTCGAACATAATATTGTTTATCAAATGACTTCATATATGAGATCAAGATTTTAGCCTTTCGATTTTGAGTAGTTTACAAATGGTAAAGAGAAAATAGGAAAAAAATCATATATTTGGTATAATTATATCTTCATAGTTACGAAATAAATAAATAAATTTTGTGTATCCATTCCATTCCATTCCACTTTACAATAAAGTAGATACAGGATAAGCAGTGCGTTCGTGATTTATATATGAAAGGAAAAAATAGATACCTTGACAAAATTTTAAGTATAAATAAAGAAAAGTAGTACAAAGTAAAGTCGACATATGTTAACACAATTATAACACAAATAAAATAAATAATGTATTTGAACTTGTGGATATCATTAATAAAATTAATAAGATAAATAAAATAAATTTGTAGATAAACTTTATCTAAACTAAACATAATCATTTAAATAGGGAAGAGACCATGAGAAAACACGTTTTTATAAGAAAAATAGAAAACTCTATTTAACCATTAGTCTTTGACCTTAAGAAATAAACCTAAAAGCTAAAAAATAAACGCTAACGCTAAACTCTAAACTCTAACTTCTAAAAATTAAATTCTAAACCCTAAACACTAACAGAGAAAATATTCAACACAAATATCAATCGTTTAACAGAGTTTTTTTTTTTCAAGTTTTCTCACGAATAAAAAGATTTGTCATAATTCTTTTACTCATATAAATATATATAGCTAAAAACTAGATAATATGTTTGTGAGTCCATTAAGGGTTATTCACTTATTCTAAGAGTATCACACCCATCTATTTTATTTGTCATACCTAATATTTATAGGGGGAGTGGGTGAATGCTTTAGCCAAACCCTTATTTAAATATATCGTTAACTAAATTCGGGTATTTCTTGGAGTTGCAAAAACTCAGACATAAAGCTTGTGACGTATGAAAAACCACTCGTTTTAATTTTAATATAAACAATGAATGTCTCAAAGTTACGTATGTTACAGATTTTAATGTTGCTTCTATAAATAGAAAAAAGTAACATAACGCGCTAAAAGGCAATTATGTCTTGTAGTTTGGTAGTAAGCATGATTAATAAACTGGTTTGTACCAATGCAATAGAAAATGTAACATGTTTGATTATTTCCCTTCTTAGGGGACTAGGGGTGGAATCACTAGTGATGGATTCCATCACTCCCACTATCCAATCAACTAATGCCATGTCATCAATCCAATTTCCATCACTAGTGATAGAAATGTAGGAGGGGTGGAATCACTAGTGATGGGGATTCCAATATACAAGTATTAATGCACAATGTACAAGTCATACCCTATAAAACTCAAAAAGTTTAACGCGTTGTGTGCAGCACGCGTTGTTTTTATCACGCGTGGAACAAGGGGCGGCGGCGGTGTGCAACATGTTGATCACGCGTGGAAGTTGGCTATAACGTGCCCGCCCCGAGTCCTCTTATTACAATTCATTCGAATGTATTGATCACGAAAACATGCTTTTGTAGGAACGGTATCCAACAAAGAAGAAATTCGTTCGAAGACGGGGTGTATGGAACAACATGCCCAATCCCACCAGGCAAAAACTTCACATACATCATGCAGGTTAAAGATCAAATAGGAAGCTTTTACTACTTCCCTTCTCTAGGGTTCCACAAAGCCGCTGGCGGCTTTGGAGCTATCAGGATTCTTAGTCGTCCAAGAATCCCTGTGCCATTCGATGAACCCGCCGATGATTTTACTGTTCTAATCGGAGATTGGTACAAGTCTAACCATACGGTAAACTTCTGAGCCTCACCTTTTTTTCCTTGCTTAGTATTTAATTTATAATTTGTTACACATTTTGGGTTTTTATAATGTCTTTTTATTTTAGCTCTGTTTTTTCAATTTTTATATTTTAAATACTTAGAATTTTTCTAGATATTTTGTTAATCTATTTTCTTTTAATGTTCGTGAAAGTCTTTATTGAATTGTATTTTAAATTTGGCGCCTATGGTTTAAAGTGTAGTAACAAAGATTTGCATTAATTGCGGAGTGAGTGATGTCTGCTTTGTTTACTTTTGAAGCAAGGAATTTGTGTTCTTTAACTTGACAACAACTTTTTAAGTGGGTCACTAGTTAGACTTCTCTTTCAATCTCTTTATTTATATATGTGGAAATTTAATAAAATAATAACATTTAAACTATCCTCAAAATGCATATTGTTTGAATCTAGTTTTCTCCCACCAAAATTAGTTTTATATAAATAATCTCAGTGGTTAGTAGGGCAATTAGCTCATGTCATATGTAATTCTGTTAATTAGAAAGACAATTCGGCTATATAAAATAATCGAATTGCCCTTCTAGTTAACAAAAAAATGGATAGAGTTAATCCAATAGACTAAAATGACAACATTTGAAACTATTTGAACTAAAATAACAACGTTTCAAACCTTTGGACTAAACTGACAAAATTGTCTAAACCATTTAACTCTAAAAAAATATTCATTTATCAAATGTAATAATTTATGCCGGCCAAAAAAATATTGTAATAGTTTATGTTTCAGGAATTTTCTTAAATTGTGGAGTTTTTGTAAAGTGTCATATAACTACTTGTTCTATTTTGGTTTCCTTTATGCCATTTTATGACTACAAGCTTATGCCAAATGTACTTGTTTTTTAGGACTTGAAAGCGATTCTAGACCGAGGACATAAGCTTCCAAACCCTGATGGAATCCTTATCAATGGACACGGCCCGAATGGTTCTACCTTCACGGTCGAACAAGGTCATATTTTAGAGTTCTTTTTTTTTATTTCTTTTAGTTTTTTCTGTTCCTATAATTTGAGCGAAAAGCGTCAATCCTGGGCCCTCCGGGCTTATAGGTTTTGGACTTTTGGTACAGTTCTAGTAGGTTACATAAATAGACTGTAACCTACTAGAACTGTTAAATAAATAGAGTGTAACCTACTAGAACTATTAAAAACCGAAAAATAAGAATTTGTCAACTGAAACCGGACCAGAAAATCGATATTGGTTGCACCTAAGCGGGCTTACATTTCATATTATATAGAATGAACCTTATAGATATGAATCATGAGGATCTCAAACCAATTGTTCATTCTTTTTCATAAATAACAGGAAAGACATACCGATTAAGGATATCAAACGTGGGACTACAAAACTCGCTCAATTTCCGCATTCAAAACCACAGGATGAAACTCGTCGAAGTTGAAGGGACACACACCGTCCAACAAATGTATTCTTCTCTCGACATTCATTGCGGTCAATCCTATTCTGTCCTGATCACGGCTGACCAACCGGGCCAAGACTACTTCATTGTTGTCTCCTCTCGGTTTAGCGCCCCAATCCTAACCACCACTGGAGTTCTCCATTACACCAACTCTGCTGGCAAAGTCTCTGGCCCAATCCCTGGTGGCCCAACCATCCAAGTTGACTGGTCCCTCAACCAGGCCCGGTCCATTAGGAGTAACCTTACAGCTAGTGGGCCAAGGCCCAACCCGCAAGGCTCATACCATTATGGTATGATCAACACTAGCCGAACCATCATCATCCAAAGCTCGGCTGGAAGAGTTGATGGCAAGCAAAGATATGGGCTCAATGGTGTCTCGTTTAAGCCCGCTGATACTCCCTTAAAGTTGGCTGATTATTTCAACATTGGAGGCTTTCGAGTTGGAAGCATTTCTGATCGGCCCCAAGGACGGAGGTTGCATCTTGATACCGCTGTAATGGGGGCCGATTATAGAACTTTCATCGAAATCGTCTTCCAAAACCCTGAAGATATTGTCCAGAGCTATCACATTGATGGCTACCAATTCTTTGTTGTTGGGTAAGCACCAAAAACATCACATTTAGCATTTTCTGCATTGGGCCCAGCCCACAAGGCCCATACGGCCATACTAAGTCTTAACATGTGACATAAAATTTAAATGTAACACTAACGTTGTTATATGGTGACAGAATGGATGGAGGCGTATGGAGCGAGGGTAGTCGGAAAGGTTACAATCTTCACGATGGTGTTGCGCGTAGCACCATTCAAGTGTATCCAAAATCGTGGTCGGCTCTTTACGTGCCACTAGATAATGTGGGTATGTGGAACGTAAGGACCGAGTTTTGGGCCCGACAATACCTAGGCCAACAGTTTTATTTACGTGTTTACACCAACTCGGGGTCAATTAGAGACGAATTTCCCATACCGAAAAATGCTCGTCTTTGTGGAAGAGCTGCCGGTCGCCACACACGACCGCTCTAATCTGCCAAGAATAGCTGTATAATGAGGACAAGTTTAGATCTGATAAGCTACGTAACTTATAGTTGTGGTGCTACATAAGCACTCTATCGGATTATATCACTACTACAAATGTTAATGACCTTAATCTCGAGGTCACATTGTTTTTATTTTATGTTTTTTTTCCACTTATATTAGTTTTTATTTTATTTTATTTTTTTATAAGTTTTTGTTGGAATTAAGAAATTCGGTGTGATTGTAATAAGCCACTTGTTTGTTAGAAATATCCTTTTTTTTATTAGATTGTTTTCCATTAGTATTCATGAAAATTATGTAAAGGGTTATTTCACTAGATTTTGAAGTAATTTAAGCATTTAATCACTGAGGGAACAACTTTTTTTTTTTTGAACTTTTATCCAATAAAAAGTTGACACATGTTCATACTTCGAACGTCACATTTTTTAGGACTACGAACCCTGTGAAAATCATGTTTCTCTTACACTTCACTGTGGAACCAGCCAAATATGTCACGTGTCTATGGGATTCACGATTTATCATACGTGTCCAAAACATTACAGCAAAAATAGATGGCCAAGAACGAAATCCAGATTCACCCTTTTTTGGATGGAATAATGCGGCTGTGGCCCCGCTATGAGATTTTCGTTTTTGAATTTTGGTTGAGGTGTGGTGTTTTGATTGGATACACTTGGCTAAATGATATACTGTTTTTTTCTCTAATATACATACCATGAATATATTTCTATTGTTGCATACTTGCATTTGCATTTGCATTTCATACACTCTATAACAAAGATACGACACCAATAATTAAGCATTTTGCATAGCATTTAGTCACAAAAAAAAACTTATATCCATATTAATATCTTCTTTTTAGTACACATTTGAACATGATGTATTATATAAGATCATCCTTAATCTTTCCAGGATGCACCCAACGCCTTTGCCATGAAGCTATAACAATCTACTGATTTATCAATCTGCAATTTAGGTTTCAAAAATCCGTGTTCTTGTCACGTTTGGTGTATTTGCGTCTGAAAAACATGCATATAAAATATAAACTTGTAAAACGAAGCTAAAGTTAGTTGCGTACCATTATTTGTGTCGAGCTCCCACAGCCATGCCCGGATTTCCTACTGATTCGTCCAATGATTGGGTTAACCTGTGGGCTGTTCTTCACACTTGTACATAGCTCATGTTGCATAGTCTAGAACACGAATCAGACAATCAAGAAAGTATGTGAAAATCATACATGAATCTTTATTACTAGAAACTTGTTATAGTAACAAAACACTTTGAGTAACTTTAGTGGGATGGTTGAGAAACTTGTTACTAGTGCATATATAAAGTTACTTATTTAAAACCACATATCAACTAAAGTTGAAGATTTGCAAACATGAAGTGAAATACACACCGCTAATAGCTTCAACGTGTGTAATGGCACAACACGGTCATCATGATCAGCGGTTAGTAGCATACAAGACGGATATTGTGTAGCCTTGGTGGATGAATCTTCCCATGGTCGTCTAACATTGTGCAATGGTGAGTACCTGATAAAAAGAATTATAAATTTAGATATAGTTATTTCTAGGTGGTTTGGAGAATGACTAAGTGTTTCTAGGCATTTTTGCAAAGTACAAGTACTTGGCCATTCTCCAGACCACAGCGAAAATATACGTTGAGATATAATTAGCGACTCACTTGATTAGGTAACGAAAATCCTCTTCTCTATCCGAACAACCAAACTCGTGAACCCATGCATGACCTAAAGCACAATATGATAATACTAAACATGTAAGTAAATAACAGGAAAACATTTGTGTATATCTGGCTCGTGTATTGTAGTGTGTGTACTCACCAATGGTAAACTTATGGTACCGTAGCATGTCCATGACCCCGGCATGAGCTAGAGCACAACCAAACAGATCTGGTCTCTGTCACAACAACCATAATCCAACATTCAATCTTGTAGTTTTAGGTGTTTTTTTTGAACTTTTTGTACTTTAGGGCAATTCATTGCAGTTGTAACTTATAAGCGAACTCAGCAAGTTTGCTCGGGTAGCAAACAAACTCCATAGAGTTTGGTGAAAAATTATGGAGTCCTTGCCACCCAAGTAAACTTCTTGAGTTCGCTTACAAGGGTAGCAAACTCATCCCTAAACAAACCACTTGCAAAAAAGAGTTCCAAAGAAAAAGAGAAAGATATGATACCTGATTTATGCAAGCACCTATGAGGATGCCACCATTGCTTCCACCTTCAATACATAACTTGCTGGGATTAGTGTAGCCTTTCGAAATAAGGTACTCAGCTACCGAAACAAAGTCATCAAAGCTGTTTTGTTTGTTCGCAAGCGACCCGCCTTGGTGCCATTCTTCGCCATACTCTCCACCACCGCGAATATTCGCAACACAAAACACGACACCTAGGTGCCGTGCCAAAACAACACGCGTCATGTCAAAAGACGGCGTTAAACTAATGCCATATCCACCATACCCATATAGTAAACACGGGTGCGATCCGTCTAGTTCTATATCCTTCGGAGCCACTATAAATGCCGGGACTCGTGTTCCATCCTTACTATGCACAAACACCTGATTAACATGGTACTCCGCTTGATCGAATCCTGGAACCACAGTATCGCGTAAAACCTTGGAATCCGGACCCGTTGGTTTCAAATCGTAGCGATAAACGACACCTGGATTGATGAAACTACTAAACTTGACGAAAAACATATTATCTTCACGCCTAGCACTAATGTAGTCAATGCTACCTATGTCAATAGGTAACTTGTGCAACAAGGCACCACTCTCAAAATCTCTTATTTGTAAAACATGTTTGCAATCACTTAAATATGTCACAATCATTTGGTTTCTATTAATGGGTAGAACTGACTCAATAACATCATTTTTAGATTCTTGAAGCACTTCAATCCAGTGATCTGGTTTCTTGAGATCTACTCTAACTACCTTGTACCTCGGAGCTTGCTTGTTGGTTAAGAAAGTAAATATTGTGTCATCATTTGCAATGGCTTCGTAACGGGCCTCAAAATCATCGATGAGCTTCACGAAAGGGAGAAGGTCGTCGCGTTTATGACCTTCGAGACCGTTTGGTAACGTAGATAGATTACAACAGTAGAATTTGTTGAGTGGTATTGCGCCTTGACATATGTTCATAAGAAGGTACTGCCAAAGATACGAAAATAATCATGTTTGGTTTGTAAAATCGATAAGAATATTGATAACCTCAAACATAAGGTCTTATTATTTGAATAATATTTCATCAATACTAGAATAAACAAATTAACCTTCAAAATTAACAAAATAGACATGCATACTCAGCTTTGACAAAATAGACAAAGATAAAAGGAGTCAATTCATCAGGAGATGCCAAATAAGATCCGTATATAAAAACTCGTGGTGAAGTACAAAGGAATCCACATAATAACCAGTCTTGAGACACGTGCAAAAACAAGGGCCAAATAGTCCATGTCTAGAATTTAGTCTCCTGGTTTTAGCCGGCCCTTGCTTTTTTTTATCTGTTGGCTATTTAGCATGCGCTTTTTCATCTTTAGGCAATTTAGCTCTCACTTTACACGTGTCTTTTTTATTGGTTTTATGTGAACCCGTTGTATTTTGCTATGAGTTTTTGTGTATGGTTGTATGCTATTTAAGCGCACGGATCATGTTTGGCAAGGGCTAAATGACCATATTTAACTTTGAAGGTCAACATGTCTATTCTAGTAATTTTCCCTAATGAATTTATGTAATTTACTTTTCTAATTATCATTCTAAAGATAGAAAATATCATTCATTCATGAGCACGTACCTTTCCATCATCCGAGAGTCTCGCTTCAAGAATGTGTGTCGGGTTTTCAAGATTTTCCCAACATAATATATCTTCGGATTGTTTCGTCCCTAATAAATGATAATAGAGTTGATGATTGTGGTTAACATTCACTTCTGTGCCAGCATCCATGTTCTCGCTATCCCTGAATGAAAAATGTGTCACAACTTCAGGTATTATTATATTTAAAACTATGATTTAAAAAAAGAAGTTATCCTAAAACAATATAAATAATAATGAAATGAATTACTTAGGAGCAGGAAAACGACAATAGAAAAATCCCTTTGTGTCATGAGTCCAACTGATCGATGTAAACTTCAGCTGCAAAATATATATAAAGAACAACAAGTCAAAACGTTTTGTTGGTCAAATGATAGGTCAAATGAACTTTGGGATCTACTTGATTAAAATTTGAATCGAGCGAGCTAAAACAAACTCGAGCCTGAGCTCGAGACTCTATTGGAGTTCATTTAATAAACTAGCTTAAGTCAAAGCTTTGTTTATCAAGGTTGATTAGACTCATGATTTTTTTTTTTTTTTGGAAGATGGGGCCATTTTTATTTATTTATTAATATTAATAATGTACGAATGAGTAATTTGAATATGATTCCCAAATTCATAATCTGTTTTATGTTATAACTAAGGAAAGATAAAATCATAAAATATCGTATTTTTGTAAACCAACGGGTTGTCAATAACCAAAAGTAATCATTAAACCTTACCCATGAAAGTTTGTCTGGCTCGATGGTCTTATTAGCAACACACATAACTTGTAGAGTTAACCAATCACTTCCACTTGAGCTTAGACCATAAGCCAAGTATTTTGCATCATGGCTAACCTCGCAAACTCGTAAAGCAACGGTTCCATCCTCGCTTAGTTGATTCGGATCGAGCAAAACCTCGCCTTCGTCATTTAAACTATCCTGATAATCACAAAAGGCGATGTATATAAATTATTTACTTTCAAAAAAAAAAAAAAAACCGTAGTCGGTGCATTTATATTAATTTTTTTCGTATTAATTAGTTTCAAGAGATTATTAGGCATAAAGTATGATATTATATCAAAAGATAACAAGTGGATGGTGTGTTAAAAGGCATTTATAAGCTACTTACCTAGTTGTGCTAAATCAAATTTTATTGGGCTCAATTATACAGGAACTTAAAAGAGAACAAGCCCAAAAGAACTTTGAAGAACAATTGTGGGCTCAAATTAAATTGGAGTACAGTCCACTAAAAGAAGAGTCCAGGAAAATAAAGGGGATTTTGGGCCGGTCTATCCTAGAGACACAGTCATCAATATAATCTAATCTTATTCATCTAGTTGTTAGCTAGAGTACATATATGCTAATCACAAATTAACTTGTGAATTTTTAAATTTTTGAATTTTTGCAATTTGTAACTAACTAATATGATTATTAGCATATGAATACTAAATAGCAAAACCATTTTATCTAAATATATAATTAATTAATTAATTATAAATCGCTTACTTGAATGTAGAGAACTCGATGTGGGCATAAGCCTGGATTATGAAAATAAAAATACTTATTCCCTCTCTGAAACGGACACCCGTAGCGGGGGTAATCAAATGACTTGGTCATGCACGCATGAAGCTTCTCCCGATAATTGCAATTCGAAAGCACTGACTCCGTCACTTTCATCTGCTTTTCGACAAACTCTTTTACCTCTTTAGAATCAGGATCCTCGAGCCTATAATCCAAATATAAGTTTTAACAAACACGATATTCTTATACTTAAAATGATTTAATAGTTTTTATGTTCATTTAGGATATGGTTTAAAGAGAACCTTAAAACATATGATAAACAATTTAAAAAGTTAAAGTTCAAAAATGTAAAATAATTCTTATAAAGCTATGATTTTGGAAACTTTATATTATACGAAGTAATTCATAAATAATTTTAGAAAAGCACTTAAAATATGTTAAATGTGTAAAAAAAAATAAGTACATTGAGTTACCATCTATAGGGATCAGAAATAGGAACACCATGATAGTTATCAACCACATAATCGTCTCGACGAGTATCTGGGTATCGCAATGGCTCACACGCGACACAATCCGAGCCCATACCCAACCTGAAATAGATAGAAAGCGAGATCGATTTTGAGGGGTTCGTTTTTTAAATAACTTACTTGGGTTTTGTCATCAGTTATATAATGATTTAAACTTCCAAACAGGGAATCCAAGAGTCCAAAATGTGTGCAGATGAGAACATCATGGTTTTGTTGTGTGTGGTTAATGTTGTTTATTACAAAATTTAGAATTATTATTCTCCATAGAAAACGTGAAAATGTTGACATTTTGTTTTATTGTGACTTCATTTTTGTTTTTCCAGAGCATATTTGGATATCCAGTGCACAATTTATATTGACGATCTTGCCCCCGTATCTTCAGTCATTTTCACTCTCCTCTCAATTATTTTTCTTTGATAACGTGTTATATGTTTACATTACTTTTTTGTACGCAAAACGAGCGTTTAGAATATGTGAAAACGAAATATTATGTTAGGGAATTAGGGTATCAAAATAATAGCGGAAGCGGTTTATATAATTTTATATAATTTACCAAAAGCCGATTATATAAATTTGATTTATTAATTCGATTAAACAAATAAAAGGAATAAACAACCATAGAGGGTTTTAGTAATCAACCTTTGACGACTACACCGGAATTGTAACACGCGGGTTACAACGAATCCTCGCTAGTAGGAAGTTCACAACCGAGCACAAGATACCCGAGAGTAGAACCGGCCAAGAAGAAGACGCGGCGATGCTTGGTCGACGGCAAAAGGGTGGAGGCAAGCTTAGGAGGGTGGCTAAGGTTTTGTGGTTTTATAAAAGCGTATCTAGGGTTTCCACCTTAAACATCCTTTTATAAAACTCAATCTTACATTAAGGCCCTTTAAGATTATACAATTATAATCCTCTTAATAACACTAGTAAAAAAAAACAACTTTTAGAAGCGTTTGAAATTTTTTTTTGAAGCGGTTTTGATAAGCAAACGCTTCAAAAACCCAAAAGGAGCTAAATTACTACTATAACCCTAATAAAACCGCTACCTATATAAAGAGTCCGATTTACTTGATAAAAAAATCTATTTTAAATAATATTTTTTACATTGAAACGCTTCTAATAATCTCATAAACTCTATTTTAATTCAATTAATAATAGACCCCCAAAATACTCTTTTTTTAACAGCTTTAATCTTCTCTGTCCTCAATAACTCATTTAAAATAAATAACTACTTTTTTAAAACACAAATTTAATTTCAATCGATTTCTAAAGATATTAACTACAGCCATATTATTAAACCCAAAAATAATCAGTCGTCTTTAACTTCGTAACAAACGTCTTCAATCTCATAACAAAGATCTTCGTGTGATAGGTTTTAACATTAGATTATCTTATTACAAAGTTATTAATAAATTTATTTATGTACAATTATTTGTTTGTAGTTTTAATGACCGCCCAAAATTAATCAAGTTCAAACCGATTTTCAGAATTATTGGGTTTCCTTCTAAATTGGTGTATAGAGATGGATATGATCGGATGATTCCGTTGGTAGCACGATAATACTTTAGTAGTCCGTCACCGATTTAACTTTGGCGTTAAAAAAAACAACCATTTAATTACTCGAGGTTATTTTTTAGGCCAAATTACACTTTTCGTCCTTTATGTTTCAATGTTTCGACAGACGCTGTCCTTTAACTTTAAAAATTACACTGTATGTCCTTTATGTTTGCAATCATTAACGGGCGGTGTCCTTTCAGCTAAACACATTTAACTTTTTTATGGTAAAACCCCTCACGTGTAACTTTGTAAAACTCCTTAACAGCAGGGACCATATGTGTAACTTTCTAAAAGCCCACACCTGCAACCCATTTCCATTCTTCTCTTTATCATTAAGATGAAAAAGAAAACTTCATCTTGCTCTTCAATTATTTATATTACCAATGTCATCATCTCTCTCATTTCAACATCCTTGTCTAACAGTAGCCCGGTTTGTTCACCGACACCGTCCTCTTGTTCTCTCTTTCCATCGCTGATGAGTGTGTAGTGTAATATATTTTTAATGTATAATTAAGTCCTTTTTTTACACCTTTAGCCAAGTTTTAAATTTATAAAACACGATATTCACTAACACTAAACACACATATGGGCAAGTGCACCCATCGTGGACGTAGTATAGTGTTGGTAAGATACCGAGGTCGTCCAAGGACACAAGAGCTTTTAGTACCGGTTTATCCTCAACGTCTAATCAAATCAAAAAGTTAGAAAAATGTTTTTAAACTAAGAAAATAAAAAACTAACTAAATGCTGAAAAATAAAATAAAAATAAAAACAGATAGACAAGATGAATCACTTGGATCCGACTCGTGTATTAGTATAACCTTTGATTATTTTTGCACTTTTGCACTTGTTTAAGAGATTATCTTAGTTATTGTAGTAGGCCCCTCTTTTGAAGGCGACGTTACCCTCAACCTAGTAGTTTGAGTCAGCAAGGATACAATCCTAAAGGGTTGGATTATTGGAAGATAATGAATTAGGTTATTAATGCAAATTGTGGTAGGCCCCGCTTTTGGCGGTGACGTTACCCTCGGCTAAGTAGTCTGAGTCAGCAGGGATACAGTCCTAAATAGTCGGGTTATAGTATTAATAGTAGTTAACTTATGAGGGGGTCAAAGAGTTTGGATCCCCGCCATCCAATACCTATGGGCATTGAAGGAGATCCTACTAAATTTGACCCAGGTCCCTTGCAGGACCTCTAAACGCTGAACAAGGGCAAGACCCTTACCAAACCGTTCCCTTAACCCCCGACCAGGTAGCCAACATACCTCCATATAGACCGTGGAGATATGAATGGTGAAAATCTTTTATTTTATATAGACAGTAAAATAATGCCAAGACACCACGGACAAACGATAAGGAAAGATCACCTTCAACATAAGCAACTAGTTATTAAAGTCATTAATACAAAACCAAATAAAAAGTGCAAAAGATTAAAAATAAAAAGTATTATACTAAACACTTGTCTTCACCAAGTGATGTAAGAGACTTAGGCAAACATGGCCTTGATTGTCAATAACTCTTACTATCAATCTTGGATCCCGAGACGACTCACACACTCTACGATGGACAATGGATGATGGTGTTATGGTGGTGGTGGGTGGTGGATGAAGTGTGAGAGAGGTGGTGTGCCAAGGGATGGATTGGAATGAAACCAAGCACTCCTATTTATAGGCTGAACAGAAGGCTGGGCACGGCCCCGTGTCCGCTGGACACGCCTCCGTGCCCGTCTGACACTCTCTCTCTTCATTAATTGTAATTCGCAATTACAATTAATGCGCCTGCTGTACTTTCGCCACGCCCCCGTGCTCACTGGACACGGCCCCGTGGTGGGCAATAAAAGCTTCTACAGGTTTGTCTTTTCTGCTGCTTCTTGGGCACGGCCCCGTGCTGGCTGAGCACGGGGCGTGTTCAGGCTTCTGTTTTCTCTTCTTTGCTTGGGAAGATGCCGTTGAGGGTTCGGGCAGTCTACTTTTATTCCTTTTCTTGTATTTATGTTAGAATTAGCTGTCTTTTTGCTTCTTTTGTGAATTTGAGCTCGTTTCATCCTGAAAATACAAAAGGAAGACAAAAACACTCTTTTTCCAACATTAGTACTTAAAAAGGGTTAGTTTTATGCCTTAATTGATGTCATTTATATGTTGCATTTTACACACATCAACCGCCCAAAACCACCGCCATAAAACCCCTAGAACCATCGCCGCCAAGAAACCCTCAGCTGCCTACCACCATCTACTTCATCCCTAGATCCGGCCGGCCAAGCTAGGTTTACGGCAAACCTCCGGCGACCAGATCTAACCTTGCATACCTTATTATGATGTGGATCGACATCTTTAATCTGCATTTCTTGATCATAGTTTAAACGCCTTTGGCTCAATTTTTTAATTCATCGATGTCGTCTTGCTAGAGAACTCAGGTGATAATCGGTTTCATAATATCAAAATATGTTAATTACATTAAAATATCAGTAGGTAAATAATTTGCAAGTTCGTTGTTGATTAAAACGTTTTTTAATGCAAAAAAAGGCATTTTGGCCAAAGTTGGGCATAATATAGAAACTTGCATGTAAACTCATAATCTGATCATGATTGTGAGGTTCGTGTTATGATCGATTTCGTAACTCCGTTGAATGCGTAGATCACGTATCTTGTGCAGAATCCAAGTACGTGAGTGGATCAGACAAGAATCAAGTAATTAAATGTTGTTTTCTATTGATGACGTAAACGTACAATACCACGAAAACAAACGACAAGAGTTTCTTTCTGTCTCTAAAAGTACCAAATGAACAAGACTAACACTCATATATATAGGCCTAGTACATTCGCAGATACCCTGGAACGAACCTACAAGTTTGGCGCAGACCTACACTGAATGCGAATGGCCAATAAGCACGAATCAGCAACTGGCGCGGATCAGCATGCGCGGATCCGTGCGAACCAACTCCAAACCCTAGCTTTGCGCCCTTTCGTGCGAACCAGCATATACATGTGTGTATTCTTCAGTTTAACCAATGTCTTGTCCTATTTGCTTAGCTACGATAAGTTATTGATGCAAGTGATAGACATATGCGCTCACAGACTCCCCCTTTGATATTGATGCAGTCAATTTCGTAGCTTTTTCTTTCACTCTGAGTCTTTAGCAAGCTTTGACCTCTTCCACACCTAAGGACCCAGAACTTCCAGAGAGGATGATAGAATGATTTTAAGAATGGTGCACTTGAAAATCGAGGTCTAAGGTGCTATTTATACTTGGAGATCATGATTCTAATCATCACAGGTGTTAGCAAGAGTTAGGGGATGAGCACAAGTATCCCTTAACGTGGCAAGAGCAGCCATGAAGCCCTCTGGTTCGATTTAATGGTTTCATGCAGGTTTGCTTGGTGCCCACACATTTTTGTCGCTGGCGACCCTCTACGAATTGTAGAGGGTTCGCTTTTGCGCTCCGTAGAGGCCTGGGTGCACCAAGTTTTCACCACCTCCTTGCGGACCGTATAGACTAGTTGTCCACGGTCCGTAGACGACGACCAAAAAATCCAAAAATTTCATATGTTTCCATATATAGTCCCCCCATATGCTAACTTTTAAATATTGTCACAAATGGTCCCTCTCGTCCAATATTTGGCTCATCTGATAGTATTGGATCGACCGTATAGCATCAAGTTCGCGGTCCGTAAAGGGTCACTCAGAGGCATAGTTTCAGAATGTTGACACCTTTAGTCCATCCATATTCATACTTTCAGTAATTGCCAAAATTAGTCCCTCTCGGCAAACATTAGGCAAAATTAGAGTCAACCCGGTTGGGTTGGCGGTTTGACCCGTTTAACCCATTGTATAATATTATATTAATACGCTGAAAAAAAATTCGGGTTGAACGGGGGCCGGGTTCGGGTCAGCCTGTGAATATCCAGGTCAGGTTCGGGTTCATATAGATGAAACGATTTTCGGGTTCGGGTCGGGTTAAACCCGCGAACACGACTCGTTTAGCACCCCTATCTAGCTTTTACCCGCCGTGAACACGACCAGTTTGGCAACCCTATCTATCTTCTATGCTTTTTTTATAAATCAAGTTGTATTATATCATTTCTAAAATGTAATTTGAATTTTGAACTTAATTCATGATAGAAACGTAAGGGTGAGCGGGGCGTTTTGCGAGGAGGAGTTTGGTGAGGCGAGTCCCCGAGCGGGAACACCGCCGCCGACCCCTCGGGGAGGCTAAGCGGGGAGTGGGGAGTGGTGGGTGTTCACCGCATGAAGGGAGAGATGGAGAGGGTGGCCCACCAGATTTTCAACCAATCAAGTTATTTTCCTTTTTTTTCTTTTTGATTTTTTCAACTTAATTAAAAAATAAAAAAACAAGTCCCCCAAGAGAGGAGTGCCGCCATCAAATTGAGGGTGTGGGGGGCGGGGGAGTTAAGTGGGGAGTTAACGTGGCGCGTGCTGATTGGCTGTGGGTAAGAGAAGTCACTCCCCACTTAGACCATGTGTAGTGGTTAAGAAAAATAATGCCCCACCATGGGGCATTATCCGACACATGGCAATCCAGTTAGCATGGGGCGTTATTGCAAAAGTGGCATAGTGGGAATAATGCCCAAATAATCCCCCTTCCAATCATTAAACAAAAAAAAAGCTAACTAATTTCTTATTGGCCAGTCAAAGATCAGTCAACCCATCACACTCCCTTCTTGGCGTTTTAATAATAACGCTAACACAATTTTTTTTCAAAAATAACCTCCCAAAACGCCCTATGTAATGGGAGTGGGGGCGTTTTTTTTGGCTTTTTTTGAAAAATAACCCCCCACTACGGGTGGTCTTAGAGGAGTGCCCCTTACACCCTAAGCTAAATCTTTATACGTGGCAGGAACTTGTAAAGTAAAACTCCTAGGAACGTGGGCATCGAAAAATCTAAACCGCCAATGTTTAGCCTAAAATGCCAAACCGCGCGAAACAAAACCTTACTTTATTTTCATATCCCACTCGTCCACAGCTAGGGTTATTTCTTCACAACTTTTGCTACAAATCAGTTAGGGTTCTTTCAAATACGCGATTTCATCACAGATTTCCTCCAAGTCGCATTTAGGGCTTTTCAGAACTGTATTTTTATCGAAGGAAACAATTCATCTACTAAATCCACCTCAAATTGGTGATATTATTCTACCCTCTATTATACATTTCATATGTTTTGTGAGTTTGTCTGAATTGGATGATGATTTCATGTTAGGGTGAGCTTTTAACTTTTGAAATTAATCGTTGTAGGCAAAGTGTTGTTTGTGGAAGTGTAGAAAAGGTTCTACAGCAAGTGTTTTTGGTATATAGAGGGTTGGACGCAGGGGCGGATGCACCTTGTATCAAGGGGTAGCCTCCGCTACCGCTTGGTCGGAAAATTTTTGACGTATTTAGTGTAAATTTTGGAAAAATTTGACGTTTTTTCGATTTCGTTACCGCCTATTTATAAAACGTTCCCGCTTGGTCGGAATCCTAGATCTGCCACTGGTTGGACGGTAAGATCCCTTCTAGGAAGGCCCTTTAAAACAGATGTTTAAATATTGAAAATGTGATAAGGATTGAAATTGAATGAACTTGAAATTGATTAACAATGGTCAAGTCCTATTAACGCTCAGGGAACTTACTGATTGAATAAGATCCGAAAGTTCGTTAATGGTGGTTAAGAGAGAATTTAGGAGGGAAACTGATTATTATTTCACAAGATACCCTATACTATTACAACTATTACTATTTATATCCCCACCCCAACAACCCTACAACTGTCAGCTAACAATCTTTGTAACCGTTCAACTAACTAACAACCCCTGTTGTAACCACCCACTACTAACAACCCCTGTTGCTAACCTCTGTTACTAATACCCTCTGCTACTGATCCACTGTTAACTAATCACTGCTACTAATCCACTGTTATTAGTAACCCCTGTTGTACATTTATCCACTGATAACATCTCTATCCACTGCCCTTTAGCCCACTGATCATTTATCCGTATCAATACCCTCCCGATAACCTGATCCTTGACCCCAAGGATCAAAATTTGGAAATTTCTGCATCATCATCTTAGCATCTTCCCAAGTTGCATCTTCCACCCCACATGCTTCCATTTAATCAACCATTGCACCAACATTCTATTGAATTTTTTAAGAACCCTAGTGTCCACCACACTCTCAGGTTCCCTAACAGTGGTTTGCAGCACTTCTTCATTAACCACCGCTGTTGAAGTAGGCTCAGGACCATAATACTTTTTTAGCAATGATACGTGTACTGTAGGATGAATAGCAGACCCAGCTAGTAACTGCAATGTGTACGCTACTTCTCCTACCTTAAACAAAATCAAATATGGTCCAAAATATTTGGCTGTCAACTTTTGATTAAGCCGCTGAGTCACTGACTGCTGTCGGTAGTGTTGTATCTTCAAATATACCCAGTCTCCTATTTGGAAACTCCTTTCCGTTCGATGAGCATCAGCCAACTGTTTCATGCGTTGTTGCGACTTCTTCAAATTTTCTTTCAAAATATTAATCACCTCCTCCCTAATTACCAAACTTCTATCCATTGCTTCATTGTTACTTTCTCCCGGTAAATATGGTAAATGTATAAGTGGAGGCTGACCATAGATGACTTCAAATGGAGTGCACTGATAGCTGACTGATAAGTGGTATTATACCAATATTCTGCCAAGGGTAACCAATTAGCCCACTCATGAGGTTTTTCAAAACACATGCACCTCAAATAACCCTCCAAGCATCTGTTCAGCACCTCCGTTTGACCATCTGTTTGGGGATGGTATGAACTAGACATCTTCTGCTCTACCCCTTGCAGTAGCATCAGTTCCTTCCAAAAATTTCTAATAAACACCTTATCTCGGTCAGATATAATTGATTTAGGAGGGCCATGTAACCGATATATGTGATCCAAATATAGCTGAGCCACATCAACTGCAGTAAAAGGATGGTGTAAAGCGATAAAGTGGGCACCCTTGCTTAACCTCTCCACCACCACCAAAATGACATCTTTACCCTTGGATTTAGGCAACCCTTCAACAAAATCCATCGCTATATCTTCCCATACCCCTTGAGGAATTGGGAGAGGTTGTAACATCCCAGGATAAGCCACTGTTTCTGACTTACACTGCTGACAAACTACACAATTCTTAACATAAGCTTTCACCTCTTTGTGCAGCTTTGGCCAATAAAACAGTCTAGCAATTCTGCTAGTAGTAGCATGAATGCCAGAATACCCTCCTTGTCCTGAATCATGCATCCACTGCAGTATTTGCTGCCTTAAGGTTGTAGAACTACCAATGACCAACTTGCCCTTCCTTCTTAATTCTCCATTGGACCAACTATAATGACAGTGAGACATAGGATTCTGTTGAAGATCTTGAATGATTTTTAACAACTCCACATCATTAGACCACCCCTCTTTAATGGCTGCCTACATGTCTGTATGAACAGATGAGGCTGCTAATTGTAATATTTCCCCATGATTCACTCTTGATAATGCATCAGCCACTTTATTATCGACACCTTTTTTGTACATAATTTCAAAGTTGAATCCCATCAATTTAGATAACCACCTTTGCTGGAAAGGCGTGGAAATCTTACTATCCAACAAATATTTCAGACTATGTTGATCTGTTTTGATCACAAAGTGAGCATGAGCCAAATATGGTTGCCATTTTTAGACAGGATAAATGATAGCCAATAATTCTCTCTCGTAAGTGGACAAGGACATATGTCTTGGAGATAAGGCCTTACTGATATAAGCAATAGGGTGACCCTTTTGAATTAAAACAACACCTATTCCAAAACCAGATGCATCTGTTTCTACCACAAAGGTTTCTTGAAAGTTTGGCAGAGCTAATACTGGGGGTTGACACATACTCCTCTTCAAATGTTCAAAAGCTTGTTGAGCTGCTGACGACCACTGAAAAAAGTCTTTCTTAAGCAACTGAGTTAAGGGTTTGGTGATGCTTCCATACCCTTTCACAAATCTTCTATAATATCCAGTGAGGCCCAAAAATCCCCTCAACTCCTTAATATTAGTTGGTACCGGCCACTGTTGAATTGCAGAAACCTTTGATGGATCAGTTGCAACTCCCTGTTGAGATATTATATGCCCCAAATACTCCAATTGAGTAGCTCCAAATTCACACTTGCTTTTCTTAGCAACCAACTGATGTTGCCATAATACAGATAGGACATCTTTCAAATGAGATAAATGAGTATCCCAACAAGGACTATATACTAATATATCATCAAAGAAAACCAGTACATATTTCCTCAAATATTGTTTAAAAACCTGGTTCATTAAACCTTGAAAGGTAGATGGTGCATTAGTCAGCCCAAAAGGCATGACCAAAAACTCAAAATGACCATTATGACTTTTAAATGCTGTTTTATGGATGTCTGCATCATCCATTCTGATCTGATGGTACCCAGACTTGAGATCCAATTGAGAGAAAAATTTTGTACCATATAATTCATCCATCAAATCTTCCACCAATGGAATAGGAAACCTGTCAGGAATTGTAGCCTGATTCAGTTTCCTATAATCTATACACATCCTCCATGTACCATCTTTTTTCTTGACTAGAACCACTGGTGAAGCAAAAGAACTGGTACTGGACCGAATTACCCCTTGTTCTAACAAATCATTAGTCATTTTTTTATCACATCTTTTTGCACCACAGGATATTTATAAGGCCTTAAATTCACCCCATCAGTTCCTTGTTTCAATGGAATTCTATGATCATACTGGCCCCTAGATGGTGGTAGAGACTTTAAATCTTGGAAGACATCCCTGAAATCCTCCAATAGCCTTTGTAACTGGTGCTGTTGCTCCTTAGACTGCTGAGTTTTCTGTAGTACCATTGAAGTACTTATATTGCACCCTTCAATAGCATATACCTGTACCATAGACAATTCAGCCCTCTGCAGTTCCATTTTCTTCAAACTTCCCTTATTAAGTTGAGAAAACTTCTTTCCATACTGCCCTCTCAAAACTACCTTCTGACCATTAAACTTGAAAGCAATAGTTCTCTCATTATAATTCATTTTAATACTTCCCAGCTTTGTAAACCATTGTACCCCTAAAACCATATCACAACCTCCCAAAGGCATTACATACACATCAGCTGTGAATTGAATTCCTTGCATAATCCAGCAAAACCCTTTACCATCTGATCACAAACTTTTTCATGACCATTTGCTACTTTGACTAACATAGCCGGACCTTTAACCATCCTACACCCCAACTGTTTGGCTAATGCCATATCCAAAAACTTATGTGAGCTCCTCGTATCCATTAACAATTGCAATTCATATTTCCCGAAATGACCAGTGACCCTAATAGATTTATACCTGTCATTTCCTTCCACTGCATTTACTGAGATTTGAGCACACTCCATCTCAACTTCATTCTCTTCATCTCCATTAGGGGTGCAAACGAGCCGAGCTACTCGAGCTCGGCTCGAAAAAAAGCTCTAACGAGCCGAGCTTAAATGAGCTCGAGCTCGAGCCCGAGCCTAGAAAACAAGCTCGTTTAGTAAACGAGCCCGAGCCCGAGCTTCGCTTATCGAGCTCGAGCCGGCTCGCGAGCCTAAACGAGCTTTCTGTTTATATATTTTTTTATTAATATATTAAACATATATTTATATAATAATTACCATTTATATAAATATAAAAAAAATAACTTAATTATATGTATAATAATAATTATAATTAATATATATTAATTAATAAATACTAAACGAGTCGAGCCCGAGCCGAGCTCGAGCTTGAAAAATTACCTTCGAGCCGAGCTCGAGCTTAAGAAATAAAGCTTGAATCGAGCCGAGCTCGAGCTCGAGCTTTCATATGTTAAACGAGCTCGAGCTCGAGCCTGGTCGAGCTCGGGCTCGGCTCGGCTCGTTTGCACCCCTAATCTCCATCCTCTTCTTCTAGCCATTCAACCTCTATGTGATACAGCTGAGGTTTCTTATTACCCCTGCATATATGTTCTTGTGAATACTTCTCATCACAATTGAAACATAAGCCCTTAGACCTTCTTTCATCCATTTCACTTTTGGTCAAGGTCTTCCTAAACACATTCCTTTTAGGATCCAAACCTACTGACTTACTAAAGGGAACTGGTTGTTTATTGTTACTTGGGTTAGGTAAGATGGGTGGTTTAAAACCAACCCTTCCCTTCTTAGCTTTAATAGTGGCTTCTTGTAGTTTAGCCAAACAAAAGGCTTCTTGAATATTCTTAGGATTGAACATTCTTACCTGCAATTGTATCTCCTCTTCTAATCCTGCCATGAAGCAACTTAAAGCATACTCCATTGGCAATTGAAGCCTACTAATAATTGCATCAAACTTGTCATGATACTCTTGAACAGAACTGATTTGTTTCAAGTTCTTAAGATCAGTCATAGGGTCATCAAACAGCTTTCCAAATCTGACCTTCAAAGCTTCTACCAATTCCACCCAAGTCAAAACTTCTCCTTCAATTCTTTGTCTAGTAAAAGATTGATACCATTGTAATGCTTTTTCCTCAAAATGAATGGCTGCTAGTCTGACCTTTGTTGCATCAGACACTCTATCCAACTGAAAGAATTGTTCCACCTTAAACAACCATGAAGTTAAATCATCACCTTTAAACCGAGGAAGTTCAATTTTGGTCAATCTTGCTGCAAAATTGAATCCTTCTTCTTCATGTTGCGGACCTTGTCTTTGGTAATCTCTGCCATGGCCTTGGTTATTGACTATTTGAGTCAATTGTAAGGATAATCCAGTCACCATGTTCCTTAGTTTTTGGGTAAAGGGTTACCCCGGTGAATTTTATAAAGAATCAAAGAACAGGGTGTGACAAAAGTTGACACACACTACTAGACTTGACAGGCCAAGCCTAGGCACACAAAAACAAACGACCCAACACACCATGTTCCTTACTTCTTCTAATGCTTTTGTGTTTTCTTCGATCCGAGTGTTCATCTGCTGACTGCTTTCAGCATCATCGGTATCATTATGGCCATGTCTCTTTGTCATCTTTGAAAATGGAATTGATCTGAACAAGGATCAATTGGAAATTGAATTGAACGAACAACAATTGAAGGAATTCGATCGAAACAATGACCGAATTCAAGAATCGAAATTGAACGCAACAAATTCCCCAATTGACTGATTAGGGTTCAAAATTGAATTGAATCGAGAGTGTCCAAGGATAGACAGCTCTGATACCAATGATAAGGATTGAAATTGAATGAACTTGAAATTGATTAACAATGGTCATGTCCTATTAACGCTCAGGGAACTTACTGATTGAATAAGATCCGAAAGTTCGTTAATGGTGGTTAAGAGAGAATTTAGGAGGGAAACTGATTATTATTTCACAAGATACCCTATACTATTACAACTATTACTATTTATATCCCCACCCCAACAACCCTACAACTGTCAGCTAACAATCTTTGTAACCATTCAACTAACTAACAACCCCTGTTGTAACCACCCACTACTAACAACCCCTGTTGCTAACCTCTGTTACTAATACTCTGTGCTACTGATCCACTGTTAACTAATCACTGCTACTAATCCACTGTTATTAGTAACCCCTGTTGTACATTTATCCACTGATAACATTTCTATCCACTGCCCTTTAACCCACTGATCATTTATCCGTATCAAAATGCCTTTGATGGCAAGGGCAAGGCTACTTCTCTGCATAAAACTTTGGAGAATTTCAAGGAAACGACTTATCTTTGGCTTTCAAACAGGGCGAGCTCTTCGTTTCAGGTTTGGAGGATATGGGCCGGCCAAAATGTAGTTATGTGATTTGATTTTTTATGTTCTGTTTTTTTTTCCTGTTTGCTTGTAATTTTGTTCTCTCTCAGTTACTTGTTGGGAAGAGTTGTTTGGAATGAAAAGCCTTTCCATTAAAAAAGTTGCATTTTTTAGTAATCCTAGTAGCAAATCAACAGTTGTGAAGTTCTACTCTTTCTGATATTAATTTAGTTGTTATTAATTAATTATTTGGTGTTTGTTACATATGTCTGTTCTATATCCCGTTTCACTAATTATTCTTTGAGAATCGTAGATGACTTGATGGAAGTGCCTTGTAGGATTATCTCCTCTATTAGGCCAGTCGACACGGCAAACAAATAGAAATACGTGAAGTAAGGAAATAGGTGTCTTTTCCAAACGAAGATGAGCTTTGCAATTTGTTCCTGGATTAAGAGGTACATTTACTCAGCTACAAACTATCAGTACCTATATTCTATTTTCCTCAAACATATACTCTGCATTCCCCACATACATTTCATCTTCATACACATATAAGCTTATGAATACATATACTTATGCTTATATACACTTATATAGCTAACTTCTATAAACAGGGGAATGTTATGGAAGCTTATGCCACAAGTCGTCAATTTGAATCCAAAATATTTCTTCAGTCATGTTACAAGGTCTCTAATTGTATATCCATCAACCCAAGGGAATGCTACAACGTCGTTCCACAACCAGCAACAATCCAGCTTGGCAGAGGAACTTCATTTACCTCTATACTTGACTCTGGCTGCCCTCTTCACTATTTCAACTTTTACTATACTTATAGATTTTATCACTAAAAACTGTTAAAAGTAATATACTGTCTTTTGCACTCGATTTTTCAGATTACATTGGAAGATTTGACACTTTCAATTGCGATAAAAGAACAACATCTGGCAAAAGGCTTCTCAAGTTGTTGCTTCAAGATGAGAAGTAAGTAGTTACTCTCATTTATCATTACCTAACACTTAACGTACACTATAAACGTTGCTGTAACTACTAACTCAATCTTTTACCTTAGTGAAAAGTTGGATGAGGTACCATTATGGGAAGAAATTGCCAAAACAGTAGATAAAACAGCTTTAATACATGCCCCGTATCCGTGCATCGTGCTGTTACCTCAACGAAACTTACTGAATTCAGACGTATCCAGCTAACATGTACTACTGTTACTCACGTTTACATCAACCCGGCATAGAAGAGGCAAAGTATCTGGCTGCAAGGTTAAAACCTCTTGTTTTTACAAAGAGTATGTATCCTATTTGTAAATATAAATACTATATATACATTTATATCTATAATTGGTTACCAGGTTTAAAGAAAAATATAACGCTCTTTCCCCTGATGAAAAAACTCAAATGACACTAGCCAAACTCAAACAGAAGAATCCTGAAGAAATGAGTGTAATTTACAACTCCCTTTATAATTAAATTCATCCTTTCTTTATTTATACATATACTTTGATACTGTAATATAACTTTATCATATAATTTTACAGAAACGGAGTTTCACCTGCCAGCCTCAATTACAGATTTCATTGAAAACAGAACATGGTACTACAAAGGATGCACGCCCGTTGCAACAAGAAGCTAAAACAAGAGACGGCGTGTTAGTTTGCATCGACCATCTACACAAACAACAACCAAAATTCATGTAATACAATATACACACACACACACATTCATATACATATTAACGACAATTAAATCATTTGCATCCAACAGCAAAGATAAAGGACAGGACTGACGAAGCCACACAAACGCTATGTGATGATGCGGTTGTTCCCTTACGAAAAAGAATGCAGCCAGATAATTGTGCACGAAGGTACACTGATCCGGATGTTATACCTGACTCACTTCAAGCAATAAGGCACATCCCAAAAGTTTTCCAGCTTCAACTCAGCAACCGCATCCAACCAGGCTCACTAAGGTTTATTGTAAATCGTGTATTCGATTCCACTATCGTCCCACATGAGACATATACACCAATTGCTGCTAACAAAGGTAAAAAATCGCCTCACTTACATTTCACTTAGTTTATACTTGCAGCTTCTGATTAGACCATCAACTCATTTTTGTAGTGTCAACAACAGCTTTAGTGAACACCAACCCCAACAACATCGACCATCTCTCCGAGCACACAAACAATAACATCCGCTGTCAAAAGACAGCTCCAGTTCCCAGGTATGCATTCACTGAAATCCAAAAATTCAACTACTACATTACTACATCAAACCATAAACTGTACTACATCAACTTTTCCATGTATAGAGAGACCTTTCTAAGATTCTGGCATTTGCCACAGATGAAAACGCGGCCAAGAAAAAGGAGCAGTGAAGCACACTTCAACACCTATGATAACTTGTTGGCCTTTTTTTCACTGATGTAGATATACCTTTTGGGCAATGAAGAACCTCTGAAGTCCAACTTGAACACCGTCTTTACTGATGTAAATATACCTTTTGGGCAGTGAAGCATTTCTGAAGTCCAGCTTGAAGGCCTTTACTGATGTAAATAATATACCTTTTGGCTGGTTTACATATAAACCGTAAAACTTAGTTTTGGCGACTATAAATATACATATGCATATGTTTACTGGCACTACTCTTTATCTTAACTTTACTATGGACTTCTGAATCTATGTGCGCCTACCCGCAGCGTAGCACGGGTCCTGTTATTTGTTTCAATTAGATTAGCTGTTAATCTTTTTTATCTTCTTTATAGATTTATATCTTGTAGAAATTTGTGTATTGTTGGATTTGTGAACACAAGTAATTAATGTTATTTAATTTGAATTCGTAACTTCGTGAATTGGTGTAGTGATGTTTTAGCAAAATTGATTTTGGCTGGAAATACAATAAAAAATACATTCGTTATTTTGCAGCGTTTTCAAAATATTATATATTATTTATTTTATTGTTTTTAGCTTATGACAAAACCGCTGCTAAAGCTATTATTTATTATTTTAATTTATTTTTGGTAACCGCTGCTAAAATAACTTTGACAACGCTGCAAAAGACTGCGTATTTTTCGAGGCGCCAACTTTTGAAGCGCTCCATAAACGCTTCCAAAAATAAATTCCACCACTTCTAAAATTATGTTTTGTACTAATGTAGTAATCTAATTAATATTAAGTCCCTCGGGTTTAAACTATTATTATTTCACAAATAATAATCTACCTACTCGTGAACATATACGATTCGTGTACCAACGTGTAACTCTTCGGATCGTACCGAGTTAGTTACGTTGACTTTAATTAAGGTCGGACATACATATATCCAACAATCTCCCACTTGGACGATTTTAATTAAATGAGTCAACGTGTGCAGAGTTGGACGCCTAGCTGCATCGCACTGCTCTTAACACGGCATGACACTTTACAGTCGTCAACTAGTTCTTTGCGTTCAAGTAACACTTTACTTAACCAAATACTATAGCCCTGATAATTCTATCAATAAGTCCCTTCTTTATAGAACATTCGTTGATCATAAGACATGGATCATTCATTCTTATATAGTGATCAACCATTCTCTATTCTCGTCTTTAATTCAAAGTTGTTTAACGAACTACTTTTAGTCCGAGCGTGGCCACGCGTTTATTCCAGCTTGAGTTAACGAGGGCGCCAGAATGTCTAAACTTCTAATCCCATAGAAGTATAGAATTCCATCAGCATCATACAACTCCCACTTAACCTTGGATTCCTCCCAACGCTACCCGGATTACTACCCATGTTTCAGGACAGTGTTAGATAACATTAAAGATTGTCCTTGATCAATGTAGTTTAATATGTGCCTAAGGAAAAAGGACAGATTAAACATATCAATATCAAAACATCTCATGACTTAGATCCATGGAGATCGTTTTGAAGCGAGTCACATCCAATATCATTCCCTAGTGATATCTGTGAATTTTGATTCTCAAACTCTTGAGTTATTCATCTCATGAATACAATCATCCCAATTCACAATAGTCTTACATTCAAATTCATTCCCATGTAATTTGATCGACTACGGATATTTTAGAATACGCTTATTCAAGGATATAAACATACAAATAACGAACACAGTTACAAAATAATTAAACTTGCATTTAACCAATAAATCAAATAACTATTTCAATGTTACTGTTGTAGTTCAAAATTAAAACATCAATACTAACTACAGATCATGCCCACTGTCTAGCAAATCTAAGCCCTATTTTTCCAATATGCTCCTCATGTTTAGCTTGAGGTAGAGGCCTAGTAAAGGGGTCAGCCAGATTTAGATCCGTATGAACTTTGCTTATTACGATGTCTCCACGCTCTATTATCTCTCTAATATAGTGGAATTTCCTGAGTATATGCCTTGTGGTTTGATGCGACCTTGGTTCCTTTGCAAGGGTAATGGCACCAGTATTGTCACATAGCATCTCAATCGGTTTATTTATGTTAGGCACAACATCGAGATCAGTAATGAACTTCTTCATCCAGGCAGCCTCCTTAGCAGCATCCGATGTAGCATTGCATTCTGATTCACAGGTGGATTGAGAAACCACACTTTGCTTCGAGCTCTTCCGAGTAACAGCCCTACCATTCAGAATGAAAACATATCCCGTCTGTGATCTTGAATCGTCACGATCAGTCTGGAAACTTGCATCACTATAACACTTAACTGATAGCTCTTCATCCAGTCCTCCATATATTAAGAACATGTCCTTAGTCCTTCTTAAGTACTTAAGAATGTTCTTCACTGCAGCATAGTGACTCTCTCCTGGATTCTGTTGATATCTACCCGTCATGCTAAGAGCATACGAGACATTAGGTCTAGTACATAACATGGCGTACATGATGGAACCGATAGCAGAAGCATATGGAACTCTTTCCATTTTCTTCTTTTCCTCTTCGGTCTTAGCACACTGCTCGCCATTAAGAATGGTTCCATGTGCCATGGGCAAGAGCCCCCTTTTTGAGTCTTGCATTAAGAAGCGTCGTATGACCTTATCGATATATGTACTTTGACTTAAACCTAATAACCGCTTTGATCTATCTCTATAAATCTTTATTCCTAGAATATAAGCGGCTTCACCAAGATCTTTCATTGCGAAACATTTTCCCAACCAAGCCTTAACATCTTTTAGCATAGGGATATTGTTTCCAATGATTAGTATGTCATCTACATACAGAATTAGAAAAGTGATATAGCTCCCACTAGATTTCTTGTAAACAAACGGTTCATCTTCGTTTTTAATGAAGCCAAACTCTTTAATTTTCTGATCAAAACGAAGATTCCAGCTGCGAGATGCTTGCTTCAATCCATAGATGGATTTATCTAGCTTGCACACCTTATTAGGATTATTTGGATCGACAAAACCTTCAGGTTGAACCATATAGACATCTTCAAGTAAGTGTCCATTAAGGAACGCGGTCTTGACATCCATTTGCCATATCTCATAGTCATAATATGCAGCAATGGCAAGTAGAATTCTAATAGACTTAAGCATGGCTACTGGCGAGAAAGTTTCCTCATAATCAATTCCTTGAGTCTGAGTGAACCCTTTCGCTACAAGCCTTGCTTTGTAGGTTTGCACATTTCCATCCATGTCGGTCTTCTTCTTGAAGATCCATTTGTTTCCTACAGTCCGACCTTCGGTAGGAAGATCAACCAAATCCCAGACTTGGTTATCATGCATGGATTGCATCTCTGCATTCATGGCTTCTTGCCATTTCTTAGATTCTGAATCCAACATTGCAGCTTTGTAAGTAGCAGGTTCAGCTTCATCAATCATGAAGATATCGTCATACCTTTCTGGGGCACGACGATCCCTAATACTTCTTCGAACACTTGGTGTTTCTATTATTTCTTGAGTCCTCTCAGGCTCAACTTCAACAACTAGATCAGTTACTTCTGTTTCTGTCTGAACAACTGGTTCAGTCACCTGTGATTCTCAAATTTCTTTAAGATCCACATGGTTTTCTCCAATCCCTCGTGCCAGAAGCTCTTCCTCCAAGAAAGTGCCTCTGCGTTTAGTGAAAATCTTATTTTCAGCGGGATGGTAGAAAAGGTAACCGATCCTATTAGTGTATCCGACAAAAACCACTTTTTCGCCTCTGGGATCTAGTTTATCTGAAGATTCTAGAGTGACATAAGCGTTACATCCCCAGACCTTGAGATAGGATACTTTTGGTTTCTTTCCATGCCATATCTCATAAGGCGTTTTGTCAACCTTCTTCGTTGGAGCTATATTCACAAGTTTTGCGGCAGTTTCCAGATCATAACTCCAAAAGGAGCGTGAGAGGGTTGTTCGACACATCATTGATCGAACCATATCTAATAAAGTTCGATTTCTCCATTCAGACACACCATTATGTTGTGGCGTTCTAGGTGGAGTGAGCTGTGAAACTATTCCACAATCCTTTAGATGGTCGATGAACTCCTGACTAAGATATTCACCGCCTCGATCTGATCGAAGCATCTTAATAGTTCTATTTAGCTGATTCTCTACTTCGTTTTGGTGCTCCTTGAACTTTTCAAATGTCTCATGTTTATGCTTCATAAGATAAACATAACCATATCTACTAAAATCATCAGTGAATGTAACAAAGTATCTTTCTCCATGTCTTGACATTGTTCTGAATGGACAACATACATCTGTATGTACAAGTCCCAATAGATCATTAGCTCTTTCTCCAACATTTGAAAAAGGTGCTTTTGTTAACTTTCCACTTAAGCATGATTCGCATTTGCCAAACGTTTCCGAACCCTTAGAATCTAAGATTCATGCGGTTTTAAGTTGTTTAACACGGTTCTCGCTTATGTGACCAAGGTGGTGTTTGTTTTTTACAAGAAGAGCTTCTTGGCCTCTTCTGTCTGCACCGTGCAGACGCGAGAAGAGGTTTAGCCTCAGGAGAGTGTTTGTTTTTTTTTCTTTGAGAAGTGCTTTTTACCTCTCCCCACCTCTTTTTGAGGAATAGATAAACCTTGAGCTTTTTACCTCTTCCCGTCATTTTTTCTATTCCCCTTTTTTTCTAGGGTTCATCCTCTCCAAAAGCAAGCCACCACACCTTCCGCCACCGATTCCGCCGCCTCCCTCCTCCTCCTCCCTCCGCCACCAAGACCGCTGGCTCCCTCCTCCTCCTCCGTCCGCCACCAGGTAAGCAGATTCGTTTTTTGCTCTCTTCTTAACTGTGTTGCTAGGTGCCTTCTATGTGGTAATATGCATCATATGAAATTATGAATACGAAATAGTAGATGTTTTGTTGACAAAGTATTGATTAATTTGTTTATTCAAGTTCTATAAGCATATTCATTTTTTGATTTAGTTTTTTTTATTCAAGTTCTGTAAGCATATTCATTAGTGGATTTGTAAGCATATTCAAGTTCTGTAAGCATATTTATTAGTGGATTTGTAAACAAAAATTATTAAATGGTTCCATGACGATGTAGTGGATTTGTAAATAGAAATAAATATTTATTGAATTTCAATTTAAATATTGAGATGTTTGATGAAAAAAGGTCATCTAGTTTTTTTTTAGTGTAACTGAGATTTGGATGGAGATATGGCTCTACTTCTAGAATGTAAATGTGGTTATACATTTTGGTTGAATGATTGTTGTTTGATGAAAGTTTCGTTCTTTATCTTTGTTGAATGATTTTTTTTTAGTGTAACTGAGATTTGGATGTAGATGTTTGATGAAAGTTTCGTTCTTTATCTTTGTTGAATGATTGTTGTTGATTAATAGAAATGGGAGATAAACACGTTTGGTCAAACGATCAACTAAAATGCTTGCTTGAAACTTGCATTGAGGAGGTTAACAAAGTGGGTAGAAAAGGCTTGAGTTTGCACAAAGAATCTTGGACTAGGCTAGGAAACGTTCTCAAGGAAAGGTTTGGCATTGATTTGGCTCAAAAACAAATGAAAAACGCTCATGACAATCTTAAAGCCAAGTATGTAGGTTGGTGTTATTTGAGAGAAAAAACCGGTAACATATACAACCCGCAAACAAATATGTTTACATTAACCAATGAGGAATGGGAGGATTTTAAGAAGGTATGTTCGATTGCCTTTACCCGGTAACAAAAAAAATACTATTAACTTATAATTTTTTGAGAGAAAAAACCGGTAACAAAAAAATACTATTAACTCATAATTTTTTTTACTTCGGGCTTAGGGGCATCCGAAAGCTGGAGGTTTGAAAACGGGTCCGTTACCTTTCCCCGAACTATGCGCACAGCTGTTTGATGGTAACACCGCTACTGGGAATTCCAGGTGGACCCCAACCCAAGTGACATCGGGTGTTGGATCTAATAGTAATCGGGGTCAGTCACTGATGCTTATGGACTCTGTTTTTAATGAAGTGGAAGATGATGCTGGCACTTCAGAGGGCCCTACCGAGCCCACTGCCGAACCCACTCCTGAGCCTACTCATGAGCCTAACCCAGAGGGCAATCCAAAGAAAAAAGACAAAAACCTCCAAAAAAACTATCAACAGTGATGATTTAGCAGCTAACATGAACATGGCTTTGCAGACTTTAATCAAAGGCAAAGAAGGGTCAACATTCACTGATTGTGCTGAGAGGTTGAAGCTAGTTGGCTTAAACAAGATGGATCCTTTATTCTTAGTTGCTTTTAACATCTTTGGGAGAGGCTCGGATATGAGAGAGGCTTGGATGACATTGCCAGAAGATCCTGAGGTGTTACACGGGTGGATCACGATGACGGCAAAAAATTTAGGACTTATTAAGGAGTAGTAAACATTATGGTTGTTTGTTATTGTTTGCTTTTATGACTTTCTTGAAACATTGAAAACTTTGTATGACTTTTGTGACTTTCTTGAAACATTGAAAACTTTGTATGACTTTTGTGACTTTCTTGAAACATTGAAAACTTTGTATGACTTTTGTGACTTTCTCGATGCTTAATGGTTTGTTTTTAACGCAGGATCACGATGGACAATAATCAAAAATTACTTCTCGTTATTCTTATGTACTTGTATGTCCGTTTTTTTTGGAAGAGAGGTTTGAAAAGAATGCGAGACAATGATTCAAACATGACGGGGCATCAATACACGTTAGAGTTATTAACTGGAAATCCAAAACAATGCATTGAAATGCTTCGTATGTCACGTGAATCTTTTGTCCGACTATGCGCACATTTTAGAGTTAATTATTCGTTAGTTGATAGCAAACACGTATCGGTTGAGGAGAAAATGGCAATGTTTTTGATGGTAATCGGTCATAATCAACGGTACGTGGTTATCAAGCGTAGATTTCAACACTCGAAGCAAACAATCCATAAATTTTTTTATGAGGTTTTGGATAAAATGATGCTCTTCGCCAGAGACATGATAGTGCCAACTTCTTTCAACCCGAATCCCAATATACCAGGACATAACAAGAGACTTCGACGGGTTTTTAAAGGAGCGGTAGGTGCATTGGATGGAACTTTGATACATGCTGTTGTCCCTGCTAGTAAACAAGATTTATACAGAGGAAGGGGCAAAGGTGATTGTTATCAAAACGTATTAGCAATTTGTGACTTTAACATGATTTTTACGTTCATTGTGGCCGGCTGGGAAGGAGTAGCACATGATGCTAGAATATTATCCGAGGCACTTGTCGATCCACATGCACCATTCCCGATTCCACCACCAGGTATGTTTATGTTGGTTAATTATTCATATGTTAGATTACTAATCTAATAATTGAATTGTTTTACAGACAAATATTATCTTTGTGATGCCGCATATGCACACACTCGAGGGTTTATGGCTCCATATCGTAATGTGCGGTATTGGCTTGGTGATTTTCGTCGGAGACGCGCATTGACTAATAAAGAAAAGTTTAACCATGGACATGCAAAACTTCGGAACGTAATCGAGCGTTCATTTGGTGTCTTGAAAGCACGATTCCCTATATTGAAGCGGATGGCACCATTTCCTTTAATCACACAAAGAAACATTACCATTGCATGTTTCGCGCTACATAATTTTATAAGGAAAGCGGGTTTGAACGATGAATTGTTTACTGAATATGATCAACCCAATGTGTCGTTACATAATAGGCAAGTGCATGTTGATGCTGATGAAGACGAGGTTGGAGCACATGGTACTGCAGCTGATCGAGAATATATGACTCACTTACGTGATGAGATTGCCGAGCAACTAATGCAAAGTATGGAATAAACGATTAAAAAAACATTGTTCTGTTTAATAACTATTATTTCAATGTTGTGGTTTTATGAATATTATTTTAGTGTTACGTGGTTTTATGAAATATATTTCGGATTAATAAAACAGTTTTCTTTTTAAGTTGAGTCTCTTTCAGCAGACTGCAGAAGTTAAAAAAACAAACAGTCTTCTTCTTGCAGACTGCAGAGGTTTAGTCCACCTCTTCTCCTGTAGATGTCTGCAGATGTGGCCTGCAGCAGAAGAGGTTTTCATGCAGAAAAAACAAACAGCACCCAAGTCTACAATGCCACATATACGTATCGTTAAAGTCCAACTTATTATGTTTATGGGAGATGTTGCATAATATGTTATTGTTTTGGATTTCTATCTCACAGATTCCATTGTTTGGTTTTGTGTCAAAGTAAAATACATCATTAAAATAAGCAGAAATAAATTCACCATTAAAATGATGATTGAAACCTTGTCCATGCAAAGCAGAAACCGAAACAATATTTCTAGTAACACTAGGAATAAAATAAACATTGTTCAAAACAAGTTCTAAACCAGAAGGAAGTAAAAGAACATATTCTCCAATCGCCTTCACAGCAAGTCTTTGTCCATTTCCAACATGGACCTCCAAGTCGCCTTGTTTCAGCTTCTTAATCTTTCTTAGTCCCTGCAAAGCATTACAAATGTGAAAACCACATCCTGTGTCAAACACCCATGTTTTGCCAGAAAAAGAAAAGATTTCAATAACATATATACCTGAGGACTCTCCTCCTGAAGCCTTGGCTTGCTTCAGTTTAGCTAAATACTTAGCACAGTTCCTCTTCCAGTGCCCAATTTCATTACAATGAAAACACTTGGCATCCTTCTGAGGCTTCTTGTTTGCAACTAATTTGCCTTTGCCCTTCCCTTTGACCTGATTGCCCCTTTTCTTGGTGTTAGGTTTCTTAACATGACCCTCCTTGATCATCAACACTGGTGCAGTCTTGCTGGGTATATTCACCTCAGCAGTTTTGAGCATCTGATGCAGCTCTGCAAGTGTCTTCTCCATCCCATTCATATTGTAGTTCACAGTGAACTGATCATATGACTTAGGCAATGAGTTGAGGATGATATCCCCAGCTAATTCATCACTCAAGGGGGATTCCAGACGAGCCAAGTGATCAACATATGCCTTCATTTTTAGCACATGAGCACTAACTGATGTACCCTCTTGCATACGAGTGGTTATGAGTGATCTCATCACATCAAACCTCTCATGAGGAGCCTTCTGTTGGAACATTTCAACCAGGTGCTCATTCATCTCATATGCCATCTTGTCATCCATGGTCCTTTGAAGTTCAGGAATCATGGATGCTAACATTAAACATGAGACTTTCGTAGAGTCATCAAAGTGCTTTGCATAGTTTCTATATGCAACAGTTTGCTGATTGATGGGTTCATCAGGGACTGGCGTTTCAAGAACATACAGTTTGTTCTCCGCCTTGAGAACAATTTTCAAGTTGCGGTGCCAGTCCATGAAGTTGGAGTGGTTCAGTTTGTCCTTCTCTAAGATGGACTTGAGAGAAAATTGGGAGGAATTGTTTTCAGTTGACATCTACAAAGTTCAAAATTAATTAATTAGTATTTTATGTTTTTAATATCTTAATTTAATTTTATGACCCAAAAACAAAATTTTAATTAAGATGAGATCCCGATTCATCATATGACAGTGAATTGGCTTAAGCACTATCCACTGGTATGATTATGTAGGTAAACAACGATTGTTAATTGTGTCCACTACACAACTCTCCATTTGTGGTTATCGCTTAAAACGATGTATGTTTAACCCCAACTATGCCCATTTGATGAACAAGCGATGTTTTGTTCTTTACTGTTAACTGTAACACCGGCCTATGTTACACAGGAAACGCGATGATTACCTTTTTTCATGATGGACGCCCAGATGCAGGGTATAGCACTAACATTTGGGTTCGATTTAGAATGAAGTGTTAACTCGTTAAGGGTGGCATAAAACATCAATTTAAAATTTGGTATTTATTTTAATATTTACCAAAAATATTTTGAATAACTCGTAGCATGAGGCGAGTTACACAGTAGTTTATAAAATCCGATTTTATATAATTCGTGATAATAGAAACTCCTTTCCACGCTCGCACGATATAGTTTTAAATACCCTATTAAACTATGTCGGTCGTTTTATCGCGAATGATCTTGTTTTAAATATTAATAAAAACCTTTTATTAATTATACTTTTCAGTTTTATAAAACTTGTTTTAATAAAACCGTTGTCTTGATTGTGAAAAATTTGTTTATTTTGTGTTATCTAGATTATTTACAATAAATAAAACACAACCACAAAACACAAATAAAAAAAACGAGTCGAGCCCCCAATAGGTTGGCCGTTTCGTTTTAGCCAGAAACGAAACGAACTAGTCAAAAAGGGTTTCAAAAGCTAATTTTTGAAAGCTCCCACTTGACCCGCGATCTCTATTTTCATGGTACCTGTTCGCCATTTATCTTGATCTTGATCTTGTACTCGAAGGATTACAATAATAAATTTGAAAATACAATAAAACCAAATCTATTCTAATCCTATCTATTACATCGGATCCAATATCCGCAACAAAATACAAATCAAAAATACTATTACATCGGATCTAATATCCGAAAAAAATACAAATCAAAATAAAACCATAACCAACACAACCATGACAAAGGTCATAACCTAGGGCTCGATTCACATCACAATCCATAGACAACCAAAAGCTTTTAATCTTTTGTCAAAACAAATAATTTTTGACAAATAAAACATAGATCAAAATTGTAACTTTACCATCTATACGCGTGTAACCGTGGCTCTGATACCACTGTTGGGAATCATGCTATCAAAATAATAGCGGAAGCGGTTTATATAATTTACCAAAAGCCGATTATACAAATTTGATTTATTAATCCGATTAATAAATATTCCCAATCAGGATCAAGGTTATACGCGTATAAACAAATAAAATGAATAAACAACCATAGAGGGTTTTAGTAATCAACCTTTGACGACTACACCGGAATTGTAACACGCGGGTTACAACGAATCCTCGCTAGTAGGAAGTTCACAACCGAGCACAAGATACCCGAGAGTAGAACCGGCCAAGAAGAAGGCGGCGGCGATGCTTGGTCGACGACAAAAGGGTGGCGGCCAAGCTTAGGAGGGTGGCAAGGGTTTTGTGGCTTTATAAAAGCGTGTCTATGATTTCCACCTTAAACATCCTTTTATAAAATCCAATCTTACATTAAGGCCCTTTAAGATTATACAATTATAATCCTCTTAATAATAATCTAGTTAATATTTAGTCCCTCGGGTTTAAACTATTATTATTTCACAAATAATAATCTACCTACTCGTGAACATATATGATTCGTGTACCAACGTGTAACTCTTCGGATCGTACCGAGTTAGTTACGTTGACTTTAATTAAGGGCGGACATACATATATCCAATATATAACACATTGAAAAATGAAAAAAAAAATCATATACATAATCATAAACTTGGAAAATAACATATATATCTGACAAAAACTAACAAATATCATGTATACCTAGGGGTGTAAATGAGGTGGAGCGGCTCGAGAGCTGCTCGGTATCGAATCAGATTGGTAAAAAGCTAGAATGACCCGAGCCTTATTGAGCCATATGACTTGTTGAGTTATCGAGCCCCAGCTCGAGCTTTACATACAAAACTCTTATAGACTTGCGAGCCTAAACGAGCCCAAATAAATTTTATATTACGTTGTTATATATAATATACCTACTATTTAGCATTGGCAAGCCGAGCACTTGTTGAGCCTTGGCTCGTTAAGCTATCAAAGCGAGCTCAAGTCAAACTTTTAGCCCGTTTAGAATTGATTTCAAATTACCTCGAGCCGAAACAAGCCAAATTCGAGCTCTTGGGTTTTACTTTCGAGCTGAGCTCGATCTCAAAATAATAGGCTCAAACCGAGCCGAGCTCGAGCTTCATAATCGCATGATGAGCCTAGCTCGAGCCTAGTTGGACTTGGACTCGGGCTCAACTCGGCTCGTTTACACCCATATTAATATACCTAATTAAAGGAGATTTTACTTTATGACCATTTTACCCTTTTTCATGATTCTTTTATAATCTAATTTCTTTTATCCATATCCATATCAAAATCCAAAATCGTCTTTGTCTCTTCTCTCTTACGAGGCTCAGTGGCAATCGCCTTATGAAGAATCATTTTCGCTACGACTCCAGTGGGTTCCCTTAACCAAGCCAATGCTTATGAGTACCCGACTCATTCTCCAACAAGCACGCGGTTAAATGCCTGGATCCTCTCACTGCTTGGAAGCTTACGGGTTCATATTCTATTTCATTCCCCGATGGGGATTCTTTTCATCATTCCCTTATGGTACAACTTCGCTATCGGTCGATCACCCATGAGTATTTAGCCTTGTAAGGTGGTCCTTGTTGATACACACGGGATTCCACGTGCCTAGTGCTACTCAAGTTAGAGCGTAAGCTAGTAATGCTTTCGGCAACTTAACTTTCGCCCCTTAGGGTACAACATTCTACTACTTCGCTTAGCGGCATGACAAGAATCTAGTAATAGCGCAATTAATATTCCAATCATGTATTAATCACATCATATATCGCAAAAAGAAGTTGCATGAAAGCATAATCACATGGGTTCTGAACGTTTTTTATTCAACATTAGCGCAAATACATTTATATATTATATTGCAACAGATCTTCCAACCAACTTTTTGGAAGATTTTGGCTCTTTTAAGCCTTCAACTTTAAATCTCAGCCCTTTAAAGTCACTTAAAAACTTTTAGAAGCAGCAGTTGATGACAGTTTCACACATTCTCTCTCTCCTATTCCTATTCCTATTCCTATTCTTATGCATTTAGCGATGGTTAGAGTTACACAATTCTTTATATCTAGTTCCATCCACAATAGGCAAGTGTACCTATTATTTTTAGTAAAGTTTATATAAGAACCAAGTATCGAACCCAAAGAACATGACTTTTACTACTCAACTTTTTATGTTACCACCTAGTTAATTGAGTAAAATGCACAGATAGTCACTATGGTTTGGTGAAATTTCACTTTTAGTCCCCAACTTTTTAGAATTACACTTTTAGACCCTATGGTTTGACAAGTTGTTACTCGGATAGTCCATGTGGTTTGACAAGTTGTTACTCGGATAGTCCTCCATCTGCTTTGGGGACTATCCGAGTAACAACTTGTCAAACCACAGGGACTAAGATTGTAATTTTGAAAAGTTGGGGACTAAAGATGAAATTTCACCAAACCATAGGGACTATCCGTGCATTTTACTCTAGTTAATTACTTATCTTTTGCTTGTTTTTTTTGTCGACTAAACATAAAAGCTAGAAAATAAATGTGAGTAATAGTAATAAGTGGAGAATATCAAGATCACAAGAAGTATTGATTTAGGTATGGAATCCACTTGAGATTAATTATAGTTAAGTTATTGGTGTTGTGGTTTGGTGAACTTAATTGAATAGATCCGGCTCCTAGCTACGGTTACCGATGGGTTTTTATTAAATTTACAAATTATGTTTTTGATGTTAAAATGGAAGGGCTTCGGTTAAGGTTACCTCATTCCCTTAACCTAGAGGAAAGCTTGTTTATCAAGCCATCATCCTAGGTCTAGATTAAATATATCTAACTACGCTAAGTTGTCCCTTGATAAAGCGACATAAAGTTGTCCATGCGAAAATACTGAATCCGGAAGATAAACACCAACATGCGGAATTGTTTGACCTTGAGCTTTGTTGATTGTCATGGAAAAGCTAAGTCGAATGGGAAAGTGTTTTCTTTTCAGCTTGATTAGGAACATGTCGTCTTCATAAAGACACAATGGGATTCTTGGCAAAAATACTCTTTTTCCGGCATGTTGCCCGATAGTTATCTCTGCATCAATAACATTGCGTCGGAAGCCTTTACATATCAATCTAGTGCCATTACACAGACCATGTGATGGATCGATATTCCGCAAAAATATTATAGGGCAACCGATTTTTAAACGAAGTATATGAGGCGGCAAACCACTAACAGTTAGTAAGTTTAAGAACTCGACCGGCTAGAAGTTGTGCCGATCATCTTGGACTTTATCAAAACTGTAGTAAACCTTTTCATCCACTTGAAACATGTCAATCATTTGAGCATTGATTTTTACTTTGTTTGGCAATAGACATAGGTGTGCACTATTGTTATATATTTATAGGATAACTTTAATAGCACATTAGGGTTTAACTTTAAAAAGTTTGTATTTCTCGATTGGATTTCTATCAGATTTGGCACCCCTTTAGTTAGAAAGTTTGTTGTGTTTTTTATCCAGTTTTTGAAGATGTATTATGTTTAGATTACTGAGATTTTTCCTAAAAGTTTTTTGGTTGAAAACTTATTTACCAAACTTCTAAAAAACATTTTTATAAAAAAGTTTTTATGAAAACTAAAATTCCAATTTGTTGAATATGGTATTTTATGTATAAAGTTTTTTTAATTAGATTTTAAGACGAATATAATAGTTTTTATGTAGGTTTTTTTGAATTACATATTTAAGACGGATAAAAAGTTTCTACGATATGTTTATTAAAAGGTCTGGAAAATGAAGAAACTTCGTTGAACGTAGATTTAATTTTTCAGCCACCGACCACAACGAAATATAAAGCTATTTTTGTTGCGTTTAATATAATTTAGTGTATAGTTATTTCACTTGTAGGAGACATGTCTCTCATAAGAATAGTTCTCGTCTCTTTTTCATTCATGTTGCTATGTTATATAAATTACAAAAAGTTGAGAATCTTGAAGGCTTGATGATTTGGTTATTAATAAGGAAACTTAAATATGAAACTTAATACTTTTAGGAATTTGCATGGGTTGATCCGTGTCAGCTTTGGGCTTAAACCGAACCAAAACCGAAAATCCAGTTTCTAAGTTTTAGACTCTTATCCGGTTTTGGTTTTCTTGTTTTGGTTTTTGCGTGTGGGTTCGGTTTAGTTCAGTTATGATTTTGTTCATTTAGGTTTGAAATGTTTGGGCCTGTAAAAATATTCCAAAATAATTAGGCTTAAAACTTTTGTACTAAATTTTTGTTAATCATCTTTTTAATAAACTCGGGCTTAAAAACTCTTGGCCTAAAATAATGAAAGAACAATATATTTAATAATATAACTGAAATTGAAGCGTAACTACTGGTTAAAAAAGACCAAACTGTCAGTCATCAGCTTAGGTAAGTTTTTATGGTTTGCTTTTGTCAGCTCTTTCGATTTTGGTTCGTTAATCAATTATTTTAGTTGAGTTCTTTGTTATCGACCTTGTAAACTATCATTAATATTAATTACGAGCTACTATTTTTTATATAAAAGGAGGATTTCATTATGTTGTTTATGATTACTGACTTTGTCTTGTTTTTGTAAATAAACAATAGCATTTTTCAATGGCTTAGAAGACCATATTGAAATTATCTTCATGGCAATTTGGTGGACTCAGTCTTCTGCTCGTGGGTTTGTTGTTGATCTGGCTGTAGGCTTTTTTTGTTTTGTTTTGTTTTGTTTTGTTTTTTTTTTTTTTTGTCGTTATGCTTGTAGGAAACACGCTGAAAAGGGTTGGAATGTGACGGTGTAAACTGGACAAACCTGAACAGGGCACCGTTGTAAATTTTAATCCGCACAACACTTACGGTTGCAATTAAATATGTATAAGTAAAATGATATTATTTTATGGTGTTTACTTCTGTTCAACCTGCTTATCCTTTAAATAAAATATTATGGATATATAACGTGGATCTTCGACTAAAAAACGTAATGTAAATAACCTGCTAAAATCGAGAAAAAGGTTATTCCATTATTTAGGGGACATCATCTAATTCAAACAAGTGTGTTTTAGCCTATTAAAGGTTTCTCTTTTTCATTACGGCCACATACGAGTTCATTAGGTATAAAACATTAATTAGATGGAGAAAACAAATAAATTTTAATATATTCAATTAGATAAAACAAGTGAGCTTGTTTGATTTACTACCTGCGAACCCATATAAGTGTGTGCACCCAATCAAGTAAATACACAAACATACAGAATACGAACCAGGCTCACATCAAACCCGTATGTGCAAGGTTTCAAAATTTTATCTAGTCGCCAGAAGTGGTGAACAATCTTAATCAAACAAAAATCCGAGTGAAAATGGTTGGAATATTATTAAATTGATAATAATGACAACAACATAGAGAGTCTTGAGCATTTGAAATGTGATAGGACACATTGCTTTAATCACGTGTACACTAATGTATCATCTACTTGTACATTTTAATCCGCACAACAATAATGACCAAGACAACTATCGAAACGTCAACAAAAATGAGTAGGTCATCACGGTACCTTTGGATTTTTTTAAAACATTATAATTTGTAAGATTTGACAAAAATATGTAAAAGAATTCTACGTTTGTTGTGGAGGGGAAAAATGTAATTAATTAGCCATAATTTTGTTAAAATAAAAGAGATTTAAATGTAATAATATGAGGGATTAAAATATAATTAGTGTTTAAAAGACCAATTTACCCTCATTTTAGAGGTATTTTTATAAATAAAGAGAGAAAAAGTTCTTATTTTTTAGGTATATCATAATGCATGAGGGAGGGACATTTTAAGATACCCAAAAAATAATAACTTTTTCCCACTTAAATTGTAAATACAATTCTAAAATGATGGTAAATTGATCTTTTAAACAATAATTGTATTTTAGCCCCCTATTTATTACACTTAAATTCTTGAGTTTTAGCATAATTATGGGTAATTACTTACACTTTTCTCCCTCCACAACAACTTATAATTCTTTTACATATCCTTGCCATATCTTATAAACTATAATATTTTACAAAAATCCAAAAGTACCGTGATGACCTACTCATTTTTTTCGATATTTCGATAGTTGTCTTGGTTAGTATTGACGTATGGATTAAAAGGTATAAGTAGATGATGTCTTAGTGTATAAGTTATTAAAGGCCAACGTACTTAGCCATTATCCCAGAATGTTTAGCCATTATCCCAGAATGTCAAGTGATTAAATACCGTTAATTTAATCCTCTCATCTAGATTACACTTTAATCACTCATCTTTAACAAAATTATAGATAATTAGTTATTAGTTACAATTTATCCTCTAAAAAAACTAATTGTCCCTACGAGTTTTAAACGGTCATAACTTTTTGGTACGTTAATATTTTTTTTTTTAAATTACACTCTATAAACGAGTATTTTATTCTCTTTAATTTAAGTATAGTATTGATATAGTTTTTTTAAATTAAACACGGGTATTTTATTCTCTTTAATTTGAATATATCATTGCTATAGTTTTTTTTAATTAAAAAATTGATTTATTACGTGATTAACAATGTTTAAGGGTGAGTAATAACTGAATCGTAGTGCTGGCTTAAGGGATAGTCAAAACAAGCCATTGCTTTGGGCCTCCAATATTCAAGGGCCTCCAATGTTTAATTTATGTTATATGTATCTGCACTTTTATTATTTGGGCTTGGACTCTGGAAACCAGCAGAAGCTTGGGAAGTTAGGAAACATGTCTCAAACTGAAAAGGGGGGGGGGAATCGAAGCGCTCGTTTGAACAATGAAAGGTCGAACATTGAAATCACAACTGACTATTCCTTTATTCGAACATTGAAAGATAGTAAGGTAAAAAGAGCCGATATTAAACATGTTCTTGTCCTTTAAAATCGACCAATAAACTCTGTTATGTTGTATCGCCGTTCAGTAAATCGAAGTGCGAATTTGAAATCGAAGCTGTTAATCTGTCTTGCTGTAGTAATTTATTCTGTTCAAGCTATTGATTGTTGAAGACTTAAAAGGTACAATATTTTCTTGCCTAAATTATACTCCTAATTTTGTTTTGTTGACTGTTCTTTGAGTTCTTCAATAGAAAAGCAAATAATCTAACATGCTAACTCTTAATTTAGCATGTTGTAGTTTGTTGATTGTTCAAAGCTTTTTTTTATTGTTATTTTATAACTGTTAATTTAAGTTAAAGTATCTACATTTGTAAATATCTATTTGTTATCTGTTAATACTTAAAAAGTATTGTGCAGGTGTAGTCTGATTGCCAAATGAGTTACTTCTTTGTCTTTTAGGATCCTTGTAGCATAGAGTAATCTCATCCATACATTATTTTAAGAATGATAATGCATTTCTTTTATACATAAAGCTGAATTGAGATAACTAACTTGACCAAGATTTTGCACCCGTAGATGAACGCATTGTGACACAAATAGCACACCATGATCTAAATAGATGGGTAAAATGAGCGAGTGGGTTAAGTTGTCCATTTAACATGAAATATGTAAAAGGGCCCCAAGTTTCTACTTCCGCTTTAAGCCTTCAAAACGGTTGAGCTGGCCCTGCTGAATCGTTAACCGAAACCGAACCAAAATAAACCAAAAACTGAATTAACTGAAAACTGATTAACCAAAAACGGTTATCGATTTTTTGTACCCTCATTTAACCAAAATTAACTGAACCGAACCATTCATATTTTCATATATTTCTAGCATTTATACCTCCAGTCAATGTATTTCATATTTATACACTCATTTATGTATTTATACCTCCATTTCATGTACCTATATATCCATTTTATGTATTTATACCTAAATTTCATACATTTCTAATCAAAAGTTTAACCCAAGTTTGGTTTTGACTATTAACCGAAATTAAATGAATCAAACCAAAATTCGTCAATCTAACCGAATAAACCAAACCGATTAACTGAAAATGGATTGATTAACTAACCTCGATTTCGGTTGAGGATAATGATGTAACCAACTGAACACTGCACATTGTGGCAATGTCTGTGTTTCCTGCCGCATCGCGCACACACCTATCGATTACTAACCAAAATTGGTTATCGGTTAGCAATAACTAAAGCGTTAACTTAAACCAAGCGGAAAACAGGCGAAACCGAACCAAAATCAACCAAAAACTGAATTAGCTGAAAACTGAAAACCGAATTAACCAAAAACTGGTTATCAATTTTTTCGTACTCTCGTTGAACCAAAATTAGCTAAACCTCACCAAATCATTCATATTTTCATATATTTCGAGCTTTTATACCATCGATTCATATATTTCATATTACATATATCTCCATTTCATATATTTATACTTTCATTTCATGTATTTATACTTCAATTTCATATACCTATAAGCAAAAGTTTTAGCCCAAGTTTGGTTTTTGCTATTAACTTAAATTAAATAAACCAAACCAAAAACCGTCAATCTAATCGAATAAACCAATGTGATTAATCGAAAACCGATTGGTTAATAAAATAGACTAAACGATGACTTTGGTTTCGGCTTCGATTGAGGATAATAATCGAACCGACCGAACCATGCACAACACAATGAAATGGATTACCCGATTCCTTCGCTTTTGATGCATATCTATCACAATGATGCTACAATAAATATTATATGAATAAGAAAACTACCAAAAGCGAGTATCGCAATGCGATGTGTCGCTCCCCCGAGCATCCTGCTAGTAATATAGTATAGATGAGTGTCGGTATCATAACGAACTGATATTGATCAAATTCCCGCTGAGTAACGCTGAGGAATCCCATTTGTGATAACTTAAAAACAAAGACAAAAATATGGGGGTGTTTATGTCATCATCATCCTCATCCTCATCATACTCAGTAAATCCTACAAATAGCAAAACTAAGGTAGGGTCTGGGGAGTGTAAGATGTAAACAACCTTACCTCTACCCGATAGAAATAGAGAGGAGACTTCCAACAAAACCCTCGACTTAATAGTAATTTTGCATCAAGCCTTGGATATAATACACATAAAAGTCAAGACAAACGACGAACTGTATCCGAATTATAGTTGTGATTTTTAAATTGGTTTGACCAAATATCCGAATTATAAATATTGCATTTCCAAACTAGTCTGACCCGATGAAGGAATTATATAAATTATTGAGTAAACTGCAATTTTACCCCCTAGGGTTTGGGGTGATTGGCACCCTTACCCCCCTAACGAAACAATTGCAATTTTACCCTCCAACGTTCGCTGTTATGTCGCAACATTACCCCCCGGCCTCAAATTTGTTGACCGGTCAACTAATCTATGGAAGGGTCAAAGGGTAATCTTGTAATTTCACCAAAATTAGTACCTTATATATTATAATAACCCCTAAATATAACCTTCTATTCAACCTTACCCCCTAAGTTTCCACCCAATCCTTCTTCTTCACTCCCCCCACCACAGAGAGCACCACCACAGCTTTGGCTACCACCGTCTACATCTCCACCGCCACCGGGCGTCAGAATAACCACCAAATCGGCACCATCTACATCTCCACTCTCTCTCTCTCTCTCTGGCCAACAAATCTGTGAAGAATGAAGGTGGTGGCGTTGTGGTGTTCCGACCAATAAATTCTAGATCCGGGCTGCCATCTCAAATAACCATCATCACACCCATCGGCTTTCAGATCTATATTGTTTTTTTGAAGCTTTCAGATGTGTTGTTGAGTGGAATTCAAAGCTTTTAGATCTGTATTCTTCTCCGGTCATATTTGAACGGTGGCGGTGGTGCTTTGTTAGCAACTATAAAGATTTAGAAGAAATATTTTAGGCTATGTATCTGGGTCGGTGGTTGTACAACAAGGAACATCTGATTGCTTTGTAATTCGGGTCAAATTGTTGTGTAAAGATCGGTAGGTGAAAAGAATGGAAGAGTTTTAAGTTCTCAAGGGAGATTTATTGATTTGGGATTCTTTGACTAAATTTCTGAAAACAGAGCATGAATATGGATTTATTGAGTGAATTCTAGAAAGAGAACATGATTATTTCTGAAAACAGAGAATGGTGGTGGCTGGTGGTGTTTGAGGGAGAAATGGGTGAGAAAAAAAGAGAACATGATTATTTCTGTAGGGGCCATGCAAATATGGACCCTGACCTCAAGCAGAAGTGAAGAATGCACAAGTCCATTATTTCTGGTTCCAATTTATAACCCTTGGTGGTCCAAGTATGATCCTGCACCATCTGCCAACTCTGATCGAGCCACAAGTGATATGGTCCAACCTTTGTAATTTGAACATGGCAGTGGTGGTTGTGGTGGTGAATGGCGGTGGCAGGGGAGGAAGAAGATGGCAGTGGTGGTGGTTGTGGTGGTGAATGGCGGTGGCAGTGGTGGTTGAGGGTGGTGGCTGGAGGTGGCAATGGTGAATGGCGGTGGCAGGGGGTAAAATTACAGAGTAAACAAAACACAGGGGGGTAAAATAAAAGGGTAAAATAGTCATTTCACCACCAAGTCAACAGATCAGTCAACAAAATTGAGGTTAGGGGGTAAGGTTGCGACATAACAGTGAACAGTGGGGGGTAAAATTGCAATTATTTCCTTAGGAGGGGTAAGAGTGCCAATGACCCCTAACCTCAGGGGGGTAAAATTGCAGTTTACTCTTAATTATTTTTTCGTTCACTTTTTTCCCATGATTAGGGTTATTCGAATCAAGCCGAAATCAAGTTGCTTTCTCTGATTCTACTTGGAATTCAGTTTCAAAAATTTCACACTGAAAATTTCTCTAACCTTGTAGACGATTTGACCCACTCGGGGATTGGAATGCCATAAGTTTCTGCTCTTAGTATATATAGATGCTGCAATAACAAACTTCAGGTGACTTTGGTCGGTCTTCAACAGAAAACTCCAAGTGAAGGTCAGCTTTCTGTTTCACACGGTTAGCAAAGTAATCTTCAAACTTTAAGCATATTCCACAAACTCAATATCATCACTGACTGACGGAACTGAACCTCGTTGATCATCGAAAACACTCCGGAAAACCAACCAAAGTGAAGAAACAAGTTTGATTTATTTTATGCATCAAGGTAGATTTCAGTAAACAAGGGATCAAAGGTATGTTCTAACGACTCCAATTGGGGATTTTCTTTAAATCGAGACCTATGTTTAGATGATTGTTTCCATTCCTCAAAAGAAAATTGGTATAGAATACATGAAATTTCCCTTTCTGGTACTGTTTTCAGTTGTGTAGCTTGAAATGATTTGAGTTTTTTTTGGGTTTTGTAATTGCTGTGTTTCTTGTACACAAGGTGTTCGATGTATTGCTCCAGTGAACTTGTTAGTGTGTAACGTAATTTAGAAGTTAAGAACAACCTCAATCTCCGATGCCCAACATGTTTTTTTAATCTGGTTTTTTGATCATCGTTGATATGAAGTTTATCTCCCAAACGGGTTTACGAATAGTTGTATATAAAAACATGTGATTTTAACGTAGGCTGATGCTGTTAGTTTGGGACAAAATGCTTCCTGTATTGTTATTGTCATCTATTTATAATTGGTAAGTTTATAGTAGATGATAGATTCTCAAATTTCAAATTTGCATTACAAGAAATATGTATAAGGTTAACGTGGGGATTGTTTTTTTTTTTTTTTTTGAATTTTTGACTGACCATTTCGTGTATATCTCGCGTATGAAGCAAATGAGCGAACCAACACCAGGTGGTGTGAAAGAGGGCGACAATGTGGCTCTAGAGTACAACACGGACAATGTCAAGAAAGCGAGGCTAAATTCAACGCTAGCTGCGCTCCTTGATGATCCTGTACTTGCAGATGTACCCAAAAAGCCGACTCTATCAGATGTTGACACCCTAATCAGCTTGGAACTAGGGAGTGCTATGCGTGTTTCTGTACTTAAATTAGACGGCACATCTTTTGGTATAAAATTATGCTTGCTTCACTTTCTATGTTCAGCTTTAATATCATCAACGGTTGTTGGTTACTTGTATTGGACGCAGATGTTGCAGTGATGAATTCCGCAACAGTCAAAGACTTGAAACTTGCGGTCAAGAAAAAAGTCAACGACATGGAGCAGTCAAAGATGGGTCATCGCCACATTTCTTGGTTTCTCCCTTAACTTTATCATTTCTCGTTTTAAAAAGTTCTATCACAGTTAGAGGCTGTTTGTTTAGCTCTTAATGAGGCTCTTAATGGATCAGACCTCTTACCGGTTCAGCACTTAATGGTTCAGGCTGTTTGTTTCGAGAGCAGATGTTTGAATGATTCAGACATTTGCCTCTGAATGGTTAAGCATTATACAGAGTCTAAATGGTTAAGGCCTCTTATCTGAATTGGTCAGATATTTGCCTCTGAACAGTTAAGCATTATACTGACTCTTAATGGTTCAGACCTCTTACTGGTTTAGCACTTAATGGTTCAGACCTCTTACTAGTTCAGCGCTTACCCATTCAGAAGTTGCCAAACAGCCCCGTACTCTATTATTTGCAATAAAAATATAATAGAAAACAAAACATTTTTCCTATGAATAATAAATGTTATTTTGTGTTTGTTGAGCTTTCATTTGTTGCTTGTGTTTCCAGGAAGCATGTGTGGCGAAACTTCTGTCTATCACACCACAATGAAAAGCTTCTTAATGATGATGCAAACCTTCAAGATCATGACGTACGCAATCACTCTCAGGTACACACGTCGGTTAAATGTTACTTTTGTTGCGTGCTTTAGTCTCTAAATCATTCTGTATCTGCCGTTTTTATGGTCTTTGTTTGATTAATCGGGATTCTTGTTGCTTAGGTGCATTTTATTCCGTATGTAATGTCAAGAGCTTCGAAGCAGCATTCACGAAGAAGAAAGCATCGGTTTTTTCATGGTCTTAATAGACGGGAATGAACTGCTGATCCTTACCTATGTTTTTGGTGTTAGATGTTTTGTTTCATAGATGAAATGGACTAATAAGTCGATAACTAGATGTTCTGTTGATCCTTACTTTGAATTGTGACGAAAATTATTAAACTTGACTTTTAGATGTCGATGAATTAGAGAGCTAATCTCAATTTTAAGACGTAATTAATCTAAATATAGCTACTAATCGTGTGTGGCCGTATTTTTATAACATTATGAAACACTTGTTAAACTACTTGTAAGTGCATTGACTATGATTTAAGCCATAAAGTATGCTCACAAAAAACACCTCAATATAATCAAGTGTCGGTCGCATCTCTGAGGCAGGAAAACATAAAAACGGGTCAGGATAACCATGGGTTTATCTAATACTCTTCTTTTGGTATTTAGCTTCCGCGTCACTTGGTGAACTGGTATTTAGCTTCCACGTCATTGGGTCGTTCACCATTGCACTTCCGACAAACAACATTCCCGGCATAGTTGAGGAAATCACACCTATAATATATACCAGGTGTTAGTACGTGTGTCGTAAAAGTGGTTATGTAATTTTATATGATTTAAACAATGATAAAAAAAATTAAAAAAAAAAAAGCATTCCTGTGAGAAAACGCAAGACTTACGAGGGGCACTCCCACTCTCCGGCATTTAGTTGTCTCTTAGGACGGTGCTCTCGGCAACGTAAACACTTTGTGTTGCTTGCAAAATTCATAAATCGACACCTAAGAAAACATAACAAATATCATAGGTTAATAAAGTATTTACAAATATAATTAAGTGAGATGAATTGGGCTAGACAAACGCTAATCATGCCATATATAATGTGTGTGTTTAGCGCATATAATTATACAAATATATAAAGTAATGCATGAATTGCTTACTGTGGGCAGTTCCAGTCTCCTTTCTTCATTTCAATATCATCTGTTCCGACCCTCTTCGGCCCCTCCGTTTTGCATTTCAAGCATCTAATGTTTCTCGAAAAATTCATAAAATTGCACCTGCAATATAATTGAAGAGCATTTATATCGTTAAATATACAATCATTAAAACAACTAACAACTATCATCTGAGATTCATATGACATCATAATTGAAAATTTATGTTTTCCTCTTAAATTTAGTTTTAATTTAACACACGATGAAAATAACAAATAATGAACACGATAAGATTAAATGTAAATGCTTTATAACCACAACACCTCATTTACAAACTTACTGAGGACAAATCCAATCGCCTTTTTTCATTTCAACATCCTCATCACTAGCTTTTTTCGGACCATCTTCATTGCATTCACGGCATTTTGTATTCCGTGCAAAATTCAAGAAATTACACCTGCAAAAGATCCATGGAAATAATTATTCACTAGAACAAGTATGAACAAAAGAACCATAAGCCAACTATTAAAGAATTCATCTCAATGTAGCAATCTGTGAGCTAAAATTCTTACAATTGTAACCCTAGCGATTTCTGATTTCAGGAAACCTCATATTATAATTATAAAAAGAGTAAAATGCCATTTTCGTCGTCGAGGTTTGGCCAGTTTTGCGAATTTCGTCCAAAGGTTTGTTTTTCCGCACGTAGATCCAAAAGGTTTGAAATCTTGCCATTTTCATCCGGCTGGTTAACCCCATCCATTTTTCTCCATTAAGTCAGGGGTATTTTGGTCTTTTTTGTTAACTTAAAGGGCAATTCGGTCTAACGGATTCGGTCAAGGGTATTTTAAATGCTTGTAGATAAAGTGAAAAAGACCGAATTGCCCTTTAAGTTAACAAAAAGACAAAAATACCCCTGACTTAACAGAGAAAAATGGACGGAGTTAACGAGCCGGATGAAAATGGCAAGATTTCAAACCTTTTCGATCCAGATGCAGAAAAACAAACCTTTGCATGGAAGTCGCAAAACTGGCCAAACCTCACGGATGAAAATGGCATTTTACTATTACAAAAAATAACCAACAAGTGTAACTTAAACCATAAAGCAACATTAAAAAATATCGAAACATATACTCACTTGGGACACATCCAATCGCCTCTTTTCATTTCAACATTCCGTGATGAATCACGTTCCACATATTGAAAAGACGGTGCCTTTCGAGCAACAGGTGCAGCTGCTGGTCTTTGCAACTCAGGGTCAATGTTCGTGTCACTAAGCGTGGTCAACTCCAAAAGCAATTTTTTGGCAGATGCTTCAACGATATCTGCCCCTAAAGGCTTCTTACTCAAACCGACAACCGGATCGAGTGCATAGTTCAATAATATCCTCACAATATCCACAGTCCGCGCAGATGATTCAACGTCTTTTAGTATTACATATGCCCTATCACACGATCCACGAAGAACACAAACACCACATGCCTATAATCAAAACCAAAATTTACCATAATTAATCACAACGATCAGTTTATAACGATGAAATGCATAAGACTGAATCATATGAAAAAATAACTCACATCTCCTTCATCAAGTTGTAGATGTGCTCGTAACCGTTTCCCGGAGTTAACAGTCTTTCGGTTAATATTAGGGCAACCCTTTTCTACAAGAGTTTGGACATCTTGCATAGATAACGACCTACAATGCAATTTAACTCATTAAATGCAGGTTCGGCATTCTCAATCACACAACTAATCTATACCTAAGAAATAAGTAACTGGTTGTGTCACGTGTCAGTGTGTCACAAACTCACAATTATGTGGGCCCAAAATGAACCCACCAATGAGGGAGTGCCTCATTTTTACCCGGATTGAACCCGATTAACCCGAATTCCACTTTTCCATTTTCTAAATAAAAAATACATTATATAGTTTAAAACAAATATACACAGCTTCATTAACTTAAAATTAAAAAAAAAAAAAACATAAAAAGAAAGTCTTCATACGTTAAAATTCAAATTTAAATTACTAGAAATTAGAAAACACAAAAAAAAACTAGAAATCGCAAGACCAATTGCGATTCTCGGGTATGTCGAGTTTACTTTGAAGAGTAGAAAATAGTTTTTTGTGTAAAAAATGGATTAAAAAGACGCAATTTATAGTGTAAAAAAATATTTCAATTTTTTTATAAACCAACGGTCATGTGCAACGTTCAAAAGACCCAAACGGTAAAAAAAACGGTCATCTTGTTCACTAGCTAAAAAAATCCATCCCGATTCCAATCATGAGCCAATTGTGACGGTGTTGCCGCCCATCCCCAGAACGCCCCCCTCACCCTTAGTATTATATGTCTAAATTTAAGAAGCTAATAAATATCGTTTTATAGATCATAATCTTCATCACCAACTATTTAATATTTCTTTATTCAATAATTGTAATACACAGGTTTCTAACCCAGAAAAGCAATATCTAACAAATAATTGAATTTGAAGGATCAATGAATACTAGAGCTCGTAATGCTCGCTTTACAAACAAATTAATCTATTATTCCTACTTCTAATAAACGGTTCCAATTACAGCCACATGGTATCATTTATTCAGTCCATAGTAATAGACAAGATCAAAGAAGATAGTTTTCTCTCGTTGCAACTAAAATTCAACGACAATTGCTATACAAAGATAGTTTGTTTTTAAAATAACCAGTTTTTTCAAGTATTTTCACATGGTCTGTACTTGGCTTTTTCCAGAGTCAAAAGTAGAGATGGACTTAAATAGTTAATTGCTTATAAAGATGTAATCTTCCGAGTAGGACATCCAACGTTGTCTACAAATAAGTTTTAGAGATTTGTAATTGTATTATAGATTTGTAAATTGTAAATGTAACATTACTTTGTAATTTTTCATTATTACATGTAACTATTTTGATAAATGTTTTTCTATTGTATCATTTTTGGTACCCAACCCCGTGTAGCAATGTTTTAAAAACCGGTTTTTACCGGCCAGTTGAACCGGTTAAACCAGATGCAGGAAGCTTGGCTAGCACGAATCATACTGGTAAACTGAGGGAACGACAAAGAAGTTGTACCGCCGGTAAATTGAGTAATACCGGTTTAAACCGGTATACCGGTAGCGGGTCAATGGTTAAAATTTGGACTTTTAACCTATTATGGGCCCGAAAAGGTGACGATTTATCTTCTTAGTAAAACTTAGCGCCCAAAAAGGTACCAATAGTGAATTTTTGGATTATTTTTTTATTACGGATTAACTTTTGGAATATCTTTTATAATGAAATGAAGTAGTTTTGAATTATTTTTTGAGTAAAAATTGTATTTTATGGATTTAAAGGGTTAATTGGTTAACCAGGTTGAACCGCCCGGTCCAACCCGCTTCAACCAATGAATCCATTTCTAAGCCTAACCCGGTACGATTTAAAAACCGGTTTTTAAAACATTGTCGTGTAGTACACAGGTCTATAACCTAGTAATCTAGTAATCTAATAAATAAGTAACTAATTACGCCACGTATCATGGAGTGTACTAAATATAAATTGCAAGACAATTAGGATAGGCAGAGGATTGATTTATTGATTTCTTATGGATTGTGGTGAGAAGAGAAAGAGTACAGTTACAGAAATGGTGATGGGAAGAGAATAACAACTTTCTAACAATCAGCATACTTCACTCTCCTCACACTCTCTCCTTATAACATACATTCCTCATGCCAAACGTCCTAGTGCTGAGGTGGCAGGGACCACATAATCTTTCAAGTAATTTGGTGTTGTCATGGGCCTGGTAGTTCTTCTTGGTGCTACTGGATCAGAGGGTAATTCACTTGGGCCTGGTTCATTCATAACATATCACATGATACCAAGATTATTTTTCTCGTTTTTCTTATTTCACCAATTCTTAATCTAATTCTTGATTTGAAAAAGCTAATTAATTAAATCTTCATGCTAACTATTTAATATTTCTTTTATTGAAATACACAGTTTTATTTATAACCTAGTAAATAAATATCTAACATATTAGGGCTCGTAATGCAGGCTTTGGATCCAAATTACAACAAATCAGATTCATCTATTATTTGTAAAACAATTTCTTACTTGAACAAGTCGAACCGATCACGACCGAAACTGAGGCAAGCTTCCTTCAAAACACTCATATCTTTATACAAAGCAACGTCATTTCCCCCTTCCTGATTAATGTAACCTTTGGATTTCAGTCGGTCAACGAAAGTCAGCCACTCAGGCCACGGATGTGGCTGAGGATCTCCGGCGGCGGCGGAAGTGGTGTGTTGGAGATCATCGGATGACACGGAGGCGGAGGAAGATGAGTAGCGGCGGAAGAGTAGGTTAGCGGCGGCGGTTGCGGTGACGGTGGGGTTGGTTTCGAAGAGAGAGAAGAATCTTATTGCAGCCATTTTTTTTTTTTTGCGGAGAGTCCCCTGAGATTGAGAATTTGAGATCAGGGTTTTTGTTCTGTGAACAAGGAAGGGTTTATCATGAGCGAGCTAGATGATGAAATGAAAAGGGTTATTATATTATAATTTAATTAAGAGTGAATTGCAAGAATTATCCTTTATCTTTATACCCATTTACAGATGGTGTCCGTTTAAAATTGACGAGTTTTGTACTTTATGTTTTAAAATCCTGCACTGTATGTCCTTTAGCCCTAACCCAGATAAATTTTTCTGTTAAATCTGGACATGTGACTTGCATGTAAGGACATTTTTGTCATTTCATCTCTCTAGGGACTAAACATGTAAATAAATTAAATACCCCAACATTTAAAAAATACTTCAAAACAAAATATTTAAATAAATAAAAAAGTTATCTCTCTCACCTCTCTCTATCACTTACCACCACCCCACCGTCACCACTTAACACCCCCTGTTTCCACCACTTCCAACCCAACCCAGCCCAACCCACCTATCTCTCTCTCACTAAATAGCCGTAACCCACCAGCCTCCAACTATAATCCAGTTTTTCTTTTTGTCTTTCTCACACCATATAAAACACCACAGAACCCAATTGACAAAAAAAAAAAAAAAACCAAGAAGCTTATTGCAACAATAGTAACAAAATTATCATCGGCCAGAACCATGTCTGAAGCACTCAACCCAGTTAGAGAAACTAGTTGATTTCAAAGGAGGGTTATTAAATGACAAAGCCATTACCTTGGCAACTGATGTTCCTGATCCCATGGCTATTCCTATATCTTCCTTCTTTAATGTAGGTGCATCATTCACTCCTTCCTCTTGATAAATAAAAGTTTTATCTTTCTGGTTATAATTACAAATATACACAATTTCCCTAATCCAAAACCCACATCCACACGCGCCGCCGTCCCTTTTCAAAACTCTAGATTTCTTCAAGGAGGAACCCGACTCCCCTCCTCGATCACGCGCATAAACGGTCTTCACCACGATGACCACCATCGCTTGTAGATCTAAAACCCCCAAATCTGTTTGCTTCAAGATCTGTCGGTGAAAAGAACGGGGAAGTTAGGGTTCTAGATGTGGAAGAAGGATTGGGGCTTTTGGTGTGAGAATCTTCGTCTTTTTAATGATTGTAATGGAAGTCGGTAGTGGCTCATGGCTGTGGAGGCGGTGGTGGCTAGTGGTAGGCTGGTGGTGAGAGAGATGGGTAGAGAGAGAGAGAGGATGAGGGGTGAAAAGAAATATATGTAATATAAATATTAGAAATAAGTTTATTTTCATTTTTTATTAAAATAATTTTAAATATATAGGTAAAAAGACTAAATTACCTTGTGTGGTTTGATTTAACAGAAAAATCTAACTAGGTTAGGGCCAAAGGATATAGTGTGCATGATTTTAAAACATAAAGTACAAAACTCGTCAATTTTAAACATAAAGAACACCACCAGCAAATGAATATAAAGATAAAGAACAAAACTTGCAATTCACTCTTTAATTAATATAGATTTTTTCAATGGGTGCCTTTATAATTTAGGTTAGGGCTATATAATAATTTCAATTTCAATTTTATAAATTCTTAGGTTAGTGTTATAATAATTTCAATTGTGCCTTTATATTTTAGATTAGGTTATTGTATTTTAATAACCTAAAGTTTTATCATTTATAATAACTAGTTGTTTATCATGCGCGCGCGTTGCGGCGCGCTAAACCAAATCGTTCTATAAGAATGACAAAACATGTCAAATAACAAAAAGTAGCTCGAACTAAAACGTAACGTATTTTCGGTACCGGTTCGGCACCGGTGTTCACCGATTTTTACCCTCAAATACTAGTGTTGTACCAGTACCAACCGGTACCGAACCGTACCGTACCAGGTATATTCGGTACCGGTACATACTTTTTGGGATTTCGGTAACGGTATTTTCGGTACCGATTGGTACCGTCCTGTAACAACGTAGCAATACAAGTAATTGCACAGTTTAGATTACCTTTTATACACACAGTAAGTAAACTGACTGACATCATTCTTCAAACGATTCGAGATAAACGATGCGTAACCAGTCATATCCGGCATCGTGGAGTGCATTAAAAAGGGAGCAATTGGACGATTGGATGCTGGGCTAGGTGTTTCTTGGAATGCCCACGGATTGTTCGGGTCAAAACCTCGATTATGAGGATTCATTTTTTCGTATTGTGGTTGGGTGAGAATTTTTTTTAAAAATAAGATAGAGATCATTATAGAAGAGGTGGAGTAGTTGTGGTAAAAAATGAATAGAAGTGTGAGTATTTATAGTGAATAGATATTTTTTTTAAACACATAGCCGTTGGCCAACGGCTAGCCTAAACGGCTACTTGTCTTGGCCAATGAGATCCCACCATGTCATCTTGATAGCCCCGCCCAACCCGGGCTGAAACCCCCGCCCAAGAGGCCACGCCGAAACCCAAGCCCACCCGGGGTGGTGATTTGGGCGTTTGTACCCAACCCACGCCACAACCCCCGCCCCATACCCCATATTCTAATATTTCCTAGATCTTTTTTTTAAACACATAGCCGTTGGCCAACGGCTAGCCCAAACGGCTACTTGTCTTGGCCAATGAGATCCCGCCATGTCATCTTGATAGCCCCGCCCAACGCCCGGGCTGAAACCCCCGCCCAAGAGGCCACGCCGAAACCCAAGCCCACCCGGGATGGTGATTTGGGTGTTTGTACCCAACCCACGCCATAACCCCCGCCCCATACCCCATATTCTAATATTTCTTAGATCTTTTTTTTAACACATAGCCGTTGGCCAATGGCTAGCCCAAACGGCTACTTGTCTTGGCCAATGAGATCCCGCCATGTCATCTTGATAGCCCCGCCCAACGCCCGGGCTGAAACCCCCGCCCAAGGGGCCACGCCGAAACCCAAGCCCACCCGGGGTGGTGACTTGGGCATTTGTACCCAACCCACGCCACAACCCCCGCCCCATACCCCATATTATAATATTTCCTAGATCTTTTTTTTTTAACACATAGCCGTTGGCCAACGGCTAGCCCAAACGGCTACTTGTCTTGGCCAATGAGATCCCGCCATGTCATCTTGATAGCCCGCCCCATCGCCCTGGCTGAAACCCCTGCCCAAGGGGTCACGCCGAAACCCAAGCCCACCCGGGATGGTGACTTGGGCGTTTGTACTCAACCCACGTCACAACCCCGCCCCATACCCTATATTCTTATATTTTCTAGATCACTATTGATTTAGTTTGTTTTAATTAATTGAAATCACAATTTATGTAATTAATATATATTAAATTTACTGTTCATTCAGTTTCTGTTTTATTAGTATATAATTTTAATTTTAAAAATTCATTATTACAATCTCAACTTTTAAGATTTTGGCTCTTATTGATCTTTTTGTAACCTAGTTAGTTCTTGATGACGTGAATGTTAATGCGGACGTTGATGTGGAACACAACTTTATTATTTGCTTACGTGGACGATAATTTAGCACCTCCACCACCATCAGCCACCGCCGCCGCCACCACCTACACCGCCCACCACCACCACTACCCTTAGCACTACCATCTCCACCAACACCAACACCACCGCCATCTCCACCACAACCATCACAATTGCTAACCACCATTGTCATCCTTTACATCGACACCTTCACCCACCGATTACCACCACATTCACCCACCGATCTCAGAATTATCCCCACTAGATTAACCATTATGCACGTAAAAAACAACAAGATCTAAAAGAAAAATTAAGTGTACCACTAGAGTTGTTAGATTCGACCCTTGCCATTCACCCTAGGTTGCAGGAGACAAACACAACACCAACCGTCATTAATGTCGCTATTGGTCGTCGGATAAAGGCCCTACCAGACCACATACTTTCAGATCTAACTGACTGAAAAATGAGTTTGAACATGTTAATATGAACCCAAAACCCTCGATCTAGTCGAAATCCGTAAGAAACTCCCACCATCGCACAATAACTACCACCAATATGGTGGTTCCGCCGCCGCGTAAATCTAAACCCAAAAACCCTTGATCTACCATCGTAACTCCTCCACAATCCGCCGCGTACCACCCAACCAGCCCTCCTGCCATTCTCCCCCTCTCTCTCTCTCTCTCTCTCTGGTGGCAGTGAGGTGGTGGTTATGGTGGTAATGAGGTAGTGGAGTGGTGGTGATGAAGATGGTGAGTGTATATAAGTATGTGTGTACATATAATGATTTTTTTCATATCAATATTCACATCATTATCCACATAATCAACCAACCAGTTCTTTTCTTTACACATCAACGTCCACGTCATCAAGGACTAACTGGGTTATAGCCCAGTTACAAAAGGATCAATGGGGGCCAAAATCTTACAAGTAGGGATTGTCACAGGGAAATTTTTAAGTTGGGATTATTATCAGACAATTGATGAAACTTTGGATTATTAAAATCCAATAACCCTATATTTTATACTTTTGACTTTTGATATATATTATTACATCAATCTGTAGAAGGGTTGTGCAAAGTATGGTTTGGTTCGGTTTTTACCTTTAACCATAAATATAACCCGTTAACTTTGATTATAGGATTTTCATACTTATATCCGAATTTCTGTTTTAGTTAATCGGTTATAGTTCAGTTTTGATTAATTATCAATCCTTCCCATATTACTTTTGACTCGTAATTTCAAACCAAACAATAGATATTTATACCGATATTAGGTCATTATTGTCTTAGTTACAATCATATTTATAAATAAAACAAAGATGGAAAAAATATTAACATGCATAAATTGAGTCAAATTTTATATAATGATTATTTTTAAACCTTTTAAAACTAATTTTATTGCATAAAATTTGTACATATTTTTTTATGTATATAAAGAGTTTAATTCCTTGAGCATGTGTATTTTATATATAGATATAGATTTAAAAAAAATATCGATTAATGGTTAAAGTTTGCTCACCCATAACCGTGGTATTTTAACCCATTAAGTCCAGATTGTGCTGAGTATATTCATGGTGCTTTGTCTATGTGGCAAGCTATGCATAGTGTATGATTAGATGACAACTGATCAGATTTCAAGATGTCAACATGAATACAATTATGCCCTTCATAACGACATATAATAGTTTCTAGTGTATTAATAGGGCTGTAAACGTACACGAACAAGGCTATGTTCGTGTTCGTTCGTTAAGGAAATTTGAATGTTCGTGAACTGTTCGCGAACACATGACGAACAGAAGTTTGTGTTCGTGCTCGTTCGTTAAGGAAATTTGGTTGTTCGATAACAGTTCGTGAACACTAACCACGAACGCAAACGAACACAAATGAACTTTAATTTTGAAAATTAAAAAAGACACCGTTAATCTTAAACATTGTACACAAAGAAAGTAGTTAAATATAACCATTTAAAGATTGAAGGGATGGATGATATTGGGTTCAATCGATTGAAGATATGCTGAATGAAGGAGCGTGATATCAAAGAGGGAGAGGGTCAGAGAGAGGGAAATACATATGGGGGAAAGTAAAAAATTAATAAAATATTAAAAACTTTTAGAAAAATAAACATAAAAAACCGAACACGAACGAACAAACATGAACGAACATATTACCGAACGTTCACGAACGCAGTCGAACGAACGAGACCTTTGTTCGTGTTCGTTCATTAAGCTTATCGAACGAAATTTTTTGTTCCTGTTCGTTCGTTAAGCTTATCGAACGAACATAAACGAACTTCCCGCCGAACGGTTCACGAACTGTTCGCTGAACGTTCGGTTCATTTACAGCCCTAAGTGTATATACATGTGATGACAAGTGATTTAGGTATTCTACTTCTCACCACTCTCTCTCTCTCTCTATATATATATATATATAGAGAGAGAGAGAGACCGTGTGCGCGCTTTAGCATAGCAAAATCCTTATATATGAAGATTCAATGGAAAAGAAAAATAGGAGAAATCTCGAAAATTTAAAGCGAAAATTTAAAGATGAAGACTTCAATGTGAGTGCTCCTATAAGACGAAATTTATGTGATATAATAATGAGAAAATACCGAGTTGAAAAAAAAGTTAACAGATCCTTACTTAAACCAACTAGACACAAGCACAACGAAACAAAATTGGACTCAACTTAAAAAAGATATAACTTAGACTATATTTGGAGTTACGGGCTAATAGTGGACAGAAATGTCTTGGTGAGCTAGATAATGTGATTTGGGACCCGAATTTCATCGTCTACAACCTGATTTTAAATTCAGATTTTGTACCAATCTTAACTTCAGATTTTAAATTCAGATTTTAACTTCAGATTTTGGAGTTACGGGCTAATAGTGGACAGAAATGCCTTTATTTTTTTTTTCTTTTTTACGTAACTGTGAACCACTGGTTTGAGTAATTTACACATATTTAGAAATTCAATTTCATAAATAGACAATCAATTTTCGTTTCACTTTTTGCTTGACCAGCCAGCTATATGATATCTAGACTTCACCAAATAAAAGGAGCCTTATGTAATGATTTCAATACTTTAAATTATTCCAATTTTCCTCTCAAAGTCAAAGAGTTTATTTTCTCAGTTGTGCTTTTGTCCTGCGTCAAAATACATACATATGTATATCTATTTAATTAGCATTGGTGTAATAACGATAACTACTCTAGAGTTCAGCAACTGAATTGCAATGTAACAAAGAATGAATAACAGATTAAATTCTTATACAAAAAAAAAAAAAACTATTACAACTATATATATGTCCTATTAAATCTATAACTTTTATATATACTAACAATTCTTACTAAAATAATTACTTTTCTTAGATATATATATCATATACAATATACAAATACCTCTAACTAATGGAACTTCTGTCAATTACTTCGTACCTAACTTCTTCTTGCGAAAAATTAACATATATATGTATAACCATATGTAGAGAGGAGGGTACAACGGTATATACATCGGCACACCGATCCAAGACACAAAAAAAACGCGTGTTCAAGGCTCCACTAGGACAGGGTCGTCGACTTTTGTTTCTGGGATGACACGTGGGGCCCGGATCATGACACTCTGGATGAAGGCGATCATCTGAAAATACATAAATTTTGATGCAAGGCTTTGTTAATTCTTGCGAGGTATTATTCAAGCTTGTAATTTTTGTATATAGAGTTCGTAACAGGTCAAAATGGGTTCAAGTTGAAAGTGTCCTTTTCAGTATTGGTAGAATAGGTCGGGTTTGGTTGACCCACAAAATACTTGTCCATTTTATCTAAGTCTCTTTATAATTAACGCGTTAATTATGATTACAGAAAGGATATTATGTCAAAGCTCTTACCACAGCAAATGCAGCACACACAAGACTAAAACCAGGAAACACGAATGGCGCGTCGTCAGACAAGAATAAAGCTGCAGGATAAAATTGGAAGCACGAATTAGATTCAGTTAAAAGCAACCAAAAACAAAGCATCCACGGATACTTTGCTAATTACCTGTTAGAGGACTAAAAATCAGTGGAGAAACAATACTGGCAAAGGAACATAGGCCTGTAATACACCCTTGAGCCTTTCCCTGAAAAGAAATTAAAAAAAAAATCATGTATTGTATTATTCTGCAAAGACCAACCAAATTTACTTCAAATTACCTGCTCGGTAGGGCCAACTTGTTTGGATACAATACTCCGTAACTGAAAAGTGTCGATATACTTGTAAGATTAAAGATATATAAAAATCTAACGAATGAAAATACATCAGAAACAAATAACTCACGCTTGGTCCGGCAAAAACAGCTAGGATTTGAAATGTGGCCGCAAAATAAATAACCTGTTTGATACACAGATTCATTAGCCAAAACCGAGACACACATTTAATAAAGAGAACTTGTTCTTGATACGTGAGCACATCTACATACCCATGATGACCAAGCTACACTGTATAGGAAAATCTGCATACATTAGGGAGTAATCAAAATTGAATTCTTTATAATGTTTGACGTTCTTGAGAATACGGAGGTCTGTTGTATATGTGATTTTATAAAATTTTTAAAAATAAATATTTAATTGAGAATATACTTACATGTACACAGTTGAAGACGAGCCCGATTGCAAGAATCTTTTCTTCACTTATTACTCTAGCCAACAAGGGCATAAGAACCATCTGCAAGAGTTAGATACAACATAAGTTTTAACATTTTACCTAAAGAAGTTACCCGAGAAAATTATATTTACAAGACGTACTTGCGATATGATCCCTGCTATCCCGTTGATGATCATCAAGTCAGCAAACTGATCTTTATCAAAATGGAATTCGGCCTTTAAATAGTACTGCATGTTACAAAGATAAACGCTTAACAAACAATATATCATGTTTTAATATAAATGCTGAAAGTAGTAGTATCATGGTATATCATGTACCAATAATGCAGAATAAAGGCCTAATTCACCCAAGCTGCTGAAAAACGCCACAATAGCTGCTTGAGAAAATGTCCAGCTGAGAGTATCATCCAAAATAAAATACTTCAGTACTTCCATTGTAGCCCCAAATTTTGAGGTTTCAAATCAAAATCAATGACCTAAATCTATTAAAACATAAATCTCATCCCAGTTTGTACTAATTCACAATAATTTCATGTTACATTACTAGTCAAACCAAGGGCGTAGCTTTGTGGGGGCTGGAGGGGGCGACCGACCCCCCAAATTTTTCGCTCAGTAGTGGAGGGTATGTAGTTTTGCCTTTGGTATAGAAATTTTTGGGCATATACGTTTTTGACCCCCCGGTTTTATAGAAATTTTTGGTATATACGTTTTCGACCACCCGGTTGAAAATCTCAAGCTTCGCCACTGAGTCAAACAGTTACGAAATTTAATATCATTACATATTAGGTTTGAAATTCTAATCACTTAGTTCGAAACCAAACTACTCTGATCTAAATCGATAGTCTAGATACATCAAAATCCGATTATGAACGGCAAACAAAACTTACGCCAATTTGTACTAATTAACATATATTTCATATTAAGTCTAAAACACATTTATAAACAACATACCTACTCCTCAACAACGAGATCGAATCCGTCAAAGAAGGACCTGTACGGAATGGTCTTCGATTATCCGTACACATCTTCTCAGTCTTCTCAATAAGACATTCATTCATCGTCTCGTCTTTCAACGAAGCTGCGATCACCGCAGCCTCCATACTCGATTCCGGCAGGAAAATCCTCATATACACAACAGAAACCATTGCAACAGCTGCAGCTACCTATAACAAACAGCCGATTCGATTTACATTTACAGTATATATTTATAGAAGCATTTGATTGAAGAAATGTTATTACTTGAAAAACGGAGGCGGTTGAGGGGAGGAAACGAGTGGAGAGATTGCCGAAGACGAAGGAGCAGGATGAGATGCCGGAGAGGATTCCGAACGCCGATGCCCGCCGTGGTAACGGTACGTTATCAGCCTGACAGTTATAGAGTTCAAAAGGTTGTTACAAGTCAACGTTGTTTGTTAAAAGTCAAAATAGTCAAAGTTGACCGAGGTAGTTAAATTGTGAATTGGGTTTATAAAACTTTTATCACATTGATGTAGATAGTGGGTGTGTAACTGTCCAAGTCACTTTTAAAAAACGGTTCAAACCGGCCGGCAGAACCGGTTGAACCGTCCGATAGAACTGATTAAACCGCCTGGTACACCCAGTTAAATCGTTTCTGAGCTCAATCTGGTACGGTATAAAAACCGGATTTTAAAACATTATACACTTTGTTCAAATTCATTATAGGATTCTCATAGTACTTTTTTGTTTAAAATTAAATATGGAACAAACATCTCGTATTAAAAGAGGTATTTTATATTTTTCTTACAAGTAATCACATATCCGACTTTTAATCAACATTAAATAACTTACTATAAGTTTTTTTTCCTTTAAAAACAATAAATACCAATTTTGAACAACAAAATCACCTTAATAGTAATTTTTAGGTATATATTTGTATCTAAACTTTCATGTCGGACATGTCATCTATACACATGAAATGTACGGAATTATTACGTGTATATATTCCATATTCTTTATATGCTTTATTTTCACGTATATGCTTTATTTTCTTAAAAGTTGGTCATATTTTGTACGTTTCAAAACAGTTATGATAATTTACGAGTATAACATGAATATGTGAAACTTTTTCTCATATTTCAATTTTATAGAAGTAAATAATTGTCTGGCCTATAACATAAAAATGGTTATCCAATCTTATGATTCCATTAAACATCTAACATAGCATAATAACCATCTTCTGATTCAAAATAGTGGTGTAATGTGTATCCTCCCTTGTTCCAGTCATAAAATAGATAAAATAAATCAGAAGGTATGTACGTATCATGTATGAGTAAAGTAAAGCTACAATACGATGTAATCGTTGTGTAATGTGTATCCTCCCTTATTCCAGTCATGGAATAGATAAAATGAATCAGAAGGTATGTTTAACGTATCATGTATGAGTAAAGTAAAACTACAAATACGATGTAACTTATTGACTTGGGGGGGGGGGGGGGTGGAGGGACAAGACTAGATAGAAATGATTACCACGTAAGCATGTGCAAGACAAAGCACACTTCCTTCACAAATCATGGATGTGAGGGTTTTGAGTGCATAGTATGCAAAGAAATAATTCCTCTCCCTGCTGTATGCCAGAATTACTGTTTCATCCACCAAATAATGAGTTAGTAACTACTATGTACATCATGCTTAGACATTTGTACTTTCTAATTCTTCTATAAGAATTCACTTAGTATTATCTTTGTTCAAATATGTGGTTAAAAAATACAAACATAACATAATGAGGTTAGACATCAAGAACACAAACATGAAACCAAATATTACATTCGTTGTGATAGAATTTTAAGTGACATACGAGGCGTCATTTGTGAATTGGGTTGTTTCCGAATGTCATTCTGATATAGGGCTATAAATTATATGCAAGGTAAAATACTAATGTGAGACCGATAACAAAGGAGTATCAGAGTCGGAAAATGAAAAGGATTTTATAATGACATTCTAAGAGTTTTTGTGATTGATGGGAAGGAAGCGAATGGAAGTTGATGACTTGTCTCGGTCAGATGTGGAATTGTGAAAATCAGTTCGTCGACTGACTCGTACAGTTAGATATGGACCGGTGCGGATTCTATAGTTACAATTTAATAAACAAAGTAGAATCAATATTCAAATTATATAAAGAAAAATGCATCCATGTAGAAGGTGGTGGCCTTGTTTTGTTAGAATCTTTTTAAGATTGGGTGGTGATGACATAGAAATAAGAAAGTAGATGTATAAGTGTACTAAATGGGTAAAATCAATGTGGACTTGGGAACTTGTAAGCTAAACGGAAAAACAAAGGGTATCAAGATAAAAAAGAAGACAAAGAAGTTGGACCTAAAAGTTAATAAAAAGTAGGATATATGTGCTTTATTGAATGAATTACCAAAGATGATGTAACAACAATGGCTATTGACAAAGCAATAAAAGTTGTAAAACCATAACTATATCTTCTTCCATAGGAAATTCTCAAAATCATAAATTTATAATTTTAAAATCCAGTTAACTGTATTATATTTTAATTTTACCCAAATAATTTTCGGCATATAATATACTTTTCATCACTTAACCTTTTCATGTGTACATATGTAAATCAATATAACTTATAATATCATTATATTATTTTCTTCCTTATAACTTCTTACTAATAACAAGCATATTATATTTTAAACTTTCTTAACCTAAACCCTAACCGTACATATGTAACTATGTAAGTCAATACAACTTATAGTATCATTATATTATTTTCTTCCTTATAACTTCTTAATAATAAACATATTAGATTTTCAACATTCTAACCTAAACCCTAACCAGTAAATAACTCATAACCCGTTACACCCAAAGAATATAGAGATTGATCAACAACTACTTTTTTATTCTAAAATAAGGTATAGAGATTAATCAACAACTACTTTTTTATACTAAAGTAAGGTAAATGTCACGAGTTTGAAAATACATATTATATCATTTTTTTTTGTAAAATAAATATAAATTCATGTAAGTTCTACGAGGATATACAATCATCTCATATAATAAATCAAAAATAAATTATAATACAATAGTTACTTATTAACATATTTAATTGACATAAAGGACAAAACTAGTTAGGAAAATATAATAACATTTTATCTCTTATTATTGCTTATGCATTTTAGACTTTAGTTTACAAATTAGTTTATTCTTTATCACTAAAAGCCACCATTATCATAAGACGGTCTTTCTTAGTGGCGTTAAATACCAATCATATCCTTACATCTCCTCTTAACTTTTTCGTTCTTTTGGTTCCAAAATCTCCTGAAAATTTTATTTTTGTTTTAAAAATTATCCAATAGAAATTGGCACCTTCCTTTTATTTGCAATACTATATGTAAACACAGAAATATTAGAAAATTAAAAAAAAAAAAAAAAAACTCTTTAATTATCATATCAAATTTATTATTAATCACAATATACGTACACATAAAAAGGAAAAAGGGAGGATAATGGTTGTGAACGACTAGAGGTAACGAACTAACGATGCAAGGTACATAAGATTTTTCGATTATAGTTTATTTATTACCATGGTTATTATTATTATTTAGTTAAACTTAGGTATACAAAATATAGTGAAAATAAAACTCAAAAAGACTCGACACAAACAGGAGAAAGAAAGAAAAAATAAATAAATTACAATCTAACATAAACTGGGTGTTTATGATTGCTTATTAAATCAGTTTTTCTGTTTATTACATTTAAACAGTAACAAATTATTACAACGAGTTCTATTATAAAACTGTTTATTAAAACGACCAATCTACTAATTATTTATGAACAAAATAAATGGTTTGAAACTTCATATTTGCAACATAAAATAATCAAATAAACATTTAATAACAATCTCAATCTTTCGTTTAACTAACAATCTCAATCTCCCATTAATTCAATCATTTCTTAATCATTAATTTTCTTATTTTTTTTTTCTTAAAGAACATAACAAATTAAAATAATAAAAAGTAAAATGGTAGAGAATGTGTACCCAAAGGTAAAGTAGTGAGGAGCATTGGGAGAGTGAGCATGACCTTCCTCCCATAATTGTCTGAGAAATTTCCAATGAGAGGCATCATCACCAAGCTCCCCATCCCTGTTATCTGCGATTTATATTACGTTTAATTTGTTATAATTATTTAAAAAAAATAAAAAAATAATAATTTTCAATATTATCTAGATAAATATATTAGTCGGGGATTATGCTAAGTATCTTAATCATGCATCGAAGATATAGTTTTATTATGTTTAATATATTTTTTTTTTGCAATGGTCCTATTTCAATTTATATATATATGATTAATAATAATAATAATAATAATAATAATAATAATATATAATATTTGACGAGGTTTTCATAATTTTATATTATATTATAGGTTTAGGGTTTTGCTTTACTCTTTTATCTCCCTTCCTATCTCTCTTTGTTGCTTTTATCGTAAGATTTAGAGTGATCCGTCTTCCCCGTTATCCCCTTTTGTGATGTGTTTTGTCATCGTCTTCATCTTGTTTGCTGCATGAACGCCTTATAAACCAACACACACGTCATAACTTATGTCACCTTAACCCTAATAGAGTGACTCTTGTCGTCCACTAGAATATTCTACCAATATATTCATTGTTATTTGCTCTAATCCGATCGTCTTATTTCCTTTCGTTTCAATTACGAAGGAGTATCATATATAACATATTAGTTATATGATTATTTTAGTCTGATCGTCTGATTTCCTTTCGTTCCAATTATGAAGGAGGATCAAATATAACATATTAGTTATATAAAATTTATTAGATTTCCTCTATATTTATTCGGACACAAGAAAAAGGTGTACGTACATAGAAAAATACAAATAAAAAAAATATGATTATATACATGAGTAATTTAAGTCATCTTACAATTTTGAACGTAATAATAAATAAAGCCTCACTTCACCTAGAGGCGAAGTTGAGCATATTTATGTGTGGTTTTTTAAAAACGAAATACTTTCACTTTAAGAAAAGAAACAAGAAGCTTTGTCAAAAGCAATGGAATCTTCTAAAACCCAAATCAACTACCACCAAACTACAAATTATATTTACCTTTCTAAAAGGTAATTAAAGTGGTGCATTCTAACTAGGAACCATGTAAGTAAAGAAAAGAATTGCTTTCCTATAGGAAACACAAACATAAATAATTCTTTTTTTTTTATTATACAATTATACACAAGCATTTATTCATTACAAACATATATTAATTTTAACACTTAGATCAATTGCATTTTGTGGGTGTATTCTTACTCTAATATATAATAATTTAACGAAGGATACGATCAAATTTACATACCACATGTGAGATTATTTGTACAATTAGATAACCATTTTGATTTTTCTAATAGTTAAAATGAAACATTTGAACTAAACTGTTAAATGGACCAAATCACAGGGACTAAAATGACATTTAACTCTAAAAAAAATTGTGTACGAAACGTACGTGTATATTTATCTACCCACGTTTCATGTGGATTAATACGATGTTATATTTATATGCATGCTGTACCAAAAAGAATTTTTAATTCAAGAGTTAAATGCTATTTTAGTCCTGTGGTTTGGGTCATTTTACCAGTTTAGTCCAAAGGTTTTATTTTTCACCTGTGGGTCCAAAAAGGTTTCACTGTTGCTATTTTAGTCCATGGGGTTAAATTCATCCATATTTTCTGTTAATGAAAAGGCCAATTCGGTCATTTTATATGCAATTCTATTAACTAGAAGGGCAATTCGGTCATATAAAATGACCGAATTGGCCTTTTCGTTAACAGAATAAATGGATGAAGTTAACCCAGTGAACTAAAATGACAACTGTAAAACATTTTTTGACCCATAGGTGAAAAATGAAGCCTTTGGATTAAACTGGCAAAATAACGCAAACCACAAAGATTAAAATGGCATTTAACTCTTAATTCAGTTTACAGAAAAGTAAATAGTAAAAAAAAAAAATCTCATCGATGGAGTCGGATATTATTGACGAAAAAAGCAAGAAAACCCACATGGGAAATATCAAAATTCAAAAACACTTTTTCTTTTGTTTTATAAGTTTGGATTAATTTATATTTTCATATATAACATAAAGCGCCACTAAAAATATTAAACAAATAAAAATTGTTACCGCTTGTGTGGCTCCGGTGAGGTAAATCGCCAAGGAACACTCATCTTCTCCGGGACAAAGTGCCGTCATGGTGACGTCGGTAATGGCCGGAACCACCATGAAGTTAGCGAAATTGAAGACGAACACCGTCATGAAAAGGTGTCCTAGCCCGGATGTTGCGATGGTCTTTTCGGCCATGATGGTGGTGGTCATGGTGGTGGTGGTGATAAGTGAAAGGATGGAAAGCAATGCTTAATGTGGAAATAACAACACCTCTATATTTATAGCAAAGTGAATGAGGTGTCACTATTGGTTATGTCATGAAGCAAGTGAGTCTCACAAGCCAAGTTACAATTACTCCCACTCTCAACGCCTAGACCCCCTTCATTTCTTTCTTATATCATTTATGCCTACTTATATAGGGTAAATGGGCCCTTTTATGGCTATAATTACCATAATACCCCCTTGGTTAAGAATATTTTTTCCATGAAAAAAAAAAAACACAAAATCGTTTAAAGTTATGAATATTTTATTATTATTTTTTTAAATTTGATCATTACTTTTACTTTTTGTTTTCCGGTATCATTAATATTCGGTCTATTTCTTCTTGTGTATGATACCCTAACAATATTTGATAGTTACATTCGTATAAGATATTTGTTGTAATAATGACTTGAGTGATCTAGTGATCGAAATGTTATGTAAAGCAAAGAAGACCACTAGTATCATCACGGTAGTTTCATTTCTCGTAACCTAAGTTTGACATAAGAGCTTGTGTTTTCTTAGAACGCTGCATTGTATAGATAAACAAAACTAGTAAGTATCTGGAGAACAATTACTAAGAGTAGTTAAACAACGCAAATTACACGAAGGAGAGAAATCTAAGCTTTCCAACTTAGCTCTACCTTTCAACCAATTAAACTCAATCAATATATATAGTTTTGTTCATTATTAATGTATATTGTAGTAGCCTTACACACCGTCTTAGCGTCTACATTGTGTCCACTGCAATTAACAAGATGTATTGTAGCAATTATAGTTTATAGCTAGTGTGTCGTTTGAGAGCTTACAAACATAGCGTTATGTCAGTGGGCATTTTTGAGAAACACGTACTATAATGATGTTTGAACAATGCATAAGCGATTTCTACTATATCTTGTAGCATTTGTGGGTTGGAATCATCTTATTTGGATCAACCTCGGTGTAGTTGTCTTCTCATATAAAACTTATGTTATGTTTGACGTCTGTCTTATAATTAGGATTCGTGGGTAACTAACTTCTATCAATGGTAGGAATGGGATGACAAGGGTTCGGGTTAGGTTGGCATATATGGGATATGTATTGGTAACCCAATCCCATATTCGATTATAAAACAATATCCAATACACGGTGTGTTGGTTCCATGTATGCCCCATGAGTTTTGGGTATACTTCTTTATGATCTTATATGCTTATGATCAGTGGTGAATACAATTTTTTTTTTTGTATGGAGGGTACAACACGAGTTGGCTATAATTCTTATTCTATCAGCAGGATCCCAAAAAGATTATGCAAATCAAGTAATTTAGATAAAGAGCAAAGATAAGTCTATGAATACTTCTAGATAGATAGAAACTTTTATTTTTAAGAAACTGTTGTTTCTACATGCAAAACAAATATAATATATAAATTAATTTGCACAAAGCAATCAAACACATTACACACTTAAAGAAAGCAAATACAATTATAACTCTATAAATTAATTTACAAAAAAAAAACAATAAAAAGATTAAAACATACACAAATTATGGATTAGAATAAAGCATTTTGAATCACAAATCAACAGACGGGAGTTAGGAATTGAGTTCATGGAGTCATCATTGGCTATTAGGTATTTAGGGTTTTTTTTTTTTGAACGAAAAATTTGGATCACTGACGGATCATTGGAGTATCCTCGTGCCACCAGTGGAACCATCCGATCATATCCATCTCCACTAGGCATAATGCATATACACCAATTCAGGAGAAAACCCAATAAATATGGGAAAAACCCCTCTTGTGGGAATCGAACGTAGGACCTATTAGTCCCAAAGTCTTATCCTACCCCCAATATGCTAATAGATTATAAAGCCATGCGCAGGTATTTAGGTGCCTGAGTGTATCCGCCACTGCTTATGATTTGCCTACTGTGATGCTCATTACCCGAAACCAAACCTAAAAGCTTACCTGAGTTTACAAATACTCAACAACATATATTATAACTCTACAAGTTTACTAATTTCAAGCTTATAACAACTTTAATAATCTACTTTTATAATTTTTATGGTTGTATATTATCTTAATATGTTCAGTTTTGATAAAATATAACAATGTTGGGTAGTAAAACTTGTATCACCTAATTTCATATTCATCATAACTCCTAAACTTTTTTTATATCTAATCCCATATTTGGTTCAGATACCGGTCTTGTTACTCATCATACAGTTATTTTACCATCGTGTAATTCATAAATCATGTATAAGCTTTAGGTCAACCAAATAGAAAGTAATATAAGTATTATGAATGTTTAATAGGTATTTTTTTTTTTCAAATGTATAAAACCCATGGAAAATTAATTTCAAGATATGTTAGAACGAAGTAGTCTCCCAATAAAGAGAAGGAGAGAATAAAACATAAAAGGAGTAGTGCAATTTCATGCTTTACTTGAGAGCAAGAGAAGGTGACTTGTCTATGAAATAACTATATTCCCTTCCAGAAGTTAACCTCGCATATCTTTTTGTCATTAGTTAATGTATAATAACTGGTTTTTTCCCTTTTTGCGTTACGAGACACTAAGCCGAATATTTTTTTCTCATAAAATGTACGTCTGTGTTTCGCTTACTTGTGCATACTACTCATAACACGATATCAAAAAAAGTGCATTAAGTCAACCAATTAAAACAAAACATTACCATACTTTTGCTAAAAAACTAAAACGATGGAAAGACTGTAATTTTAAATTGGGGGCAAACTTGTAATTTTTTAGGACAAATGGAGCGTGTGCCAGGCATGAATAAAAATTACACCGAGTCAACCAATTAAAACAAAACACTACCATATTTTTCTAAAAAAACGATGGTATGATTGTAATTTTATACTGGGGCAAAAAAAACCCTAATTCTTCCCTTCTCCAGCCCCACTCCCAGCGACACCACCCTAACCACCGGCCGGCGAGAAGAAAGACAAATATTTCGTGTTCGTGTATGGAAAATTGGACACGAAACCTTATCGTGTCGTGTTCGTGTATGGGATTTCATGTATCGTGTATTATCGTGTACGTGTATTATCGTGTACAGGTATACACGATATGCCAGCCCTAAGTGGTTGTGAGTAAAGATAGAATATATAATGATAAAAGTATTATTTAACTGAAAAAGAGATATACAAAATTGTGTTTTTAATATAATTATAGAGATGGAGTAGAGAATCGATTGTGAATGCTCTAAGTTATGCCAAAATTTGTATTAAAGTGTCATGTCATCTGTGTTTTTGAAATGATTACATTTAACGCATTAACTGTTAACTCTATCGTGCCACGCCGTGTAACCCATTTAACAAACATGTTCATATTATTGTTTAAAAAGACATATTTGATTAAGTGTGTTTTATTGAACATGACATGTTTAACACAAGTCAAATTTCTATAGAAGTAATCGCCATACATCTGATCATTTGCTAAACAAAATATAACCTTTACCTCAAGTCATATAAAGAATACATAACAAATGTTCTTGAATATTGTTGGATTACACGTCTCATAGTTGCTAGAACAATAGAAAGCACTTATAAAAAAAGTATCTCTTTGAATGTAATTTTGTGATTCTGTTTTATAGGTTATTATGTGATACACACATTACTTATAGTAATTTAATAATAAAAAAAGAAGAAGTAAATTTAAAGAAATTAAGAGACATATAAGTCAAAGTTAACAAAGACCTTGAACATGTGAAAAGAGATAGGAGTGGAGCCGTGGGGGTGGGGTGGGGGTGTGGGTGGGGTAGGGGCCGTAGCTTGCAAGCGAATACAAGAATTTCAGGAAATTAGCTTTCGGCAAATTAAAATCTTAAACACATCGTTGCTTGTATATATATTTTTTATTAACAATAAGCAACATGCATTCTGATTTTTTACGAGAAAATCTCACGACTCAAATCTAGCATATTAAAATTCATAAGCTTACGTACTCATGAAAAATTTCTAACGAATTGATATTCTAAATTCCTATGTAAAGTAGTTAAAAGTTGATAAATTAGTGGTATGCGTCAACAAAACAAAACAGGGATCATAATATAACATCAACATCCAAAATTGTTTATTTAGATAGCCTTCACATATACAATATCTGTGTAGTGCATGGAATAGTGCATGGTTGAAAAAATTCCGTCTAGGTGTCAATTAATTCCCGATTAATCAAATTAATCCCCATTAATTCTGATTAATCCTCGATTAATCGCTAGTTCCCATCCCACTGCCCGACTAGCGACTAGCGATTACGACAACACCGGTGCACTGTACTAGTAATCGAAGTTTATCTTTGATTTCATAAGACCAAAGGGTATGGGGGTCGTCCCCTACCCGTCCCGCTCCGTCCCCGGCGTCGCACACCGCCCCCTTGGGCTGCATCGCGGCTCTCACGGCCTCTCTAAGACGTTGGAGACGAGGCAATTTGGTGGGGCCCCCTTCATTTATTGCCATTGACAACGTCTACTTTAAAAAAAAATTAATTTAAAACCTATAAATACCCACACATTTAACCATCACTTTCTCCAAACAACCCTCTTTACACTCCATTTTTATACAAAACTTCACCCACATTCTCAAATAATCTTCTCTAAAAAATACACAATGTCATCTTCCTCTTCATCGGGTTCGACGGACACCGTGGAAGTCGTAAAATATTTTATAAACACGGTGGTAACCGCGACACAACTAATTTTGAAAGAAGAGGAGGAGGAGGTTTCGTCAAAACCATGAAACAGGAACCCACACATCGACCGAGACCGAGAAAGTTAGTTATATTTTTATTCTTATATTTTATAGCGTTGCATTATATTTTTATTTATAAGTTATATATTTTTATTTTTATCGTGTAGGTGCTCACGAAAGATTAGTCGCCGATTACTTTGCCGACGAGCCGTTGTACTCGGAGACTATTTTAGACGCCGTTTCAGAATGAGTCGTCGACTTTTCTTACGTATAGCCGAGGATTTAGCCGCTTATGACCCATTTTTTACCTTGCGACACGATGCTATAGGCAAAAGGGGCTTCACCACCTTACAGAAATGCACTGCGGCGATTCGTCAACTAGCTTATGGGAAGGCAGCCGATGCTTGGGACGAATACTTAAAGATGTCTAAAAGAACTGCTAGAGAATGTGTATACAAGTTTTACAAATTTGTGGTGAGGCTCTACAGCTAAAAATATTTGCGAAAACCGAGTTACAATGACGTCCAAAAATTGTATCAACACCACCAAGCAACACACGGTTTTCCAGGCATGCTTGGGAGTATTGATTGCATGCATTGGCCATGGCGGAATTGTCCTACCGCTTGGCGAGGAATGTATACGCGAGGCGATCAGGGACATCCAACAATAATTCTAGAAGCTGTTGCGTCTCAAGACCTATGGATTTGGCATGCTTTCTTTGGGATTCCTGGTTCGAATAACAACGTCAACGTTCTACAAAATTCCGAGGTTTTTGATGATGTTATAAAAGGGATCGGTCCTGATACGAGTTTTACAGTTTCAGGAGTGGAGTACAGACGCGGGTATTATCTTGCCGATGGAATATACCCACAGTACTCGACAATTGTTAAAACTGTTAGGCATCCGCCAGATGAAAAAAGAAAGAAATTTGCCAAGTTTCAAGAAGCGGCTAGAAAAGATATTGAACGGTGTTTTGGGGTTCTCCAAAAAAGATGGCATATTATTGAAAACCCAGCATGCGCTTTTACACCCAAAACATTGCGATACTGTATATACGCTTGTATTTTGCTGCATAATATGATCTTCGAAGACGAAGGAAATGCAATTTGTGAGTATGACGAGAATGCGGTGGAGCAGAATAATGTTGCAGTTAGCGAAGAACAGCAAGATTTAAACAGGTTCTCGTTACATAACGATTTCACACATGTCAATCTTCAATCAGACTTGATCGAACACATTTGGAATTTCGGAGAAAACAAGGAGTAGTTTTTTTTATTTATTTGTAACTTTAGGTTTTTTTAAATGTAACACTAGGTTTTTTTTAATGTAACTTTAGGTTTTTTTTTTTTAATTTAACTTTAGGTTTTAAATGTAATTTTTTTATTTTTATTTACTTTGTTTTAATTATTTAACTAAATCAAAAAAATAACAATAAAAAAGGGGGGGAGGACTATCCTCCACACCCTTAGGTAGTCCCCAAGAGGATGGTCCTCCACCCTTGATGAGGTGGCGCCTACGTGGCGGATGGTCCCTTTGGGGACTAACCTCACCATACCCTATGGTTTATGGGTGAAGGTGGTGCACCCCTCATGAGATGAGAGAAAATTTGCATCCACCCAATCATGATGTGGCATGTCAATTCCACTTTCATAAACCACTCTTGCCTAAAAAAACATAAGGGTAAATGGAGTGGGCGGTAAACTCACGCGGTAAACGTGTTTACCGAGCGGTAACACCGCCGCCAATGGTGTTTACCGCTCGGCTGCATTGTTTGATCGGTGAAGGTTTACCGATGAGGGAAGGGGGAGAGAGAAAGGTGTGTTGTGGGATCCATTACTTCTCAATCAATCACACATTTTTCTTTTTAAATAGTTTACCTAAACCCCACTAGGTAAACCAGCGCCAACATTTTTGAGCATTAGATAAACAATTTAGGTGAATTGACGTGGAACTGTCTGATTGGATGAATAGGGAGTTTACCTATTTTAAATAGGTAACCACTCGCTTCACTCTAAGGGGTGGTCACCACTAATGCCATAGGGTAAATTATTTTTTTTTCCTTTTTCTATAAACTTTTATAATTCATTAACGAAACATAATTTTAACAAAATAAAAGTACATTAAATTAAAAAAAACATTATACTAAAATAAACTAATTAAAATTACATTAACTGAATTAAAAAAACATTAAATAAAAAATTAAACCCGAATGTTGTTTTTGATAATCTTTTAGTGCTTGTTTATAACATGAGCATCGTCACTCCTGCTATAATAAAAATATAAATTATATTAAGCTAAAAAATAAGAATATAATAGGGTAAAAAACAAGAAGTATGTAAACGTAAAAAATTATACCGCTTGATGCCAAAAACGGTTGAATAAGTTCAACCATCATGGGACCTTGTGGTAATGAAAAACATCGTGATGGATAATTGGGTTGGGGTTGGGTGTTGTAAAAACCCAGTTGTGAAAAAAATTGTGGTGGATAATTGGGTTGGTACCCACTCGTTCCGCCTCGTCTACTTTGCGAACGGCTCCCCCTCGCCTTCGAACCGGAACCCGAAACTTTTTTCTTGCCATCGCCCTTGTTTTGTCTATCCATAGTATGCTTTCAGAGTTTGTGAATTGGGTGAAAAAATGGAATGTAAAATGATAATATTTATAAGGTATTTAATTGTTTTTTTTAAATCAAACAGCATTATAGCAGTTACCTTCATGTCCAATGGCTACATTCTTCCTCCAACAGTCAAATATGAGAGCGGTGAATATCCCCCGATTTTTGGGTTTGTCGCGCGGTGAAGAGGAACAGCGACGGTGTTCACCGCGCGATGAAGAGGTTCACCGCCCTTCACCCCACTTTTACCCCTTTTACCCTAAGTAAAATATGTTCAGACATTTCATATATAAAATTGGTTTGAAGTAGCTTTTGCGTAAACTGAAAATGTGTTATTGTTTTTTTAATCATATTGACCCTTGTTTTCTTAATCAAAATTTTAATATATGTATTTGAATATTTAAAAATTAAAACATACATATTAAACATGTTAAAGGAATCAAAGTGTTTTTATAAATAAAAAGTCCACATTATAAATTTTACACAACTTTTTTATGTAACACCTAGAGGTATTGGATTCAAGTCCCACGTATCTATATCTCTAATAAAGCAAACTATTGGGGGACACATGTCACCCAATGGTTGAAGCCAACTAAGCAGCCACATAGGCAATGATGTGGCATATCTCAAATAATTGGACAAGTGGCATTGCTCTCAGATTGGGATTGAATTGGCTTCTATCATACGCTATCTCATCTCTCTCTCTCCATTCTCATAATCTGGAGAGATATCCTCCAAACCCTAATTGGTGATTCCTTTCCTCACCGTTTCAATCGATCTTTTGGGAAGAGGTACAATCATTCTTGAATACACAATAATCATCTCTACTCTCTCTCATTTTCTCAAAATCTATCAAACGATTGCTCCGAAACCCTAATCGGCGATTCCCCCTAATCGGCGATTCCCCCTAATCGGCGATTCCCCCTAATCGGCGATTCCTCTACTGAGCAACCCTAATCGGCTGATTTTTGTTGATTTTGAAGTAGATTTGAAGTTTGTCGGTGCAGTACAGTTGCTAGTTGCTGGTGGACCGTCGGATCAACCGACGCCGACACCGCAGCGGCGGATCATACGGACGCAGATGGCGGGGAATCTCGGAGAGTCGATATTTGATAGTGAGGTGGTGTCGTCGTCGTTGGTGGAGATTGCTCCGATTCTGCGAGTGGCTAATGAAGTTGAGCCTAGCAACCCTAGGGTTGCTTATCTCTGTAAGTTTTTTTTTTGTTTTAGGCGTAATTGTGTTAAATGAGTGTTGTTTCCATGTAGATAGTTATTGTAGGTTTCTGCCAAAGTGCCAAACCATTCGACATGCATTATTTATCTCTGGTTTAAAGGAAAGTTGCTGATTATTTTGCAAAATCACGTAATTGAGGTTTATGCTTTTGTAAGGTTATTAATTTTTTTCACAAACTTGCTGATTATTTTGCAACAATGTGATTTCTTTATTTAGTGTGGCGGATCTAAATGGAGGTTTGAGTGTATGAAATTGATTGACCGGAAACGCATATTGAAGCCTTAGGAAAGGGTGTTTTGGAGACCACGTTTTTTTCAGGTATGGAAAATTAAGAATGTAGTGGAAAGATCTATAAAATGTTTCTCATGGTTGTAAAATGTTTGATTTTCAACCTTAATTGTTCTTATCTTACTGGTATTGATTTATAATGTGAATTGTGTGTACTTTAAGATGGAAAAGTGTTAGATGCATTGCAACTGTTTGATGAAATGTCTGAGATAAATTTCATTTATTTTGAACTTTATATGATAATTTTTTCAAGCACCGTATTGTTATTTAATAGCATGAAAGTTGTTTATTTGTCTAGATATAATTAGTTTGTTTCTAGGCTTTATAGTAACTTATACTTTAATTGGGACAGATGGTTGTTTTGATTTCCAAGCTTAATTGTTCCTATTTAAGAGCACGAAAACGGTATAGAAAGCAATCAATCCCTTAACCTCCCTCACCATCAACAAAGTTTTTTACCCACCACTAGCAGTGCCACCACTTCTGCGACAACACTTTCTCTATCCAGTCATTAATGCATAATCGAGTCCCTGAGAGATAATGAAGAATGAACACACAGGTGAGTCAAGTCCCATAGACATAATAATAATAATAATAACCAGTAAAAAGTGATACCGATTTTTTTGCTAATTCTCGGGCTGCCATAGTTTTCTCTGTTCCTGGGGGGCCATAAAAGAGCATATTTCTAAATGTTGCCTGATGAGATTTTGTATAAGCAGTGGCACTAGCTAACTGTTGAATTCTCTTCTGAAGGGATGTATCGTTTTGCTGCTTTGTTCTAAAAATATTGTAACATTTTCTGTTATTAATTGGTTATGCACTTATGTTATTACTTAATTTCTTATTTTTTTCCTTTTTTTTTCTGTAAAGATCATCAAGGAGTAAAATGTGGAGCTCCAGGAAAGAACTAGCAAGTTCAGAAAGCAAGCTAATGCAATAGCTGAGTGGGACAGGAGAATCTTGCAGAACCGGGATGTTCTTCTTAAAGTTGAGGTGAGTCATAATGCTCATATCCACTTTGATTATTAAGAAGTACGTTTATATAAACTTTTTGACCAGTCATTTGACCTCCTATGAACCAAAGAGACATAGATTTGTTTCAAATTGAAGACAATTGATAGTCTTTTTCTTTGTTGATGTCTCATGTTTATATCAAATTGCTTTTTATTTTATACCATATTGGAATTTGTTTAAGTATAATTTGTACATCTGCCCGTTATAAATTCCAGGTATAAGCAGGCTGAATTTATCGAGAGAGAAATGGAACATATGACGAAATAAATAAAATCGGTTATTCAGACTCTCAATGCCAATCAGGTGATCATTTATTTTGGGTTTAAATTTAGATTGTTTTGACCCTCTTAAAACAAAATGTTACTGAAGTTTGTTTGATGTTCATATGGGTTGATGTTGATACGTATTTGATTTGTGTCTCATTTAGGTTGGAGAACTTGAAGCAACTGATGGTATGACTCCAATGGACGTCGTTGTCCGGATCCTTAACAATCAACTAAGTTCATTAATGTGGATTGATGAAAAGGTTAGGCTGTTCTTCCATATTTTCATCTTTCTTTCACTAAGCTCACTAAATGTCGTTCATAAACGCCTTTCAGATTTTGAATATTGTTTTTTTTTTTCAGAAACTATAAATTTTGTGATTTTGAGAAAATGTTGAACAAGGTTTTTACTGGTAGATATTAAAGTGTAGACTATGCATGTGATGTTGATGGCAGTGCATTTTCATCTTCTCCCACTGATGAAGTTGGAAATAGCAAATTGAATTTGAAGGTTTTAACATTCAATTTGCTGTCATATATTAATCACACTTTGTTCTTTATAAAAAAAAATGAACAATTATTCCTTTCAAAAACCTACACTAAAAAGTTTAACCTACCGGCAGTTGATTCTTTGAACGTTCGATCAACTCCAGGTATCATAATCGTCTGCCATTATTCTATTTTGTATTTTGTTGATCATCCGAATAAAATTCTTTTTTTTTCCTGTTTGTTGCATGTTTTTGATTCATTCAGAAATAAGTACATGTATGTTTTTTTTTTATTTTCTGATTTTAATCGTTTTATATGATTTCTTTAAAGTTGGTTACCTTTGATTTTGTTCATTAGTTTCGTATACCGATTAATTGATGTTTTGTCTTTGTTTTGATTTAGCTTTTTCATGATATTGGTTTACACGAACCGATCATCGCTCGATTTTTTCAACAATCTATTGATCCTTATATTAAAGAGTTTCAAATGAACCATTCCTCTCAATTCAATTGGGTATTTGGTTTATAGATCTACATATAACTTAAAGTTCTTCAATATTCAAAGCCCTAATCTTCAATGTTTTGTTTGATTCCGCTTTACACCTTAATTTCTTTGTTATTATATCTAAAACGAAGATTTGATTTGTTGATTTGTGAATCACGGCATTGGTTTTCAGGAACGTAAAGGGGCTGAAGTTTCTTAAAAAGATGAAGGTTTACTCCGTTGATAGAAAGAGAATATAGAGGCCGAGGGTATGGAGTTATAAGGTTTAGTGATCGTTCAACTGTTAATTGGTGTTTTTAACAGTTGGTATTCACTAATGTTAAACCTGTCATAACAATTTTTTGTTGTTAAATTATTTCTTTAAATTGTGTTTTCATTAGCGCACTATATGTACAGATCAATTTTTTATGGGCATAACTGATTCGTCACAATGTTTTACATGCAGTATAAGTGACGAGGGTGTATAACCGCTAAAGTAATTGCATATTTGAGCTTGCATTACCTAGAAATTCATGGAGAGTTCGAGTATCTAAGTTATTAAAAGGTTCACAAAAATCTTCAATCTACCATGTTCAACGAATAATGAAAGAGGTACCCACAACAATTAATGATGTTTTTATATAAGCATCTCCACATTGGGCAAGTCAATTTATACGTTTTTATACTATTGCATAGGTTTCAGCAGATGATGCTGGTGCACTTGATTTGCCCAAAGTTTTTGAACTTATCGTCGAAGGAGTACACTTTGATATGGAACTTAAGGTAACAAAAAATATAGATTAACATTGTTCGTAGCTTCATTTCTTACCTTTAATGACTTCTATTTTAAGTTATCATGGGTTTCATGCTTGCAGTTACTAAGAGAATGCAATATGCTGCATTGCTGCAACATACAAACATGTTCAAGAACTTTGTTAGCCAGTTTAGGGATGAGCTCAGTACCAACCGGGACCGAAAATCCCTAAATGTGGTACCAGTACCGGCACCAAATATGTCACACCCCCAAAATCCACACGCGGGGTATCACTGCTTGGAGGCGTGACATGACCAGGATCAAGCCACCAATCATATTGAACATGTAAGTAATAAGTAAGAGTAAATGTAATTCAACCAAACCAATATGAAAGGTGTTCAAAACTTAAGTATAATATCAACGTTTAGCGGAAGCATAAAAGTAAACCCAACATAAGTATGAGTATGAAATGTCATAATGTTTAACAAAACATTCACGATCCTTGTCCACAACGACCGCGCCTCCCAGTGCAAGCTCCATGCGTACCTAACGACCTGCAAGGCATGTAACAGAGAGTCAACAACTAGTTGAGCGAGTTCACAGTGGGTTGTTTAGTAATAGTGTTCATTTCGTAAAACGTTTGTTTGTTTAGTAACCCATGTATCGTTTATAATTACATCGCGACCCTCCAGACATGTTTGCGTAGATTAGTATCAGTATCGCGGCCATTCCAGGCATGTGTGCGAAGATTAGTATCAGTATCGCGGCCATTCCAGGCATGTGTGCGAAGATTAGTATCAGTATCGTGGCCATTCCAGGCATGTGTGCGAAGATTAGTATCAGTATCGCGGCCATTCCAGGCATGTGTGCGAAGAGTAGTGGGGGGCTTCCCCATGTATCACTAGTCTAGCAGTATCTATAAGTGACCTTTCCCAACCGAGGTCAGTAATCCATAATTCCTAATAACAACGTAAGTACAGATAATCATCCAATCCCATTCCCTACCCCGGGAATTCCATGCCTTGGTAAGAGTGTGAACTCACCTTCGTTTGCTCGGTATGCTAGGGTATGTGCTTGCAAATAATCAATCAAGTCCTAAAGTACGCACGTATACGTAATCAGTTTGTATTCACAAAGTTTGCACATAAGTATAGTCATAGCGGATAATGAATCAATGATCACCAAGTAGCACAGAACACGTATTCAAGCTTATACAAGTCATGCTTTAAACTTAACGGCAGTTAACTCACTCAGTTAACTTTAACAGAATTAAACTAAGTTAAGTGTGCTGATTACCCATTCGGCGAAACACCCCTGTTTCGCCGTGAATTCCCTTCGACGAAACACTTTCGTTTCGTCACATTTGTTTCGTCGTAAATGGTCTCGGCGAAACACACTTGATTCGCCGTGTTCGTTTCGTCGTTAAGTGGTTTCGGCGAATCGCATCTGTTTCGTCGAGATCGGCGTTTCGTGGAAACATTCTGTTTCGCCGTATAACAGTTACGTGCAGAAACCTTAATTGCCGTCATCATCAAACAGTAATCATACAGAAATCATTTAGCACAGAATCATCATCTAATCATCATAACATCACCATAACATGATTATCACAGCACTGACGTCTAGCATGAACTCTAGTTTATGAGTACCACAAACCGATTACCATAACACATCACATCAACGAACCCTATTAACATGCTATCATGCATTCGGATAACACTAGCAACATTCAAACATGACAGTTCCCGAACATCATACAATCTAGTTCATCATCAACAAACAATCCACATCTCGATACATAGAAATTGTAACCGATTAAATCATACATTACGAATCCAGAATCATCATACTCATATACTCATATTTGTTCCAGAAATCAAGCATAAACACAACATGTATAAAGAAATCAAAGGATAAAGAAACCGATTTAACGAACACGCACTAACCGAGATATCCGGGATGATAGTTTGATCGCTAGAGAGGGCTTGGGAGAACACAGAGCTGCCGACACACTTAAGGGTTTCTAGGGTTTCGACTTTTGCCAAAGGTGTGAAATAAGAAGTCGTTTCACGTTAAGTATCCATCATTACGTATTGGGCCCGAACTGGGCTCTGGTGAAACTGGGCTCGGCGAAACTGCTTGTTTCGTCGAGAGGCAGATGGCGAAACAATTCCTGTTTCGTCGGATGTGTTCATGGCGAACAACTTCTGTTTCGTCGAGTCCCTCAAGGTTTAACAAGTCTAAGTTTTTCAAACAGTTTCATGCTATAACATCAATCACATACATGCAACAATCACAATACGTTTCATCATAACACAACGTATACAGTTACAAGTCAAACCAAATCAAACAACTAAACAGTTAACGTGCAATAAATGCGAAAGTGGAATCTCGGAAACTCGAGTTGTCACATTATCCCCAACTTGAAAGAAATTTCATCCCGAAATTTAGCATGCGGTTACTAAGGAAGCTAGGTAAGTTGTATCGTTTACTGGTTTTCCGGGGTGTCACATCATCCCCCCGTTGATTTGGAATTTCGTCCCGAAATTCGGTAGTAGCTTCAACCTCAGTAGTAGTTGCATTGTTCTGGAATAACTGGGGATACTTAAGTTCCATCTGGTCTTCTCGTTCCCAGGTGTACTCTGGGCCACGACGGGAGTTCCAACGAACTCGAACAAGAGGTATTCTAGTGTGCTTGAGGACATTAACATCCCGGTCCGTGATTTCAACTGGTTCTTCGACGAAATGTAACTGTTCGTCGATAGTGAGTTCCTTCAAAGGAACTATGAAGGTCTCATCTGACAGACACTTCTTCAGATTCGACACGTGAAAAACGTTGTGAACTGCACCGATGTCACACCCCCAATTTCCACGTGTCACCGGTGGGCCCGGTGTGGGGTATGGTGACGTAGTTGGCATCATCATAGACAAACAACACAATATAATAATGCACAGCGGAAGCAGAAATAGATTCATTTCAACTTTAAATAAAATGTAATATTAAATATCACGAGTAGTTGAAACGGATCCACAGGCGGATCAAATAAAATAAGATAATTGTTCAACAGTTTTATTGTCGTCCGAGCTTGCGAGACTATTGTGGACGCTCTAGGAGACAGCCAGCCTAGTACGTGTAGTACCTGCACTTAACCTTTTGGGAAAATACGTCAGTTTACACTGGTAAATACAAATTAACTGACTCATTTTAAAAATGATTGAAAATTGATTTAAATGCACATGGCATAAAAATATTTTTATAACTTGGGATAATTATGCAATATAATCTTGTGAACGAATTACATGTTACTCGTGCGTTCAGTAGCCCGATTCACAGACCGGGTTAAAGATTAATAGACACACCACAATATAGAGTTATACACTGACGGGTGTACGCCTACACCCCGTGCTCTGGTCGTGGCCATCTCGTAAGATAATGCCAAGGATATCCGGGACATGGTCATTAACCCCCCAAAGGCTTAAAGTAAAACAAGACTATTTAAACGAGCCGATCAAATTATTCAATTGAACACCCAAGGGTGCAAGATTTGTACGCTCGATCAAGCGGTATTCTATATACCGTAACCCAAGTCCGTATAGGGAAAATAAGTTAAAAGTATTTACCTGAGTAAGTATGAATCACAATTGGCAAGTGAGGGTAGCTTTTACTGGGCCTCCTATTCTGGAACAAAGGTTTATAATAACCTATTAGATTCCTAACGGGTCTTTTATTTAAGCCTAAGCTTAGACCGGTTAGTTTAAGGACGATACGGTTCAAGCGCACGATTAAGCGAAGACCGGATAGAATGTGATTTAGACCCGACAAGTTTGAATACTTGTATAATATGGGTATACTAAATACATTCTGGATTTTGAGACAAAAATGATAACGTTTGACCCGTTTCGGTCAATTTATGCAAACTAGTTACATAAACCGAACCGAGCGCTAAAAGAGCGTTACGGGTAGCCAAAAGAGTCATATGCAAGTTCCCTGAGATAATATGCTTTAAATATGATATAATATCAGCAAGTTATGTTCCATTATGCCCCGAATGAATTTAAACTCAATTTATGCCTTATAAGGGCATTTTGGTCATTTAAAAGATTATAAAAGAGTCAAATTGGAAATCTGAGTTACAGGTCTGATTTATACAGTAAATATACTTAATTTGACATATTATAACAGTAGAGTATGACCCGTAAACAAGACTTATCATTTAAAATCAAACTATGTACCGTAGGGGTATTTTAGTAATTTCACAAGGGCTAAAACTGTCAAAACTGGAAACCTGAGTTCAAAAACTTATACTTACTATTATTTTATAAAAATATGCTAAATACATCAGTAGGTATTAACCGTATATGTTTAATATGGGTATAGCGCATACTATGCGCTAAAAACGCTTAGAAAGGCGATTTAGAGCCGTTTCCGGGTTTTTAAAAGAAAGCTGAGATTTTTATATTTCCAGAATGCTCAAAATAATCTATTTAACAAATAAAATCAGTAGAAAAAGGTTTGGGGTCAAAAGGATTTATAAAACTCATTTTATGGCTTAAAAGGTCAAAACCGGTATTAACCGAATCAAACTTAGAGACCTATGATACGATCAGCCAAAAATTAAATAAAAATCTTCAAAAATCCCAAAATATTATATAACATCAGTGGGTAAAAAGTTTTATATCAAAAAGTGGCCTTAAATAGGTTATACGCTAAATGCGCCGTTTACTTAGCATAAAGCTATAGTTTTACGATATCGGCCATAACTCAAAATCCGGACCTCCAACTGATATCAAGTTTTCGGTGCAAGTTTATAAATCAGTAATAAAGGTTTCTACTCTTTCACTTTTCCAAAAATCATGTTTTATAACAAAAAGGGCAAAATAGTCAACTTTAAGCATAAATCGGAAACATGCATATGAATCGGTTAAGCATAGACTCAAGTTGTAAAAATTCCAGAGAGTTAAACTTAAATATAAATGGTTTCAAATAAGCTCTAATGCAGATCTCAAACATGCATGCACGGATCCGAATCAAGAGTCAAAGAAAAAGTCGTTTTATAAGACTTTCGGTTCCGATCCGAGTTTATACTAAAGATTGTCGAGTTGATCATGATAAAACATATTCTTATATTCATTATAAAGTTATTTCTGATGATCAAACTGATTGCATGTCATATACATTACCATTTATGCTATAATTTGCAAAAACACTTCCGGTTGACTTTTTAAGAACATCTTTGACTCGACAATAACCATGCTTAGAGTGGGAATCAGAGAATATCCTTTTGAGGGTTTGTTTCCCACATAAATACCAACATTTAGGTACTTTCAATTTGAGAAATGACTGAGCCATTTTCGTTTAATCGAAAAGTCAAACCATATTTACTACGGATTGACTTTTGGCTAATAATCTATGCTAGAACGAATTAGAGGAAGTTATGGATGCTTACAAGAGTCCTAATGAAGCCTAGATAGCACTTTGTAGCAGCCTTGTCGATTAGAAAGCTCCTGGAGTTGTCTTGTGAGTTTTTTTTGAAAGTTGCTAGTGTTCTTGTTTCTAACACAAGACCTCAAAAGTGATGAATTTGATCTGATTATAAGGGAATTCAGGGGTTGTAAGAAATCCCCAGGTGTCCCAACATGCATGCCCTTCAATTTGTGAGTTTTGGAGGTGGTGCTAGCTGTTTACAACTCAAAATTCGGACCCAAATCAGGCTGTTCGCGAGTTTCTGCATCTGGGCATGGGTCGCGGCCCGCGTAAGGCAGCCCAGGCGGGCCGCCTGGGGTCTGCAGCTCCCAAACTTCGTTTAAAAGTTGCAGTTTTGGTCCCTGTTCTTCGTATACGATGTTTTTGTCGTTTATCTTGACTCGTAAACCCTCAAACTTGATTTTTAGGGACCTTGGGACTTTTACCAACATGGTAAAGTCCTCGGTTAACTTTGCGCTCACCCGAAAAGCCATGAAATTCGACATTGACGCTTTTAACGCTTCAAGTACGGTTTTGGCCATAACTTTCTCATACGATAACGAAACTTCATGAAATTTTTACCACATATTCTAGTGAGTATATTCTAGCATTACAAAGCTTCGGGGCTGCTAAAAGATCACTCAGAGGTATAAATTCAACATGTTGACACTTTTAGTCCCTGTAGTTTGTAATTCCTCACTTTCGTGCATTTTCCGCTTCGTATGATCCATGATCTATCCGTTTAGGGTTATAAACACCATGTAGGGTTATTATAGAGTCTATTTATCCATTGTTGACACTTTGGACCCTTACGTTCCATAGTTTTCACTGTTTGTCAACTTTAGTCCCTCTAAAGTATGTTTTCGCATATGCAAAGCCTATGACACGTGTCAATGCATTATTGGACGTAAATTTTCGAGGTGTTACATCCTCACCCCCTTAAAAGAAATCTCGACCTCGAGATTTACTGAAACAAATGAGGGTATTTTTCCTTCATCGTGGATTCCACTTCCCACGTGTATTCGGGACCTCTACGGGCATCCCATTTGACCTTTACAATAGGTATATACTTCCTTCGAAGCTTCTTCACCTGTCGATCCTCGATCGACAATGGTTTTTCCACGAACTTCAAACTCTCGTCTATGTGTATATCTGTATGCGGTATAGTGATTCGTCAGCGAAACACTTCTTCAGATTACAGATGTGGAACACATTATGTATAGCGCTAAGTTCTTCAGGCAAGTTTAACTTATAAGCGACTGACCCGACCCGTTCGACAATCTCGAAAGGTCCTATATATCTCGGGCTTAGCTTGCCTTTCTTACCAAATCGCATCACCCCCTTCCAGGGCGATACTTTAAGCAACACTTTATTACCTACATCGAAGTGAAAATCCTTGCGCTTAGGATCCGCATAACTCTTCTGCCTATCCCTGGCAGCTTTCAAACGATCGCGAATCTGAACGATCTTGTCCGTCGTCTCAAAAACAATTTCTGGTCCTGATAGTTGGACATCTCCAACTTCTGCCCAACAGATGGGCGATCTACACTTTCTACCGTATAAGGCCTCAAAAGGCGCAGCTTTTATGCTGGAATGGTAGCTATTGTTGTAGGAGAATTCGATCAGTGGTAGGTTCTTATCCCAACTACCACCCAAGTCGATCGCACATGCACGCAGCATGTCTTCCAAAGTTTGAATAGTACGCTCACTCTGACCATCGGTCTGAGGATGATAAGCCGTACTAAAATTCAAACGAGTGCCCAATGATTGTTGGAAACTCTTCCAAAAATGTGACGTATACCTAGTATCTCTATCAGAGATAATAGATACAGGTATACCATGTAGCGCTACAATCTTATCAACGTATAATTGAGCTAACATATCGGAGTTATACGTCTCCTTGATGGGTAGAAAATGAGCTGACTTCGTCAGTCTATCTACTATGACCCATATGGTATCATTTCTTTTTCTCGTCTTTGGTAACTTGGTGATGAAATCCATTGTCACCATTTCCCATTTCCACTTGGGAATTTCAGGTTGTTGAAGCAGACCTGACGGCTTCTGGTGCCGAGCTTTGACTTGCGCACAAGTCAGACATTTAGCTACATGCTCAGCTACAGACTTTTTCAAACCAATCCACCAGTAGTTTGCTTTTAGGTCCTGGTACATCTTATCAGCTCCAGGATGAACGGAATATTTAGAGCTGTGGGCTTCCTGGAGGATAACATCCCGAAGTCCTCCATAAACTGGAACCTATATTCGTCCGTTCAGTCTTAGCATTCCATCTTTGTCGTAGGATAACTGCTCCTCAGTTACTCCTAACTTCTCTTCAGAATAGTTAGCTTCCAACACAGCTTCCTTCTGTGCAGCTAACACCCTTTCGTTCAAATTATTCCTTATTTCAATGCGCTTGGCATTGATTCTGATTGGTTTCACTCTTTCTTTCCTGCTTAAGGCGTCGGCAACCACATTTGCCTTGCCTGGATGGTATCTTATCTCACAGTCGTAATCATTTAAAGTTTCCATCCATCGCCTTTGTCGCATGTTCAATTCTTTCTGATTGAACAAGTGTTGAAGACTCTTGTGATCCGAATAAATTATACACTTGGTTCCATACAAGTAATGTCTCCATAGCTTCAATGCAAATACAACGGCACCCAGTTCCAAGTCGTGGGTGGTGTAGTTCTTTTCGTGCACTTTTAGCTGTCGAGAAGCGTAGGCAATGACCTTGCCTCTCTGCATGAGTACACAACCCATACCAGTGTGTGATGCATCGCAATACACCACAAATTCCTCTATACCATCAGGCAATGTTAACACTGGGGCATTGCTCAACTTCTTCTTCAAAATGTCAAAGGATTCCTGCTGCTTAGGGCCCCAATCAAACTTAATCTTCTTACGAGTCAACGAAGTTAGGGGCGCAGCAATCCTCGAAAAGTTTTCAATGAATCGCCTATAGTATCCTGCTAATCCTAGGAAACTGCGAATCTCGGTAGGAGTCTTTGGCTCCTGCCAGTTCATAACTGCTTCTACCTTAGCGGGATCTACTTGGATACCCCGCTCGCTTACCACATGTCCAAGGAATTGGACTTCTCGAAGCCAAAATTCGCACTTTGAAAATTTGGCATAGAGCTTCTCATGATGCAGAAGTTTGAGAATACAACGAAGGTGTTTCTCGTGGTCAGCCTGGTTCTTTGAATAGATAAGGATGTCGTCAATAAAGACGATAACGAATTTATCTAGATAAGGCTTGCAAACTCGATTCATGAGATCCATGAATACGGCTGGTGCGTTAGTGAGCCCAAAAGGCATCACTAGGAACTTATAATGTCCATCACGAGTCCTAAACGCTGTCTTGTGTACATCTTCATCCTTGACCTTCAACTGGTGATAGCCTGACCTCAAGTCGATCTTTGAAAAGTAGCTTGCTCCTTGCAACTGATCACAGACGCATCGATGCATCCTTCTTTTTAACGAACAAGATTGGCGCTCCCCAAGGAGACGAGCTAGGTCTAATAAAACCCTTAGCTAACAGATCATCCAATTGCGTCCTCAACTCCTTCATCTCCGTTGGTGCCAACCTATATGGTGCTCTTGCTACTGGCGCTGCACCTGGAATGATGTCTATTCGAAACTCCACTTGCCTATCCGGTGGTAAACCGGGGAGTTCTTCAGGGAATACTTCAGGGTATTCTGAGATGACAGGGATGTCTTCAATCCTTGGCTTTGGCTCATCAATAGTAACTTGTGCCATATAAATGACACAACCTTTCTGCAGACATCTGGATGCCTTGAGCATGGACACTTGCTCCGGCAATCCGTGCTGGGTATCTCCTTGGATAGTGAGTGACTCACCAGACGGGGTTTTAACCACTACCTGCTTTCTGTTGCACAGAATCTGGGCTTGGTTATGCGATAACCAATCCATGCCTATCACTATATCGAATCCGGCTAACTTAAAGGGAAGCAAGGATAATGGGAAAGAATGATTCCTAATGGATATAACACATCCATCTAAGACAGTTGAGGCGGTTTCTATGGTTCCATCAGCTAATTCCACCTCATACTTCACACTTAAGGCTTTAACAGGTAGGTTTAACAACTTACAGAACTTATCATCTACAAATGACTTATCTGCTCCTGAATCAAATAATACTCTAGCAAAAACATCATTTACAAGAAAAGTACCTGTAATGACGTTATCATCTTGAACTGCTTCCTTAGCATCCATCTTGAAGACTCTCGCATTGGTCTTCTTTCCATCATCGGCTTTCTTAGCGTTCTTTGGGCAATTAGGTCGGATGTGCCCTTTCTCATTGCAACCATAACAAGTTGCATCCTTTAGCTTCTTGCATTCCAAGGCTGTATGGTCGGTGGATTTGCAGATTCCACATCGTTTTGCGTGAGACTGGGATTTCGACTCAAATCGACACTTCCCAAAGTGGTTCTTCCTGCAAGTTTTGCATCTGGGCTTCTCTCCTGATTGTTGCCCATCTCTCTTAAATCCCGACCCTTTCCTGTGGTCGTTATTCCCTCGGTGTCTTTTCTCCGATCTTCGTGAGGTATCGTCCTCACGTTTCCTTTTGTTCTCCTCCGAGTTCTTAAGAGCTCTCAACCTGACTACGTCCTGGGTGAGAGAGAGAGATAGATCAGCTACTGATCTGAACGTCGAGGCCTCGATGCCTTAACACTTGCCTTGATTTCAGGCGCCAAACCCCCAATAAAACGGGCAATCCTTCTTGGCTCTGGAGTTACCAAGTATGGCACTAATCGAGATAGAGTGTTGAAAGTGGTAAGGTATGCCTGGCAGTCGAGATTCTTCATCACCAGGGATACGAAGTCTGACTCAATCCTTTCAACTTCGTGTTGTGGGCAGAAATTTTCTTTGATCAGGGCTACAAACTGATCCCATGACATACTGTAAAGTGTGGCCTTACCGGCAGCTTGCAAGAGAGATTTCCACCACGCCAGGGCGTCCCCTTTGAATGATTGGGACACGTACTTCACTACGTCCCGATCAGCACACCCGCTGATATCAACAACCGTATCCATCTCATCTAACCAGGTCATACAGTCGACCGCTCCTTTCTCCTCAGTAAAATCTCTGGGTTTGCATGAGACGAAATATTTATACGTACAGGACTTGCTGTGCGTTTCATGCTTCTGCTTGATCTCCTTTTTCGGGATACTGCTGTGATTAGAGGAGTGATTATCCTCGTCATTCTTCTTTGGCTCATCTTTCTTAGACACGTCATTCTTAGAGGGCGGCTTGCTATGAGCCTCTGAATGATTCTTGGATTTGGAACGTGGTACAGTTCGGGTCCTACTTCGAGTCCCGCTCGATTCTCTGAATTGCCTATCAATGGCCTTGGCAACAGCATTTTCTACCAGTGCTTGTAGCTCCGCACCAGTTACATGAATCTTAGTATTATCCGGGTTATTCCTCAGAATGACTGTTTGTTTCTTCCGACTTGGCCATGTAGCTTTAGGAGCTACATAAAAGTAAGGACAAGGTCTATTTAGAAACCTAACAGTATTATCGTTCTTGACGATTTATTAACCATGGTAATAAAAGCCATATTAGTTAATTTATTTAATTTCATTCAGCACTTTTATTAGCAACTGTATCATAGAATGAAATATATATATTGGCACAATAGGCCTAGTCACTTGGACAATTTCTAAATTTTAAATTTAGAATTTTAATAGGATTAGAATTGTATAATTAAAACAAATAATCCTTTGCTTGGCAGGGAGTTTATAAACCACGGCTGCCTTTTTGTTTTATATGACATTAGTCATAACCCGTAGGCATCAAGTCATAATCAGACATGTATACAATATAATTTTGGACAATTTATTAAAAGGGTGACATGGGTGATTTTACAGATCACGCTAGCCAAGAATGTTAACATGTTTACAGATGTTAACAGAGATTTGAATCTTTTTAACCAGGTTTTACCATATTGGCCAGGCCTTTTAATAAGACATTCAAGCTAGGTTTTACCTTTTTAAGATTCTTATTAAAATGGTAAATTAAAATAATAACTGATATTTTTCATTTATTTGTATATTATGTTCATGCATATAGATAAAATGAAAAACTTAAATTAACCTTTTTTTAAATAAAAATAGACTAGTACAACTTTGCCCTAAACGGGACTTTTACTCAAATAACATGCCCACGCAGGGGCTAAACCAAATAACAAACAGACAAACCCACGCAGGGGTTAAACAGAAACAACATACCCACGCAGGGGTAGAACAAGAGAAATATGCCCACGCAGAGGCAGAGTACAGAATAAATGTCCCCGCAGGGACATGAGTACATAAGCTAACAAACAAAGGATTTAATAATCCTTCTTGCCTTTCCCCTTGATCAAATCAACCATCTTCTTGAACATTCCACGGTTATGTCGGCGATCTTCCCGCATTTCATGTCGCAATTCACGTCGCACGTCGTTTATCCCCTGAAGGATTTCCTGAACTTGCGGTGGCGACATCATCGGCGCCGGCGGCGGTGGCTGATACTGCTGTGGTAGAGGAGGCTGCGGCTGCTGGTATCCATGCGGTGGGTATCCAAAAGTTGATTGTCCCGTAGCCCAGGGACCTCCAAAAGCGCCCTCCTGATTGAGAGGGTTGTAGCCCGAAGCTATCCAGTAGGGATCCCCTGTATAGTCATAACCTGGGGGAAAAGTCGGCTCGAAGGGATTAAACTGTGCTGCGCTAGCATACGCAGAGATTGGGTTCCCAAAATCCTGAGGTGGTGGTGGCGAGATTGGCGCAGATGTTACCTCTGAGACGGGATGCGAAGATTCTCCCATCTCTGGCTCCTCATGAAGGGGCGAGTATCGGCTGCTACCTGAACGTGGAGGGGTGCCGATGCGTATCCCTCCTCGTGTGGACATCCGGGCGTTCCTTCCCCTTCGCCTCTGAGGCGGAGGAGGCAAAACCGGAGGTGGTGGCGACGGAGGAGTGACCACGTCGCGCCAGAGACCCTCTGAAGGATCCTGCTGCTGAGGCTGCTGCTGAAGCTGCTGCTGGGAGTGATGCTGGGAGTGCACAGGAGAGCTGTGGTAGGACTGGTGCATGGGAGAGTTATGGTAGCTAGGGGTATATACCCAGTCATGCTGCTTGAATCTCTCCTCGTAACTGTCGAGACCATTGTAAGGTGATCCCCTGAACGGTGACCCATCTGAAATCTCAATGGGGTGGTTCGGTGTTCCGGACGGTGGCATGGAAGGATCGGTATCCTCATCGACATCCATCTCGTTGCCACCCGGGAAGTGGTCTTTAGGTCCAAGTGGGTTATGACCCACTGGTTCTCCCAAGTAATCATCAGGGTTGTACAGGCCCTGATAGACAGGTGCTGGGTAATCAAAAGGAGACTGGTGGAGAGGAATGTAGGATTGGTGGGAGTTGTGGGGCCCATTTTCAGAATGAGGCCCAAAAGAGTGTGGTAGGGAAGGTGTGGTACTCAGTGATGCTGAGTGCCTGGCGGGTTCAGCGAACGATCTCCAAAGATCTCGGGCATCAGTGTTTTAGGGTCCTGAAGGGGTTCGCCTATGCGAAGGCCCTGCTTCATGGTCATGAGAGGTGGCGAATGCTCCTCGTCCCCTTCCTCGTACACGTGGCGGCATCTTGAACCTGTCAAAAATCAAACAAGTGGCACAACAAAATATATATAAGACAAAGTTAGAAAATAAAAGAAATTTGAATATTTCCTAAGTTCTTTGTCTAGACTCGAAAATCGAGAAATGTGCAATTGTGTAACTGAGATTAAACACAGAAGGCTAGTGTTTAATTCCCTCAGCGTTGGCTCTGATACCAACCTGTCACACCCCCAATTTCCACGTGTCACCGGTGGGCCCGGTGTGGGGTATGGTGACGTAGTTGGCATCATCATAGACAAACAACACAATATAATAATGCACAGCGGAAGCAGAAATAGATTCATTTCAACTTTAAATAAAATGTAATATTAAATATCACGAGTAGTTGAAACGGATCCACAGGCGGATCAAATAAAATAAGATAATTGTTCAACAGTTTTATTGTCGTCCGAGCTTGCGAGACTATTGTGGACGCTCTAGGAGACAGCCAGCCTAGTACGTGTAGTACCTGCACTTAACCTTTTGGGAAAATACGTCAGTTTACACTGGTAAATACAAATTAACTGACTCATTTTAAAAATGATTGAAAATTGATTTAAATGCACATGGCATAAAAATATTTTTATAACTTGGGATAATTATGCAATATAATCTTGTGAACGAATTACATGTTACTCGTGCGTTCAGTAGCCCGATTCACAGACCGGGTTAAAGATTAATAGACACACCACAATATAGAGTTATACACTGACGGGTGTACGCCTACACCCCGTGCTCTGGTCGTGGCCATCTCGTAAGATAATGCCAAGGATATCCGGGACATGGTCATTAACCCCCCAAAGGCTTAAAGTAAAACAAGACTGTTTAAACGAGCCGATCAAATTATTCAATTGAACACCCAAGGGTGCAAGATTTGTACGCTCGATCAAGCGGTATTCTATATACCGTAACCCAAGTCCGTATAGGGAAAATAAGTTAAAAGTATTTACCTGAGTAAGTATGAATCACAATTGGCAAGTGAGGGTAGCTTTTACTGGGCCTCCTATTCTGGAACAAAGGTTTATAATAACCTATTAGATTCCTAACGGGTCTTTTATTTAAGCCTAAGCTTAGACCGGTTAGTTTAAGGACGATACGGTTCAAGCGCACGATTAAGCGAAGACCAGATAGAATGTGATTTAGACCCGACAAGTTTGAATACTTGTATAATATGGGTATACTAAATACATTCTGGATTTTGAGACAAAAATGATAACGTTTGACCCGTTTCGGTCAATTTATGCAAACTAGTTACATAAACCGAACCGAGCGCTAAAAGAGCGTTACGGGTAGCCAAAAGAGTCATATGCAAGTTCCCTGAGATAATATGCTTTAAATATGATATAATATCAGCAAGTTATGTTCCATTATGCCCCGAATGAATTTAAACTCAATTTATGCCTTATAAGGGCATTTTGGTCATTTAAAAGATTATAAAAGAGTCAAATTGGAAATCTGAGTTACAGGTCTGATTTATACAGTAAATATACTTAATTTGACATATTATAACAGTAGAGTATGACCCGTAAACAAGACTTATCATTTAAAATCAAACTATGCACCGTAGGGGTATTTTAGTAATTTCACAAGGGCTAAAACTGTCAAAACTGGAAACCTGAGTTCAAAAACTTATACTTACTGTTATTTTATAAAAATATGCTAAATACATCAGTAGGTATTAACCGTATATGTTTAATATGGGTATAGCGCATACTATGCGCTAAAAACGCTTAGAAAGGCGATTTAGAGCCGTTTCCGGGTTTTTAAAAGAAAGCTGAGATTTTTATATTTCCAGAATGCTCAAAATAATCTATTTAATAAATAAAATCAGTAGAAAAAGGTTTGGGGTCAAAAGGATTTATAAAACTCATTTTATGGCTTAAAAGGTCAAAACCGGTATTAACCGAATCAAACTTAGAGACCTATGATACGATCAGCCAAAAATTAAATAAAAATCTTCAAAAATCCCAAAATATTATATAACATCAGTGGGTAAAAAGTTTTATATCAAAAAGTGGCCTTAAATAGGTTATACGCTAAATGCGCCGTTTACTTAGCATAAAGCTATAGTTTTACGATATCGGCCATAACTCAAAATCCGGACCTCCAACTGATATCAAATTTTCAGTGCAAGTTTATAAATCAGTAATAAAGGTTTCTAGTCTTTCACTTTTCCAAAAATCATGTTTTATAACAAAAAGGGCAAAATAGTCAACTTTAAGCATAAATCGGAAACATGCATATGAATCGGTTAAGCATAGACTCAAGTTATAAAAATTCCAGAGAGTTAAACTTAAATATAAATGGTTTCAAATAAGCTCTAATGCAGATCTCAAACATGCATGCATGGATCCGAATCAAGAGTCAAAGAAAAAGTCGTTTTATAAGACTTTCGGTTCCGATCCGAGTTTATACTAAAGATTGTCGAGTTGATCATGATAAAACATATTCTTATATTCATTATAAAGTTATTTCTGATGATCAAACTGATTGCATGTCATCTACATTACCATTTATGCTATAATTTGCAAAAACACTTCCGGTTGACTTTTTAAGAACATCTTTGACTCGACAATAACCATGCTTAGAGTGGGAATCAGAGAATATCCTTTTGAGGGTTTGTTTCCCACATAAATACCAACATTTAGGTACTTTCAATTTGAGAAATGACTGAGCCATTTTCGTTTAATCGAAAAGTCAAACCATATTTACTACGGATTGACTTTTGGCTAATAATCTATGCTAGAACGAATTAGAGGAAGTTATGGATGCTTACAAGAGTCCTAATGAAGCCTAGATAGCACTTTGTAGCAGCCTTGTCGATTAGAAAGCTCCTGGAGTTGTCTTGTGAGTTTTTTTTTGAAAGTTGCTAGTGTTCTTGTTTCTAACACAAGACCTCAAAAGTGATGAATTTGATCTGATTATAAGGGAATTCAGGTGTTGTAAGAAATCCCCAGGTGTCCCAACATGCATGCCCTTCAATTTGTGAGTTTTGGAGGTGGTGCTAGCTGTTTACAACTCAAAATTCGGACCCAAATCAGGCTGTTCGCGAGTTTCTGCATCTGGGCATGGGTCGCGGCCCGCGTAAGGCAGCCCAGGCGGGCCGCCTGGGGTCTGCAGCTCCCAAACTTCGTTTAAAAGTTGCAGTTTTGGTCCCTGTTCTTCGTATACGATGTTTTTGTCATTTATCTTGACTCGTAAACCCTCAAACTTGATTTTTAGGGACCTTGGGACTTTTACCAACATGGTAAAGTCCTCGGTTAACTTTGCGCTCACCCGAAAAGCCATGAAATTCGACGTTGACGCTTTTAACCCTTCAAGTACGGTTTTGGCCATAACTTTCTCATACGATAACGAAACTTCATGAAATTTTTACCACATATTCTAGTGAGTATATTCTAGCATTACAAAGCTTCGGGGATGCTAAAAGATCACTCAGAGGTATAAATTCAACATGTTGACACTTTTAGTCCCTGTAGTTTGTAATTCCTCACTTTCGTGCATTTTCCGCTTCGTATGATCCATGATCTATCCGTTTAGGGTTATAAACACCATGTAGGGTTATTATAGAGTCTATTTATCCATTGTTGACACTTTGGACCCTTACGTTCCATAGTTTTCACTGTTTGTCAACTTTAGTCCCTCTAAAGTATGTTTTCGCATATGCAAAGCCTATGACACGTGTCAATGCATTATTCGACGTAAATTTTCGAGGTGTTACAACCGAGTTCTGCTGGTAGGTTCAGTTTGTAGGCCACTTTGCCTATTCTTTCTATGATTTCGAATGGTCCGACATACCGTGGATTGAGCTTGCCCCGTTTGCCAAAACGGACTACACCCTTCCAGGGCGAAACTTTGAGTAGCACTCGATCCCCAACCTGGAACTCGAGTGGTTTCCTGCGCTTATCAGCGTAGCTTTTCTGACGGTCACGAGCTGCCGCCATGCGTTGTCGTATCTGTGCAATCTTTTCTGTTGCGTCTACTACCATTTCTGGACCTGTAATCTAACTATCGCCCACCTCTGCCCAACAGAGAGGTGACCGGCATTTATGTCCGTACAATGCCTCGAATGGAGCGGCTTGAATGCTGGTGTGGTAGCTGTTGTTGTACGAGAACTCCACTAACGGGAGATGTTTTTCCCAGCCGTTGCCGAAGTCGATAACACATGCCCGAAGCATTTCTTCTAGAGTCTGAATAGTGCGTTCAGACTGCCCATCCGTCTGGGGGTGATAAGCTGTGCTCATGTCTAAACGAGAGCCAAAAGATTTGTGCATTGCTTGCCACAGTTCTGAGGTAAAACGTGCATCACGATCTGAGATAATAGAAGTCGGCACCCCATGCCTCGAAAAAACTTCTTTCAAGTAAATATCTGCTAGAGTAGAGAACTTGTCTGTTTCCTTGATAGCCAATAAGTGTGCAGACTTAGTTAGTCGATCCACGATCACCCAAATAGTATCGTTCCCACGCTGGGATCTAGGTAGGTCAGTAACAAAATCCATAGAAATTTCCTCCCAATAGTGGTATGACCACAGTCACAGAAATGAATCGAGTGACAAATACCCATTCTTGATAATTGGTTGATAGAAACATTGTAATCGCTCTTAATACTGTAAATTATAACTAACGGGTCGTTTTAGAAAACAGAATGATTCACTCAGTATTTTCCGCTGACAAAACCTTTTTCAAACATGTTTCAGGTGATCTGTGTGATCCAGGAAAAGTGCAGTAAAGCACTATCAAGCTCAGAGAAGTGGCTCAGTGTAAATAAATGAATAAAACGTGTTTTGAAAAATAAAGATTTCTGTGTGAAATCAACGTATTGTAAATTATGGGATTTATCCCTTAAACTTTGTGTAATATATTAAACGAGCATATTTCACGGATAAAAGATCCTGTTATAAAAAGACTTCCGCTGCCGCATTAATTATATACCACGGGAACTGTCTCGCGGTCCCCCGACTCCGTCCAGGGTGGGTCGGGGAGCCGTGACAGCGAAGGTGGTATCAGAGCTAATAATTAAATTGAGCCACTGATCGAGCCACTGATTAAGCCTAAATTAAGCATTTTGGACCACAGTACTTAATTTTACTAATTGTTATTCTGTGATTATTTGTTTTATTAACTGGCTATTTTTAGTTACAGTATGGGTAAGCAAAAGTTGTCTGCTATCTACCACAAACTAGATGTGGCATCTTCTTCTAAAAATCCAGTAAATTTAGAAGAAGGAATCTTTATCCGCAAGGCAAACTATGAGAATCCACTTTCCCAGAGAAAAGGGATTCGATACTTAAAAAGAGTTAGGAGACAAAGAAACCCCGAACCAAGAGAGTTAGGTTTAACCCAGAAGTCCAAGAGTTGGGTAATAGTACACCTTGGGAAGATAAAATAGACGGGAAATGGGCAAATCTCTATATACTAGCTACTGTAGCAGAAAATGCTAATCTTTAAATATCCGATAAATTGGGTGTAGTAAGAGAAATCACAATCCCATAAATAAATAAAGTCCTAAGTGTGTTTACTTCTGTTGTTCTTTGTATAAATTAGTATGCAATAAAACTTCAGTGTTTTGTTTGTTAAACTTTGTTCCAAAGTTTTAACATTGCATTTTACATATATGCTATGCAGCATGAATGAGATGTCGGAAACATTCCAGAATCTCAACTTATATCCAGTGCCTATTGAAGTCTCTCACGACTTTACTGGTTACATTGCTGACATAGAAGAACCTGTGGAATTCCAAGCCCCACCGCTGGAAAAGCCAAACCTAAAAAGAAGAGAAGATATGTAGGGTGGAGGAAAGTGCGCCGTAGGAAAACTGCCACTAGGAAACTCCCTAAAATAGAACATCCTGTGATCATGAACAAGGGAAAGGAAATAGAAACTGGAGAAGGTTCGAAATCACCTGAAAAAGAAATAGGAATAGATCTGAAGAAAAAGGGAATAGAGATTGGCGAAAGATCTAAACAGTCTGAGGAGATCACGTTCCAAGACGAAATAGATCGCCTATTGGAGAACTGTGATGTTTTAGAGCCTATCAACGATAATCTCTTTTCTTACCCGGCTACAGTTCAATTCCCACTAAACCTAGGACCAGCTATTCCAGAACCACTAGTTCATACCAGACCATTAGGCCAAATGGAGGAATGGTGGACCAATGACTGGCAATTCCAAAATATAGTTAACAGTCCTTATAGCTTCCTTCCACAATTTGACCCAGCACCACTCCCAAATCCTCCCATGAGTAATGAAAACCTAGCTGAACTCCGTCAGTTCGGTGAAGAACTGATAGGTACAGGTAATAGGATCAGGGAAATGGGAGAGCATCTAACTTGGAAGTACGATGAGAGGGAGCATCATTACTAGAACCGTCAGTTAAACCACAGAAAGCCGTATTGTATGATAGTAACTTAAAATTCTGTAAAATGGGCAATAAAACTCTGTAAAAACAGGTGTGTATGGATGCATATACAATATACTAACAAAGTAAAAGTCGAGAAATCGACAATTTTGGTTATATTCGTATGATGTGACAATCTATGTGTATCTATGTGAATTTTGTCATTTGAAAGGTTAGACACTAATAATTTTACCAATTAGCAGATGGAAAATGCTAACAATGAACCAATTAATGAAGAAAATCAATCTGAGCAAGAACAGGAAGATCAATATATAACTCGACAAGATATCGAGCATTTTATCGCCCAAGGGATAGCTCATGCTATTCCAGAAATTGTAGCTGCTGTTCGAAAACCTGCCGAACCACAATTAATTCCTAGTAAACGTATTCCAGAAGATAACGGCAGTAACAGCATAAATGGAGGCGGTAATCATGACGATCATGATCCGCAACAGGCCCCACTCCCTAAAAGAATGAAAGCTGCAACGCCTGGTTGCACTTACAAAGAATTTCTTGCTTGCAAACCCGCTGAATTTGCAGGTAACGAAGGGGCAACTGCAACACTGCATTGGTTAGAGAAAACCGAGGCAGTAATTGCAATAAGCAAATGTGCCGATGGAGACCAGGTGATGTATGCATCAAATCTGTTCAAAGAAGGAGCACTCGAATGGTGGAACACGGTCCTCCAGGCAAAAGGGAGAAGGATAGCCTATGCAATGAGTTGGGAAGAATTTAAGAGTTTGGTAGAAAGAAAATTCTGTCCCGAATACGAGAAGGAACAAATGGCAAACAAGTTCCTAAGTCATCGTATGTTAGGTGTAGATTGCCGGGGCTATACTTCGACATTCTTTGAATACGCAAGAGTAGTGCCATCACTGGCTTCGCCAGAACCGGTACTTATCTCTCGTTACATATGGGGGTTAATTAGTGAAATCCGAAACATCGTTAAAGCTGCGAGACCTCGTACTATTGACGATGCTGTAGAATTAGCTAATACCCTAACCGATGAATTGGTAGGCACAAGAGAGGAAGATCGCAAGAAGGAATTAGCTCACAAGATTACCCAAGGATTTCGTGTGGGTAATGCCAAGAAGAGAGGAACCGGACAATCCTCATCATCTCCTTTCTGCAAAATTTGCAAAAAGAAGCATTATGGACAATGCAACATGGTTTGCAATTTTTGCAAAATGAAAGGACATCGGGAAGATGACTGCAGGAAGAAAACAAAAGTTTGTTATAATTGCAGAGAGAGGGGACACTTTCAATCTGAATGTCCTAAGTTAGCTAAACCTATAGTTAACCAAGCCAAAACCACGGAAGGAACAACCAAGAAAAATGCACGAGCATTCCAGCTGACCACTCAAGAGGCCGAACTCATTCCAGATGTGATAGCTGGTACGTTCTTAGTTCACAACGTATTTGCAAAAGTATTATTTGACTCTGGTGCGAACCAAAGTTTTATTAATACTTCATTTTGTCAAGATCTTAAGCTACCTTTAACCCCTCTTAGGCAAATTTTCACAGTAGAAACCGCAGAAGGAAATTCTGTGAAAATAGATAAAATCTGGCAAGAAGGAAAAATAGAATTATTAGGCCATAAGTTTTCTGCAAATTTGTTACCAATGAATTTAGCAGGATTCGATGTAGTATTAGGAATGGATTGGTTAATAGCCACCATGCACGAATCCTATGTGACAAAAATGCAGTAGAAATTCAAACCCCTACAGGAGAAGTAATTTTAATTACTGGAGATAGACCTCGAAAGCCACTAAAATTCATCTCAGTAATGAAGTTGGCTAGTTATTCGAGAAAACAGGAAATGGTGTATATGATTTCAGTAATCATTAACACTAAGGATAAGGAACTTCAGGACATCCCGGTAGTGTCAGAATACCCAGACGTTTTTCCAGAAGAATTACCTGGATTACCACCTGATAGAGAAGTAGAGTTTAGAATCCATTTAATTTCAGGTACTGCACCAATAGCTAAAGCACCATATAGATTAGCACCTACCGAAATGCTAGAATTGAAAAAGCAATTAGATGAATTATTAATCAAAGGATTCATACAACCTAGTTCATCCCCTTGGGGTGCACCGGTACTGTTTGTGAAAAAGAAAGATGGATCGATGAGAATGTGTATCGATTATAGAGAATTGAATAAGGTTACGATTAAGAATCGATACCCACTACCTAGGATTGATGATCTTTTTGATCAATTGCAAGGAGCTAGGTATTTCTCTAAGATAGATTTAAGATCCGGATACCATCAGTTGAAAGTACAAGAAGAGGACATACCTAAAACTGCTTTCAGAACTAGGTATGGTCATTATGAGTTTACAGTCATGCCCTTTGGATTAACGAATGCCCCAGCAGCATTCATGGACATGATGAATCGAATCTGTAAACTATACTTGGATAAATTTGTGATCGTTTTCATCGACGATATACTTATTTACTCCAAAAGTCAAAAAGAACATTGTGAGCATTTACATGTTCTCTTAACTTTGTTAAGAAACGAAAGGCTTTATGCCAAATTCTCAAAATGTGAATTTTGGCTACAAGAAGTACAATTCTTAGGTCATGTGGTAAATCACGAAGGTATCCATGTAGATCCTGCTAAGATAGAAGCAATTACGAAGTGGAAAGTTCCACAAACAGCAATGGAGATAAGAAGTTTTCTAGGCTTAGCTGGATACTATAGACGATTTATCAAAGATTTTTCTAAGATAGCCGTACCATTAACAAAGTTAACCTGTAAAGCTGCTAAGTTTGAATGGGGACCTAGACAAGAGGAAGCCTTTAAGATTTTAAAGCATAGGTTGACGAATGCACCAATCTTAGCTTTACCCGAAGGAACAGAAGATTTTGAAGTATATTGTGATGCTTCAAAATTAGGATACGGGTGTGTGTTAATGCAACGCAAGAAGGTAATTGCGTATGCCTCTAGACAATTGAAAAAACACGAAGAAAATTATACGACTCATGATCTAGAATTAGGAGCCATAATTTTTGCCCTTAAGATATGGAGACATTATCTGTATGGAAGTAAGTTTACTGTCTATACCGATCATAAAAGTTTAAGATATATATTTGGGCAAAAAGAATTAAACATGAGGCAAAGAAGATGGATGGAGATGCTAAGCGATTACGACTGTGATATCCAATATCACGAAGGAAAGGCAAATGTAGTTGCAGATGCCTTAAGTCGTAAGTATCATGAGAAACAGAAACAAGTCCGTGCTCTGAGGTTAAATCTACAAGTAGATTTAATGGCACAAATTAAAGAAGTTCAGAAAACAGCAATCCAAGACGATGCTGAAGGAATGAAAGGTTACATAAAAGAATTAGAACAAGGAAATGATGGAATTTGGAAATTCCATAAGAAACGAATTTGGGTACCTAAGCAAGGAGAATTAAGAAATAAGATCTTAGAAGAAGCTCATAAATCTAGGTATACCATGCACCATTTAAGAAATAATTTCTGGTGGATAGGAATGAAAAAGGATATAGCCGAATACGTATCCAAGTGCTTAACTTGTTCACAAGTTAAAGCTGAACACCAGAAACCTTCAGGACTACTACAACAGTTAGAAATGCCTGTATGGAAATGGGAACTTATAACAATGGACTTTGTTACAAAGTTACCCAAAACCAAAAGAGGTAATGATGCGATTTGGGTAATTATAGACCGCTTAACCAAATCAGCTCATTTCCTACCAATGAAAGAAACCTTTAGTATGGAAAGGTTAGCACAACTCTACGTGGACGAGGTAGTATCCCTACATGGAGTCCCGCTCTCCATTGTATCAGATAGAGATAGTCGATTTACTTCGCATTTCTGGAAAAGTTTTCAGAAAGCAATGGGAACTCGACTAAATCTAAGTACTACTTATCATCCACAAACAGACGGACAGAGTGAAAGGACAATACAAACTCTAAAGGACATGCTCCGAGCATGTGTAATTGACTTTGGTGGTAATTGGGATAGCCATTTGCCATTAATTGAATTCTCCTATAACAATAGTTATCATTCAAGCATCGAAGCTGCACCATTTGAAGCACTATACGGACGTAAGTGCAGAACTCCAGTATGTTGGGCAGAAATCGGAGAAAGTCAATTATCAGGTCCTGAAATTGTACAAGAAACTACTAATAAGATAACTCAGATCAAGGAAAGACTGAAAACAGCTCGAGATCGTCAAAAGAGCTATGCAGACAATCGTCGCAAGCCTTTAGAATTTCAAGTAGGAGATAAAGTACTTTTAAAAGTCTCTCTTTGGAAAGGAGTAGTACGATTCGGTAAGAAAGGAAAAACTAAGTCCAAGATACGTTGGACCATTCCCCGTGATTCAACGAATAGGACCAGTTGCTTATCGTTTACAACTACCAGAAGAATTGGCTGGAATACATGATGTATTTCATGTATCCAATCTTAAGAAATGTTTAGCAGACGAATCCCTGGTAGTACCTCTTCAAGATGTAGAGGTGAACGAAAAGTTAAAATTTATAGAGAAACCACTACAGATTGAAGATAGAAAAGTCAAGTTTCTCAAGCACAAACGACTAGTGCTAGTAAAGGTCAAATGGAATTCAAGAAGAGGACCAGAATACACTTGGGAACTGGAATCGGAAATGAAGCAAAAGTACCCTCATCTATTCCAGTAAATCTCGAGGACGAGATTTTTCTTAAGGTGGGGAGGATGTAACAACTGTCACTAAAATCCATAATTAGTATGGTAATTAGCTATTAAGAAAACCCTAATTAAGAAACCCAAGTAATTCTGCACTAACCCTAAAATTTCCAGAACAATCAGAATCAGGATCAGGGCCCCTAAAACTCAGGGGGGGCAAAACCCTAGTTACGATTATCATCATAACTCTCTGTCGAAATAGAATTTTAAAAATCTATCGACTCAGCAAGCCTACACACGCAAAAACCTAGTCTATGAAAGTAGGGTGGTCACTCGCGTAGCGCGACGCCTAAAGGGGTATCCCCTCGCGCTACGCGACGGTGTCAAAATTTCAGTATAAATAGCAGGGGTTGGGACTTGAAATCTGGCACTTGAACGACGTTAAAATTCATAATATACGTCGAGTTATAAGCAAAACAGTCCAACACACACACACACGATTATCGAAACGCTGCCGCAATCAGGGTAATAACTCGATCGCTATTACGATTCAACGTCCGATCGATTATAACTATCCAACGATAGTCCGGGTGCTGCTCAATTGAGCTTGTACTTTGATTATTCGTCGTGATTTCGACTTGAATATTAGAGTGCTGTTCGAATTCGGACTATGCTCTGTTATTCGTTGTGAATCCGATTGAATTATCGAGTATTGCACTGATTAATCGTTGTGAAAGTTTAATCTCGTGAATTGACGTAACTACTGTATTAGTTACTAACCTGTGTGTGTGCATTGTGTTAAATTAGGATTAAGCAAGGCTAATCAGTAGGCTTATATCTATTGCTCGTTAATCTGCAATGTGAGTCATTCTTCTTTTTAAACTGTTTTCTCACAGTTTGTGAGTAAGTATTACAATACCTCAAGTTATTTTCAAAGGTTATAAATACAGGGATTAAGTCTTTGTAATCACCAAATTACAGCTGGTATGTGGGGTATTGTGCACAGTACTGTTATTATCACTCTATGTGAGTGAATATTACTCTATGTGAGTTATTTCTACTCTGTGTGAGTACACCGTCACTATTTGGGCAACGGGACCCAATAGTGGTATGACCACAGTCACAGAAATGAATCGAGTGACAAATACCCATTCTTGATAATTGGTTGATAGAAACATTGTAATCGCTCTTAATACTGTAAATTATAACTAACGGGTCGTTTTAGAAAACAGAATGATTCACTCAGTATTTTCCGCTGACAAAACCTTTTTCAAACATGTTTCAGGTGATCTGTGTGATCCAGGAAAAGTGCAGTAAAGCACTATCAAGCTCAGAGAAGTGGCTCAGTGTAAATAAATGAATAAAACGTGTTTTGAAAAATAAAGATTTCTGTGTGAAATCAACGTATTGTAAATTATGGGATTTATCCCTTAAACTTTGTGTAATATATTAAACGAGCATATTTCACGGATAAAAGATCCTGTTATAAAAAGACTTCCGCTGCCGCATTAATTATATACCACGGGAACTGTCTCGCGGTCCCCCGACTCCGTCCAGGGTGGGTCGGGGAGCCGTGACAGCGAAGGTGGTATCAGAGCTAATAATTAAATTGAGCCACTGATCGAGCCACTGATTAAGCCTAAATTAAGCATTTTGGACCACAGTACTTAATTTTACTAATTGTTATTCTGTGATTATTTGTTTTATTAACTGGCTATTTTTAGTTACAGTATGGGTAAGCAAAAGTTGTCTGCTATCTACCACAAACTAGATGTGGCATCTTCTTCTAAAAATCCAGTAAATTTAGAAGAAGGAATCTTTATCCGCAAGGCAAACTATGAGAATCCACTTTCCCAGAGAAAAGGGATTCGATACTTAAAAAGAGTTAGGAGACAAAGAAACCCCGAACCAAGAGAGTTAGGTTTAACCCAGAAGTCCAAGAGTTGGGTAATAGTACACCTTGGGAAGATAAAATAGACGGGAAATGGGCAAATCTCTATATACTAGCTACTGTAGCAGAAAATGCTAATCTTTAAATATCCGATAAATTGGGTCTAGTAAGAGAAATCACAATCCCATAAATAAATAAAGTCCTAAGTGTGTTTACTTCTGTTGTTCTTTGTATAAATTAGTATGCAATAAAACTTCAGTGTTTTGTTTGTTAAACTTTGTTCCAAAGTTTTAACATTGCATTTTACATATATGCTATGCAGCATGAATGAGATGTCGGAAACATTCCAGAATCTCAACTTATATCCAGTGCCTATTGAAGTCTCTCACGACTTTACTGGTTACATTGCTGACATAGAAGAACCTGTGGAATTCCAAGCCCCACCGCTGGAAAAGCCAAACCTAAAAAGAAGAGAAGATATGTAGGGTGGAGGAAAGTGCGCCGTAGGAAAACTGCCACTAGGAAACTCCCTAAAATAGAACATCCTGTGATCATGAACAAGGGAAAGGAAATAGAAACTGGAGAAGGTTCGAAATCACCTGAAAAAGAAATAGGAATAGATCTGAAGAAAAAGGGAATAGAGATTGGCGAAAGATCTAAACAGTCTGAGGAAATCACGTTCCAAGACGAAATAGATCGCCTATTGGAGAACTGTGATGTTTTAGAGCCTATCAACGATAATCTCTTTTCTTACCCGGCTACAGTTCAATTCCCACTAAACCTAGGACCAGCTATTCCAGAACCACTAGTTCATACCAGACCATTAGGCCAAATGGAGGAATGGTGGACCAATGACTGGCAATTCCAAAATATAGTTAACAGTCCTTATAGCTTCCTTCCACAATTTGACCCAGCACCACTCCCAAATCCTCCCATGAGTAATGAAAACCTAGCTGAACTCCGTCAGTTCGGTGAAGAACTGATAGGTACAGGTAATAGGATCAGGGAAATGGGAGAGCATCTAACTTGGAAGTACGATGAGAGGGAGCATCATTACTAGAACCGTCAGTTAAACCACAGAAAGCCGTATTGTATGATAGTAACTTAAAATTCTGTAAAATGGGCAATAAAACTCTGTAAAATACAGGTGTGTATGGATGCATATACAATATACTAACAAAGTAAAAGTCGAGAAATCGACAATTTTGGTTATATTCGTATGATGTGACAATCTATGTGTATCTATGTGAATTTTGTCATTTGAAAGGTTAGACACTAATAATTTTACCAATTAGCAGATGGAAAATGCTAACAATGAACCAATTAATGAAGAAAATCAATCTGAGCAAGAACAGGAAGATCAATATATAACTCGACAAGATATCGAGCATTTTATCGCCCAAGGGATAGCTCATGCTATTCCAGAAATTGTAGCTGCTGTTCGAAAACCTGCCGAACCACAATTAATTCCTAGTAAACGTATTCCAGAAGATAACGGCAGTAACAGCATAAATGGAGGCGGTAATCATGACGATCATGATCCGCAACAGGCCCCACTCCCTAAAAGAATGAAAGCTGCAACGCCTGGTTGCACTTACAAAGAATTTCTTGCTTGCAAACCCGCTGAATTTGCAGGTAACGAAGGGGCAACTGCAACACTGCGTTGGTTAGAGAAAACCGAGGCAGTAATTGCAATAAGCAAATGTGCCGATGGAGACCAGGTGATGTATGCATCAAATCTGTTCAAAGAAGGAGCACTCGAATGGTGGAACACGGTCCTCCAGGCAAAAGGGAGAAGGATAGCCTATGCAATGAGTTGGGAAGAATTTAAGAGTTTGGTAGAAAGAAAATTCTGTCCCGAATACGAGAAGGAACAAATGGCAAACAAGTTCCTAAGTCATCGTATGTTAGGTGTAGATTGCCGGGGCTATACTTCGACATTCTTTGAATACGCAAGAGTAGTGCCATCACTGGCTTCGCCAGAACCGGTACTTATCTCTCGTTACATATGGGGATTAATTAGTGAAATCCGAAACATCGTTAAAGCTGCGAGACCTCGTACTATTGACGATGCTGTAGAATTAGCTAATACCCTAACCGATGAATTGTTACGCACAAGAGAGGAAGATCGCAAGAAGGAATTAGCTCACAAGATTACCCAAGGATTTCGTGTGGGTAATGCCAAGAAGAGAGGAACCGGACAATCCTCATCATCTCCTTTCTGCAAAATTTGCAAAAAGAAGCATTATGGACAATGCAACATGGTTTGCAATTTTTGCAAAATGAAAGGACATCGGGAAGATGACTGCAGGAAGAAAACAAAAGTTTGTTATAATTGCAGAGAGAGGGGACACTTTCAATCTGAATGTCCTAAGTTAGCTAAACCTATAGTTAACCAAGCCAAAACCACGGAAGGAACAACCAAGAAAAATGCACGAGCATTCCAGCTGACCACTCAAGAGGCCGAACTCATTCCAGATGTGATAGCTGGTACGTTCTTAGTTCACAACGTATTTGCAAAAGTATTATTTGACTCTGGTGCGAACCAAAGTTTTATTAATACTTCATTTTGTCAAGATCTTAAGCTACCTTTAACCCCTCTTAGGCAAATTTTCACAGTAGAAACCGCAGAAGGAAATTCTGTGAAAATAGATAAAATCTGGCAAGAAGGAAAAATAGAATTATTAGGCCATAAGTTTTCTGCAAATTTGTTACCAATGAATTTAGCAGGATTCGATGTAGTATTAGGAATGGATTGGTTAATAGCCAACCATGCACGAATCCTATGTGACAAAAATGCAGTAGAAATTCAAACCCCTACAGGAGAAGTAATTTTAATTACTGGAGATAGACCTCGAAAGCCACTAAAATTCATCTCAGTAATGAAGTTGGCTAGTTATTCGAGAAAACAGGAAATGGTGTATATGATTTCAGTAATCATTAACACTAAGGATAAGGAACTTCAGGACATCCCGGTAGTGTCAGAATACCCAGACGTTTTTCCAGAAGAATTACCTGGATTACCACCTGATAGAGAAGTAGAGTTTAGAATCCATTTAATTCCAGGTACTGCACCAATAGCTAAAGCACCATATAGATTAGCACCTACCGAAATGCTAGAATTGAAAAAGCAATTAGATGAATTATTAATCAAAGGATTCATACAACCTAGTTCATCCCCTTGGGGTGCACCGGTACTGTTTGTGAAAAAGAAAGATGGATCGATGAGAATGTGTATCGATTATAGAGAATTGAATAAGGTTACGATTAAGAATCGATACCCACTACCTAGGATTGATGATCTTTTTGATCAATTGCAAGGAGCTAGGTATTTCTCTAAGATAGATTTAAGATCCGGATACCATCAGTTGAAAGTACAAGAAGAGGACATACCTAAAACTGCTTTCAGAACTAGGTATGGTCATTATGAGTTTACAGTCATGCCCTTTGGATTAACGAATGCCCCAGCAGCATTCATGGACATGATGAATCGAATCTGTAAACCATACTTGGATAAATTTGTGATCGTTTTCATCGACGATATACTTATTTACTCCAAAAGTCAAAAAGAACATTGTGAGCATTTACATGTTCTCTTAACTTTGTTAAGAAACGAAAGGCTTTATGCCAAATTCTCAAAATGTGAATTTTGGCTACAAGAAGTACAATTCTTAGGTCATGTGGTAAATCACGAAGGTATCCATGTAGATCCTGCTAAGATAGAAGCAATTACGAAGTGGAAAGTTCCACAAACAACAATGGAGATAAGAAGTTTTCTAGGCTTAGCTGGATACTATAGACGATTTATCAAAGATTTTTCTAAGATAGCCGTACCATTAACTAAGTTAACCTGTAAAGCTGCTAAGTTTGAATGGGGACCTAGACAAGAGGAAGCCTTTAAGATTTTAAAGCATAGGTTGACGAATGCACCAATCTTAGCTTTACCCGAAGGAACAGAAGATTTTGAAGTATATTGTGATGCTTCAAAATTAGGATACGGGTGTGTGTTAATGCAACGCAAGAAGGTAATTGCGTATGCCTCTAGACAATTGAAAAAACACGAAGAAAATTATACGACTCATGATCTAGAATTAGGAGCCATAATTTTTGCCCTTAAGATATGGAGACATTATCTGTATGGAAGTAAGTTTACTGTCTATACCGATCATAAAAGTTTAAGATATATATTTGGGCAAAAAGAATTAAACATGAGGCAAAGAAGATGGATGGAGATGCTAAGCGATTACGACTGTGATATCCAATATCACGAAGGAAAGGCAAATGTAGTTGCAGATGCCTTAAGTCGTAAGTATCATGAGAAACAGAAACAAGTCCGTGCTCTGAGGTTAAATCTACAAGTAGATTTAATGACACAAATTAAAGAAGTTCAGAAAACAGCAATCCAAGACGATGCTGAAGGAGTGAAAGGTTACCTAAAAGAATTAGAACAAGGAAATGATGGAATTTGGAAATTCCATAAGAAACGAATTTGGGTACCTAAGCAAGGAGAATTAAGAAATAAGATCTTAGAAGAAGCTCATAAATCTAGGTATACCATGCACCATTTAAGAAATAATTTCTGGTGGATAGGAATGAAAAAGGATATAGCCGAATACGTATCCAAGTGCTTAACTTGTTCACAAGTTAAAGCTGAACACCAGAAACCTTCAGGACTACTACAACAGTTAGAAATGCCTGTATGGAAATGGGAACTTATAACAATGGACTTTGTTACAAAGTTACCCAAAACCAAAAGAGGTAATGATGCGATTTGGGTAATTATAGACCGCTTAACCAAATCAGCTCATTTCCTACCAATGAAAGAAACCTTTAGTATGGAAAGGTTAGCACAACTCTACGTGGACGAGGTAGTATCCCTACATGGAGTCCCGCTCTCCATTGTATCAGATAGAGATAGTCGATTTACTTCGCATTTCTGGAAAAGTTTTCAGAAAGCAATGGGAACTCGACTAAATCTAAGTACTACTTATCATCCACAAACAGACGGACAGAGTGAAAGGACAATACAAACTCTAAAGGACATGCTCCGAGCATGTGTAATTGACTTTGGTGGTAATTGGGATAGCCATTTGCCATTAATTGAATTCTCCTATAACAATAGTTATCATTCAAGCATCGAAGCTGCACCATTTGAAGCACTATACGGACGTAAGTGCAGAACTCCAGTATGTTGGGCAGAAATCGGAGAAAGTCAATTATCAGGTCCTGAAATTGTACAAGAAACTACTAATAAGATAACTCAGATCAAGGAAAGACTGAAAACAGCTCGAGATCGTCAAAAGAGCTATGCAGACAATCGTCGCAAGCCTTTAGAATTTCAAGTAGGAGATAAAGTACTTTTAAAAGTCTCTCCTTGGAAAGGAGTAGTACGATTCGGTAAGAAAGGAAAAACTAAGTCCAAGATACGTTGGACCATTCCCCGTGATTCAACGAATAGGACCAGTTGCTTATCGTTTACAACTACCAGAAGAATTGGCTGGAATACATGATGTATTTCATGTATCCAATCTTAAGAAATGTTTAGCAGACGAATCCCTGGTAGTACCTCTTCAAGATGTAGAGGTGAACGAAAAGTTAAAATTTATAGAGAAACCACTACAGATTGAAGATAGAAAAGTCAAGTTTCTCAAGCACAAACGACTAGTGCTAGTAAAGGTCAAATGGAATTCAAGAAGAGGACCAGAATACACTTGGGAACTGGAATCGGAAATGAAGCAAAAGTACCCTCATCTATTCCAGTAAATCTCGAGGACGAGATTTTTCTTAAGGTGGGGAGGATGTAACAACTGTCACTAAAATCCATAATTAGTATGGTAATTAGCTATTAAGAAAACCCTAATTAAGAAACCCAAGTAATTCTGCACTAACCCTAAAATTTCCAGAACAATCAGAATCAGGATCAGGGCCCCTAAAACTCAGGGGGGGCAAAACCCTAGTTACGATTATCATCATAACTCTCTGTCGAAATAGAATTTTAAAAATCTATCGACTCAGCAAGCCTACACACGCAAAAACCTAGTCTATGAAAGTAGGGTGGTCACTCGCGTAGCGCGACGCCTAAAGGGGTATCCCCTCGCGCTACGCGACGGTGTCAAAATTTCAGTATAAATAGCAGGGGTTGGGACTTGAAATCTGGCACTTGAACGACGTTAAAATTCATAATATACGTCGAGTTATAAGCAAAACAGTCCAACACACACACACACGATTATCGAAACGCTGCCGCAATCAGGGTAATAACTCGATCGCTATTACGATTCAACGTCCGATCGATTATAACTATCCAACGATAGTCCGGGTGCTGCTCAATTGAGCTTGTACTTTGATTATTCGTCGTGATTTCGACTTGAATATTAGAGTGCTGTTCGAATTCGGACTATGCTCTGTTATTCGTTGTGAATCCGATTGAATTATCGAGTATTGCACTGATTAATCGTTGTGAAAGTTTAATCTCGTGAATTGACGTAACTACTGTATTAGTTACTAACCTGTGTGTGTGCATTGTGTTAAATTAGGATTAAGCAAGGCTAATCAGTAGGCTTATATCTATTGCTCGTTAATCTGCAATGTGAGTCATTCTTCTTTTTAAACTGTTTTCTCACAGTTTGTGAGTAAGTATTACAATACCTCAAGTTATTTTCAAAGGTTATAAATACAGGGATTAAGTCTTTGTAATCACCAAATTACAGCTGGTATGTGGGGTATTGTGCACAGTACTGTTATTATCACTCTATGTGAGTGAATATTACTCTATGTGAGTTATTTCTACTCTGTGTGAGTACACCGTCACTATTTGGGCAACGGGACCCAATAGTGGTATGACCACAGTCACAGAAATGAATCGAGTGACAAATACCCATTCTTGATAATTGGTTGATAGAAACATTGTAATCGCTCTTAATACTGTAAATTATAACTAACGGGTCGTTTTAGAAAACAGAATGATTCACTCAGTATTTTCCGCTGACAAAACCTTTTTCAAACATGTTTCAGGTGATCTGTGTGATCCAGGAAAAGTGCAGTAAAGCACTATCAAGCTCAGAGAAGTGGCTCAGTGTAAATAAATGAATAAAACGTGTTTTGAAAAATAAAGATTTCTGTGTGAAATCAACGTATTGTAAATTATGGGATTTATCCCTTAAACTTTGTGTAATATATTAAACGAGCATATTTCACGGATAAAAGATCCTGTTATAAAAAGACTTCCGCTGCCGCATTAATTATATACCACGGGAACTGTCTCGCGGTCCCCCGACTCCGTCCAGGGTGGGTCGGGGAGCCGTGACAGCGAAGGTGGTATCAGAGCTAATAATTAAATTGAGCCACTGATCGAGCCACTGATTAAGCCTAAATTAAGCATTTTGGACCACAGTACTTAATTTTACTAATTGTTATTCTGTGATTATTTGTTTTATTAACTGGCTATTTTTAGTTACAGTATGGGTAAGCAAAAGTTGTCTGCTATCTACCACAAACTAGATGTGGCATCTTCTTCTAAAAATCCAGTAAATTTAGAAGAAGGAATCTTTATCCGCAAGGCAAACTATGAGAATCCACTTTCCCAGAGAAAAGGGATTCGATACTTAAAAAGAGTTAGGAGACAAAGAAACCCCGAACCAAGAGAGTTAGGTTTAACCCAGAAGTCCAAGAGTTGGGTAATAGTACACCTTGGGAAGATAAAATAGACGGGAAATGGGCAAATCTCTATATACTAGCTACTGTAGCAGAAAATGCTAATCTTTAAATATCCGATAAATTGGGTCTAGTAAGAGAAATCACAATCCCATAAATAAATAAAGTCCTAAGTGTGTTTACTTCTGTTGTTCTTTGTATAAATTAGTATGCAATAAAACTTCAGTGTTTTGTTTGTTAAACTTTGTTCCAAAGTTTTAACATTGCATTTTACATATATGTTATGCAGCATGAATGAGATGTCGGAAACATTCCAGAATCTCAACTTATATCCAGTGCCTATTGAAGTCTCTCACGACTTTACTGGTTACATTGCTGACATAGAAGAACCTGTGGAATTCCAAGCCCCACCGCTGGAAAAGCCAAACCTAAAAAGAAGAGAAGATATGTAGGGTGGAGGAAAGTGCGCCGTAGGAAAACTGCCACTAGGAAACTCCCTAAAATAGAACATCCTGTGATCATGAACAAGGGAAAGGAAATAGAAACTGGAGAAGGTTCGAAATCACCTGAAAAAGAAATAGGAATAGATCTGAAGAAAAAGGGAATAGAGATTGGCGAAAGATCTAAACAGTCTGAGGAAATCACGTTCCAAGACGAAATAGATCGCCTATTGGAGAACTGTGATGTTTTAGAGCCTATCAACGATAATCTCTTTTCTTACCCGGCTACAGTTCAATTCCCACTAAACCTAGGACCAGCTATTCCAGAACCACTAGTTCATACCAGACCATTAGGCCAAATGGAGGAATGGTGGACCAATGACTGGCAATTCCAAAATATAGTTAACAGTCCTTATAGCTTCCTTCCACAATTTGACCCAGCACCACTCCCAAATCCTCCCATGAGTAATGAAAACCTAGCTGAACTCCGTCAGTTCGGTGAAGAACTGATAGGTACAGGTAATAGGATCAGGGAAATGGGAGAGCATCTAACTTGGAAGTACGATGAGAGGGAGCATCATTACTAGAACCGTCAGTTAAACCACAGAAAGCCGTATTGTATGATAGTAACTTAAAATTCTGTAAAATGGGCAATAAAACTCTGTAAAATACAGGTGTGTATGGATGCATATACAATATACTAACAAAGTAAAAGTCGAGAAATCGACAATTTTGGTTATATTCGTATGATGTGACAATCTATGTGTATCTATGTGAATTTTGTCATTTGAAAGGTTAGACACTAATAATTTTACCAATTAGCAGATGGAAAATGCTAACAATGAACCAATTAATGAAGAAAATCAATCTGAGCAAGAACAGGAAGATCAATATATAACTCGACAAGATATCGAGCATTTTATCGCCCAAGGGATAGCTCATGCTATTCCAGAAATTGTAGCTGCTGTTCGAAAACCTGCCGAACCACAATTAATTCCTAGTAAACGTATTCCAGAAGATAACGGCAGTAACAGCATAAATGGAGGCGGTAATCATGACGATCATGATCCGCAACAGGCCCCACTCCCTAAAAGAATGAAAGCTGCAACGCCTGGTTGCACTTACAAAGAATTTCTTGCTTGCAAACCCGCTGAATTTGCAGGTAACGAAGGGGCAACTGCAACACTGCGTTGGTTAGAGAAAACCGAGGCAGTAATTGCAATAAGCAAATGTGCCGATGGAGACCAGGTGATGTATGCATCAAATCTGTTCAAAGAAGGAGCACTCGAATGGTGGAACACGGTCCTCCAGGCAAAAGGGAGAAGGATAGCCTATGCAATGAGTTGGGAAGAATTTAAGAGTTTGGTAGAAAGAAAATTCTGTCCCGAATACGAGAAGGAACAAATGGCAAACAAGTTCCTAAGTCATCGTATGTTAGGTGTAGATTGCCGGGGCTATACTTCGACATTCTTTGAATACGCAAGAGTAGTGCCATCACTGGCTTCGCCAGAACCGGTACTTATCTCTCGTTACATATGGGGGTTAATTAGTGAAATCCGAAACATCGTTAAAGCTGCGAGACCTCGTACTATTGACGATGCTGTAGAATTAGCTAATACCCTAACCGATGAATTGGTACGCACAAGAGAGGAAGATCGCAAGAAGGAATTAGCTCACAAGATTACCCAAGGATTTCGTGTGGGTAATGCCAAGAAGAGAGGAACCGGACAATCCTCATCATCTCCTTTCTGCAAAATTTGCAAAAAGAAGCATTATGGACAATGCAACATGGTTTGCAATTTTTGCAAAATGAAAGGACATCGGGAAGATGACTGCAGGAAGAAAACAAAAGTTTGTTATAATTGCAGAGAGAGGGGACACTTTCAATCTGAATGTCCTAAGTTAGCTAAACCTATAGTTAACCAAGCCAAAACCACGGAAGGAACAACCAAGAAAAATGCACGAGCATTCCAGCTGACCACTCAAGAGGCCGAACTCATTCCAGATGTGATAGCTGGTACGTTCTTAGTTCACAACGTATTTGCAAAAGTATTATTTGACTCTGGTGCGAACCAAAGTTTTATTAATACTTCATTTTGTCAAGATCTTAAGCTACCTTTAACCCCTCTTAGGCAAATTTTCACAGTAGAAACCGCAGAAGGAAATTCTGTGAAAATAGATAAAATCTGGCAAGAAGGAAAAATAGAATTATTAGGCCATAAGTTTTCTGCAAATTTGTTACCAATGAATTTAGCAGGATTCGATGTAGTATTAGGAATGGATTGGTTAATAGCCACCATGCACGAATCCTATGTGACAAAAATGCAGTAGAAATTCAAACCCCTACAGGAGAAGTAATTTTAATTACTGGAGATAGACCTCGAAAGCCACTAAAATTCATCTCAGTAATGAAGTTGGCTAGTTATTCGAGAAAACAGGAAATGGTGTATATGATTTCAGTAATCATTAACACTAAGGATAAGGAACTTCAGGACATCCCGGTAGTGTCAGAATACCCAGACGTTTTTCCAGAAGAATTACCTGGATTACCACCTGATAGAGAAGTAGAGTTTAGAATCCATTTAATTCCAGGTACTGCACCAATAGCTAAAGCACCATATAGATTAGCACCTACCGAAATGCTAGAATTGAAAAAGCAATTAGATGAATTATTAATCAAAGGATTCATACAACCTAGTTCATCCCCTTGGGGTGCACCGGTACTGTTTGTGAAAAAGAAAGATGGATCGATGAGAATGTGTATCGATTATAGAGAATTGAATAAGGTTACGATTAAGAATCGATACCCACTACCTAGGATTGATGATCTTTTTGATCAATTGCAAGGAGCTAGGTATTTCTCTAAGATAGATTTAAGATCCGGATACCATCAGTTGAAAGTACAAGAAGAGGACATACCTAAAACTGCTTTCAGAACTAGGTATGGTCATTATGAGTTTACAGTCATGCCCTTTGGATTAACGAATGCCCCAGCAGCATTCATGGACATGATGAATCGAATCTGTAAACCATACTTGGATAAAGTTGTGATCGTTTTCATCGACGATATACTTATTTACTCCAAAAGTCAAAAAGAACATTGTGAGCATTTACATGTTCTCTTAACTTTGTTAAGAAACGAAAGGCTTTATGCCAAATTCTCAAAATGTGAATTTTGGCTACAAGAAGTACAATTCTTAGGTCATGTGGTAAATCACGAAGGTATCCATGTAGATCCTGCTAAGATAGAAGCAATTACGAAGTGGAAAGTTCCACAAACAGCAATGGAGATAAGAAGTTTTCTAGGCTTAGCTGGATACTATAGACGATTTATCAAAGATTTTTCTAAGATAGCCGTACCATTAACTAAGTTAACCTGTAAAGCTGCTAAGTTTGAATGGGGACCTAGACAAGAGGAAGCCTTTAAGATTTTAAAGCATAGGTTGACGAATGCACCAATCTTAGCTTTACCCGAAGGAACAGAAGATTTTGAAGTATATTGTGATGCTTCAAAATTAGGATACGGGTGTGTGTTAATGCAACGCAAGAAGGTAATTGCGTATGCCTCTAGACAATTGAAAAAACACGAAGAAAATTATACGACTCATGATCTAGAATTAGGAGCCATAATTTTTGCCCTTAAGATATGGAGACATTATCTGTATGGAAGTAAGTTTACTGTCTATACCGATCATAAAAGTTTAAGATATATATTTGGGCAAAAAGAATTAAACATGAGGCAAAGAAGATGGATGGAGATGCTAAGCGATTACGACTGTGATATCCAATATCACGAAGGAAAGGCAAATGTAGTTGCAGATGCCTTAAGTCGTAAGTATCATGAGAAACAGAAACAAGTCCGTGCTCTGAGGTTAAATCTACAAGTAGATTTAATGGCACAAATTAAAGAAGTTCAGAAAACAGCAATCCAAGACGATGCTGAAGGAATGAAAGGTTACCTAAAAGAATTAGAACAAGGAAATGATGGAATTTGGAAATTCCATAAGAAACGAATTTGGGTACCTAAGCAAGGAGAATTAAGAAATAAGATCTTAGAAGAAGCTCATAAATCTAGGTATACCATGCACCATTTAAGAAATAATTTCTGGTGGATAGGAATGAAAAAGGATATAGCCGAATACGTATCCAAGTGCTTAACTTGTTCACAAGTTAAAGCTGAACACCAGAAACCTTCAGGACTACTACAACAGTTAGAAATGCCTGTATGGAAATGGGAACTTATAACAATGGACTTTGTTACAAAGTTACCCAAAACCAAAAGAGGTAATGATGCGATTTGGGTAATTATAGACCGCTTAACCAAATCAGCTCATTTCCTACCAATGAAAGAAACCTTTAGTATGGAAAGGTTAGCACAACTCTACGTGGATGAGGTAGTATCCCTACATGGAGTCCCGCTCTCCATTGTATCAGATAGAGATAGTCGATTTACTTCGCATTTCTGGAAAAGTTTTCAGAAAGCAATGGGAACTCGACTAAATCTAAGTACTACTTATCATCCACAAACAGACGGACAGAGTGAAAGGACAATACAAACTCTAAAGGACATGCTCCGAGTATGTGTAATTGACTTTGGTGGTAATTGGGATAGCCATTTGCCATTAATTGAATTCTCCTATAACAATAGTTATCATTCAAGCATCGAAGCTGCACCATTTGAAGCACTATACGGACGTAAGTGCAGAACTCCAGTATGTTGGGCAGAAATCGGAGAAAGTCAATTATCAGGTCCTGAAATTGTACAAGAAACTACTAATAAGATAACTCAGATCAAGGAAAGACTGAAAACAGCTCGAGATCGTCAAAAGAGCTATGCAGACAATCGTCGCAAGCCTTTAGAATTTCAAGTAGGAGATAAAGTACTTTTAAAAGTCTCTCCTTGGAAAGGAGTAGTACGATTCGGTAAGAAAGGAAAAACTAAGTCCAAGATACGTTGGACCATTCCCCGTGATTCAACGAATAGGACCAGTTGCTTATCGTTTACAACTACCAGAAGAATTGGCTGGAATACATGATGTATTTCATGTATCCAATCTTAAGAAATGTTTAGCAGACGAATCCCTGGTAGTACCTCTTCAAGATGTAGAGGTGAACGAAAAGTTAAAATTTATAGAGAAACCACTACAGATTGAAGATAGAAAAGTCAAGTTTCTCAAGCACAAACGACTAGTGCTAGTAAAGGTCAAATGGAATTCAAGAAGAGGACCAGAATACACTTGGGAACTGGAATCGGAAATGAAGCAAAAGTACCCTCATCTATTCCAGTAAATCTCGAGGACGAGATTTTTCTTAAGGTGGGGAGGATGTAACAACTGTCACTAAAATCCATAATTAGTATGGTAATTAGCTATTAAGAAAACCCTAATTAAGAAACCCAAGTAATTCTGCACTAACCCTAAAATTTCCAGAACAATCAGAATCAGGATCAGGGCCCCTAAAACTCAGGGGGGGCAAAACCCTAGTTACGATTATCATCATAACTCTCTGTCGAAATAGAATTTTAAAAATCTATCGACTCAGCAAGCCTACACACGCAAAAACCTAGTCTATGAAAGTAGGGTGGTCACTCGCGTAGCGCGACGCCTAAAGGGGTATCCCCTCGCGCTACGCGACGGTGTCAAAATTTCAGTATAAATAGCAGGGGTTGGGACTTGAAATCTGGCACTTGAACGACGTTAAAATTCATAATATACGTCGAGTTATAAGCAAAACAGTCCAACACACACACACGATTATCGAAACGCTGCCGCAATCAGGGTAATAACTCGATCGCTATTACGATTCAACGTCCGATCGATTATAACTATCCAACGATAGTCCGGGTGCTGCTCAATTGAGCTTGTACTTTGATTATTCGTCGTGATTTCGACTTGAATATTAGAGTGCTGTTCGAATTCGGACTATGCTCTGTTATTCGTTGTGAATCCGATTGAATTATCGAGTATTGCACTGATTAATCGTTGTGAAAGTTTAATCTCGTGAATTGACGTAACTGCTGTATTAGTTACTAACCTGTGTGTGTGCATTGTGTTAAATTAGGATTAAGCAAGGTTAATCAGTAGGCTTATATCTATTGCTCATTAATCTGCAATGTGAGTCATTCTTCTTTTTAAACTGTTTTCTCACAGTTTGTGAGTAAGTATTACAATACCTCAAGTTATTTTCAAAGGTTATAAATACAGGGATTAAGTCTTTGTAATCACCAAATTACAGCTGGTATGTGGGGTATTGTGCACAGTACTGTTATTATCACTCTATGTGAGTGAATATTACTCTATGTGAGTTATTTCTACTCTGTGTGAGTACACCGTCACTATTTGGGCAACGGGACCCAATAGTGGTATGACCACAGTCACAGAAATGAATCGAGTGACAAATACCCATTCTTGATAATTGGTTGATAGAAACATTGTAATCGCTCTTAATACTGTAAATTATAACTAACGGGTCGTTTTAGAAAACAGAATGATTCACTCAGTATTTTCCGCTGACAAAACCTTTTTCAAACATGTTTCAGGTGATCTGTGTGATCCAGGAAAAGTGCAGTAAAGCACTATCAAGCTCAGAGAAGTGGCTCAGTGTAAATAAATGAATAAAACGTGTTTTGAAAAATAAAGATTTCTGTGTGAAATCAACGTATTGTAAATTATGGGATTTATCCCTTAAACTTTGTGTAATATATTAAACGAGCATATTTCACGGATAAAAGATCCTGTTATAAAAAGACTTCCGCTGCCGCATTAATTATATACCACGGGAACTGTCTCGCGGTCCCCCGACTCCGTCCAGGGTGGGTCGGGGAGCCGTGACAATGAATCCCATCCTTGTTTACCACGTGGCCTAGAAAGTGGACTTCACGAAGCCAGAAGTTGCATTTCGAAAACTTGGCGTACAACTGTTCTGTTCAAAGGAGCTTCAAAATAATCCGTAAATGCTGCTCGTGTTCCTCCTGACTCTTAGAGTAGATCAGGATATTGTCGATGAAGACAATCACCAACTTGTCCAAGTTAGGTTTGCACAACCTGTTCATAAGGTCCATAAAGACTGCAGGTGCGTTCGTTAATCCGAATGGCATGACAAGAAACTCGTAGTGGCCGTAGCGAGTTCTGAATGCTGTTTTAGAGACGTCCTCATCCCGGACTCTCAGTTGATGGTAACCTGACCTCAGATCATTCTTCGAGTAGTAGCTCGGCCCTTGCAGCTGGTCGAACAAATCATCAATACGTGGAAGAGGGTAGCGGTTCTTCACAGTCACCTTGTTGAGTTCACGGTAATCTATGCACATCCTGAAGGTACCGTCTTTCTTCTTCACAAATAATACTGGAGCTCCCCAAGGCGAAGAGCTAGGACGAATAAAGCCCTTATCCAAGAGCACTTGTAGTTGTTTAGACAATTCTTCCAGTTCGGTTGGAGCCAAGCGATACGGTGCGCGAGCTATTGGTGCTGCTCCAGGAGCTAGTTCAATCTGGAATTCGACCTGGCGATGAGGCGGTAGACCAGGTAAATCTTCAGGAAACACTTGAGGAAAGTCGCGTACAACTGGGATATCTTCTAATCTTTTCTCTTTCGTTGATGCGTCTGTAACAAGTGCCAAAATGGCAATGTGGCCCTTTCGCAAACATTTCTGAGCCTTCAAAAAGGAGATGATGCCCACCACGGCACCACTCCTGTCACCTTGAACTTCGAGAGGTTCTTTACCAGAACGGGGAATACGAACGATCTTCTCCTTGCATAAGATCTCTGCTTGTTGCTGGGATAACCAATCCATACCAATGACGATGTCGAAACTACCCAGAGCTATAGGAATGAGATCGATGGAGAAAGTCTGACCCGCTAAGACGATGTTACAACCCTTGACTACATGTGTGGCCTCTAAACTTTTACCATTGGCTAACTCTACGACATGTTTGGTGTTTAAGGGTGTTGGTGTACGTTTTAACATTTGACTGACTTTTAGAGACACATAACTGGTATCCGCACCCGAATCAAACAATACAGTAACATAAAAGTCGTCGAGAAGAAACTTACCCATAACCACGTTAGGATCATTCCTTGCGTCACCCTGCCCCAGCACGAACACACGACCCCTAGCATCGTTGCCATTGTTGTTTCCCCCATTGTTGTTCCCATTGCCCTGATTATTGTTGTTGTTGTTGTTCTGGTTCTGGTTTAACTGGGGACAGTCACGTTTGAAGTGGCCTTCAGCACCGCATTGATAGCATCCTCTGTTGCCTCGCTGCTGTTGCTGCTGCTGGTTTCGTGGAGCAGGTGGCTGTTGTTGCTGATTCTGATTCGCAGGTCGTGAGCTTCTGCAATCTTTAGCCTCATGACCCAACTTGAGGCACCGCTGACAACGACCCTTGTTGCACTGGCCGTTGTGGTGCTTGTTGCAAGTGTTGCACCTTGGGAGGTTCCCTCGATATCCACCCTGTCGTTGATTACCCGAAGATTGCTGACCAGGGCTCTGGTAGTTATCAGTCTTTCGCTGCTGAACCTGAGACTGAGTTGTAGCCGAACCTTTGCTGGAATCCTCATCCCATTTCCGCTTGTTGTCACTGGGAGTAGCGGAAGTAGTAACATCGGTAGCACTGATACGTTTAGGCAGCCTGTTCTGTTCCACTGCCTGATATGTGAGGCGATGAGCAAGACGTTGGATATCCTGGATATTATCAAGGTTGGCCGATGTCACATGACTTTGAATTTCTGGCGCCAGCCCTTTGAGATACAACTCGATACGTCTCATAGGTGGGTCCACCATAGTTGGACACAGGACGACCAGTTCATTTGACCTTTTGGTATAGGCTTCAATTTCCGACCCCGTCATTTTCAGATGAAAGAACTCCACTTCTAACTTGTGGATATCATCACGAGTGCAATATTCCCGCTTGATCAGTTCTTTGAAATCATTCCAAGGGGTGGCGTTAGTAGCTGCCAACCCTAAAAGCTGAACTTGCGCATTCCACCAAGTCAGCGCAATTCCTTCCAGCGTACCAGTAGCGTACTTCACCCTGCGAGCCTCATGGCATTCACACATCTCAAACACCGACTCGAGCTTTTCAAACCAATGGAGGAGTCCAACTGCTCCTTCAGTGCCACTGAACGTGCTTGGACGACAGTACATGAAATTCTTGAAAGTGCAAACAGGTGGCTGAGCGTGTTGACCTATTGTGTATAAGAACAGGACAAGGTTAAGCACAAGGGTTGGTTTAGGAGTGTAGGATCTAAGGATCCTAGTGGGAGTTACGACTGCAGGGTATACCTCCTGCTTGTGCGGCTGCAAGTGCCGCAGCAACTTGTTCGTTAATGAGAGTCGTCAACTGGGCTTGTGTCAAGTTAATGCGTCCAGCCATGATCTTCATAGCAAAAGTAACGTAACTGAGAGAGGTCCGCGAACAATGCGATGACAGAAGAGAGTAAGCACACAAGTGTTCTCAAGCAATAACGAATAGTAGGCAATGTAATCTAAGCATACCACGAGCAAAGTTCTATGTAATCTAGCAAGTAGGCAATGTAAACATGAATAGTAGTACCTAGTATGTAGAGCCTTGCACGTGGAGCGAAGCGTCGTTGTGGATCGTTGAGCACTGTACTGGTTATAGTCTGGTTTTAATAAAAATGTTTTCCCCATATTAAAACCAAGTTCTCTATAACCAATGGCTCTGATACCAATCTGTCACACCCCCAAAATCCACACGCGGGGTATCACCGCTTGGAGGCGTGACCTGACCAGGATCAAGCCATCAATCATATTGAACATGTAAGTAATAAGTAAGAGTAAATGTAATTCAACCAAACCAATATGAAAGGTGTTCAAAACTTAAGTATAATATCAACGTTTAGCGGAAGCATAAAAGTAAACCCAACATAAGTATGAGTATGAAATGTCATAATGTTTAACAAAACATTCACGATCCTTGTCCACAACGACCGCGCCTCCCAGTGCAAGCTCCATGCGTACCTAACGACCTGCAAGGCATGTAACAGAGAGTCAACAACTAGTTGAGCGAGTTCACAGTGGGTTGTTTAGTAATAGTGTTCATTTCGTAAAACGTTTGTTTGTTTAGTAACCCATGTATCGTTTATAATTACATCGCGGCCCTCCAGGCATGTTTGCGAAGATTAGTATCAGTATCGCGCCATTCCAGGCATGTGTGCGAAGATTAGTATCACTATCGTGGCCATTCCAGGCATGTGTGCGAAGATTAGTATCAGTATCGCGGCCATTCCAGGCATGTGTGCGAAGAGTACTGGGGGCTTCCCCATGTATCACTAGTCTAGCAGTATCTATAAGTGACCTTTCCCAACCGAGGTCAGTAATCCATAATTCCCAATAACAACGTAAGTACAGATAATCATCCAATCCCATTCCCTACCCCGGGAATCCCATGCCTTGGTAAGAGTGTGAACTCACCTTGGTTTACTCGGTATGCTAGGGTATGTGCTTGCAAATAATCAATCAAGTCCCAAAGTACGCACGTATACGTAATCAGTTTGTATTCACAAAGTTTGCACATAAGTATAGTCATAGCGGATAATGAATCAATGATCACCAAGTAGCACAGAACACGTATTCAAGCTTATACAAGTCATGCTTTAAACTTAACGGCAGTTAACTCACTCAGTTAACTTTAACAGAAATAAACTAAGTTAAGTGTGCTGATTACCCATTCGGCGAAACACCCCTGTTTCGCCGTGAATTCCCTTCGACGAAACACTTTCGTTTCGTCACATTTATTTCGTCGTAAATGGTCTCGGCGAAACACACTTCATTCGCCGTGTTCGTTTCGTCGTTAAGTGGTTTCGGCGAATCGCATCAGTTTCATCGAGATCGGCGTTTCGTGGAAACATTCTGTTTCGCCGTATAACAGTTACGTGCAGAAACCCTAATTGCCGTCATCATCAAACAGTAATCATACAGAAATCATTTAGCACATAATCATCATCTAATCATCATAACATCACCATAACATGATTATCACAGCACTGACGTCTAGCATGAACTCTAGTTTATGAGTACCACAAACCGATTACCATAACACATCACATCAACGAACCCTATTAACATGCTATCATGCATTCGGATAACACTAGCAACATTCAAACATGACAGTTCCCGAACATCATACAATCTAGTTCATCATCAACAAACAATCCACATCTCGATACATAGAAACTGTAACCGATTAAATCATACATTACGAATCCAGAATCATCATACTCATATACTCATATTTGTTCCAGAAATCAAGCATAAACACAACATGTATAAAGAAATCAAAGGATAAAGAAACCGATTTAACGAACACGCACTAACCGAGATATCCGGGATGATAGTTTGATCGCTAGAGAGGGCTTGGGAGAACACAGAGCTGCCGACACACTTAAGGGTTTCTAGGGTTTCGACTTTTGCCAAAGGTGTGAAATAAGAAGTCGTTTCACGTTAAGTATCCATCATTACGTATTGGGCCCGAACTGGGCTCTGGCGAAACTGGGCTCGGCGAAACTGCTTGTTTCGTCGAGAGGCAGATGGCGAAACAGTTCCTGTTTCGTCGGATGTGTTCATGGCGAACAACTTCTGTTTCGTCGAGTCCCTCAAGGTTTAACAAGTCTAAGTTTTTCAAACAATTTCATGCTATAACATCAATCACATACATGCAACAATCACAATACGTTTCATCATAACACAACGTATACAGTTACAAGTCAAACCAAATCAAACAACTAAACAGTTAACGTGCAATAAATGCGAAAGTGGAATCTCGGAAACTCGAGTTGTCACATTATCCCCAACTTGAAAGAAATTTCATCCCGAAATTTAGCATGCGGTTACTGAGGAAGCTAGGTAAGTTGTATCGTTTACTGGTTTTTCCTGGGGTGTCACAAAATATACTCGGTATGGTTCGGTACCGGTAACAGTATTTGAGGGTAAAAAACGGTATCGGACCGGACCGGTACCGAAAACGTCAAAAGTCGGTACCGAATGCCGAATCCGATACCGAATCAGTACCGAAAAATGTTTGGGTTTGGTAAATTTGGTACTGGTTCCAGGTACCATTTGTTTATCCCTAAGCCAGTTGGTCTCTATCTCTGCATGGACCAAAGGCCTTGGGCTGTCTTTTGCTAATATTTATGGTTTACTTGGATGATAATCATGTAGTTTCATTCTTGAATGATTTATGTACATATAAGAGAATTAGTTGAACCTTTACAGTTTTGTAATGTAATGTTTTCTTATGTAACCATCTGTTTGGTGGTTTTAAAGTGTTCCTTTTTGGATTGGTCGGTTATGGTGGGTGTGTAGACAAGCAGACCATAACTCGGTTAAGGGGTCGGAATGACCGATTTAATTTTAATATTCAAGTGTATAGCTATTTTAAAAGATGCAATCAAAGTCCACTTAAACTATCGTTGCTGATATGGACTTCATATATTGAAAGATTAGAAGAGACTTATGTGTGACCCGTTTGATATAAAGCATAACCATTTAATTTATTAATATTACACTCAGAAAGGTTTTGGCCACTCGAAGGATATGCGTATTCAAAGAGATTCGACTATCTTTAAATTTTATTTCCACTTTGTCACGAATGTATGTAATATCACACTTTGTGTTTTATTTTGTCTATACACTTAATGTTTATCCAAATAACTTTCTCCAACCTGGGAAGCAATCCCGGATGATGGTATGACATAATATGATATAAACATCAATATTTTACATTTACATGTGTATATCGTGTTTTAGTCATAAAAGATAAGTAAATAATATGGTTTTGGTTGAAGCCCGCGTATTACGCGGGCATTAACCTAGTAACAAGATTAAGAAAATTCGCCATTAAAAAGGTTATTATAAAAGATTTCGAAAATAATCATTATATGATGCTTGACTCCTGTTTATGCATGTGTTATTTTTTTTTATCTTTAGTATTATTTACAAAATAATTGTAACTGAGACAATAATGGGCTAATATGTAAAAATTAACTGTGATGCAATAAATGTCTATCATTTGATTCGAAATTACGGGTGAAAGTAACACGAGAAGATGGATGATTATACGTTTATTACCAAATGGAGAGTGTTGTTGGGACCATACAATACGATGATGCTTAGACGATTTACTTACGTTTTATTGCGTACAAGTTTCCCTCACTCCTACTCATGTGACTTTGGAAAAATATTTTATTTTAATTGCTAAATTCATGAAAAGTCAAATAAAACAAATAAACAATTTCGTATGGGGTTCAATGATTTTGAACAATAATTAGCAATAAGACTCGTCCGTGACTCGGGTACATCGTAAACTTGAATGGATTAGTCTAAACATTATGTGATGCAATAATCATATTAAAACAAGCGTTTCGACGTATTCAATTGAACTCAATGTAACATGTTAGAATTGCGATTGGATTAAAACGTAAAGTAAATCAAATTCATATCATACAATCATAACGTATTATATGTGACCCAATTCATACATAGAAAACATAATGGGTATAAAGGAAAAACTGATACGTGTAATCAAAAGGGATTAGTTAGAGCTTTCGAAAAAATGGGGAAAAAAAGAAACCATAATTTGACTCAACCCAGTTCAAAACAAAATTTACAAAACATACATAAAATAAGCACGAAAACATATTATATTTGACATGAATCATTTTCCAAAAAAGTTAACGTCGAAACGTATAACTCGAATTTATACTGAAACGTACATAAAAATATGCACGTAAAAATGGTTTCTTTAAACGAAAACGTATTATATTTGACCTTGGTCGTTTCTAAAAAAAGTTTACGTCGAAATGTAGAACAAATCATATTTATACCTACACGTACATATTTTATGCACGTAAAAAAACAGTTTTAAGTAAAGGAAGTATAGTGGTAAACCGAAATAAAATACTATTAAAAAAATTTAACAGGTTAAAAACGTTCGTGGAACTGTGCCTAGTAGCACCAATCACACCGGCATCGACTCTCAACATCGGAAAAACTCGTAAAAATAAAATAGATAAAATGGAAAAAATTACACCGAACGAAAAGCAGACTTAAAATCGTTGAACTACACACACCAGTTACAGTGTGTTAATGCGAAGATATTAAACAGACACGTAAAATGTAGAAAATAATAACTAAGTCGATCTAGGAAACGTCTGTTGCGGTGAACTTGTTAAACAAGGAAAAATGGACACGTTGCGACGGGCCTGTGAAATGTGAAAAAATAGAGCAAAAAACGTTGAACCTCACATGCACGTTACGACGTGTTAACTCGTAAAATTTAGAACTGACGCGAAGCCGAAGATTCGCTCAAAAATAATCCAATTACACTAAATAGATAGTGGTAAGTGGGTATCGAACACAGGAAGTTTGTGGAATCGTGTTTACTAAGTAGCTTTACTAATTGATTAAATTAAAACTAAGTTGAAGAAAATAAATTTCAAAGTTTCAGTTGATTGGTTTGTTTAACTAAGTTGAATTAAACTAGACCGCAAATCGCTATTAAGTTCTTAAACAGGTAAAAGAGGTAGCGATCATCCCGAGCTTCAGGTTTTAAGTGACAACTAATGTTCATTCTCAACTGGAAAGAATCACATAGACAAAGTCTTAATGTTTTGAACACTCAAGAACACTCAAAAGCATCAGATATTCGCCTCCAATCAGTTGCAAAACGGAAACACTGATAAGAATGATCAAAAGACACACATAATTGTCTTTAATAAGAAGTTACACAATTGAAGTTGGGCGCCACCGTGAAAATAAAGGCTCTTGGAGGCTACCGTAACTTACGGTACCCACCGTAAGAGCTATGGTAGAGGCTGGCCAATCTCATTTGTTTCTTCATTATTCATACTTCAATCTTGTTTCCAACCGAACTTTTCCTAAGCCTCATTCCCGCTCTTTTTAAGCCCCATATGTACCTGAAACACAAGCAACAATAGTTATCTAATTCTAGACATATACCCAATTAAATGTAGGATTTAACTATCGTTTATAGCACTTAAGGGTCGTCCTACGAACCACCCGTCAAGAACGAAACGTAAAACGAAAAACTTGCGAAAGATAAAAAGTACGGGGGACAAAAGTTGGAAATAAAAAAGTGTTGGGTTAAATTATAAAAGATGAAAAACTTTTGGTTTAAAGTAAAAAAATTAAGAGTGGTTAAAATACAAAATATGAAAATCTTTTGGTCAAAAGTAAAAAATCATTTTTTTTTGAAAGCTCCCTATGCTTGGAGTACAACGTTACAATAACATTACAATGCAACAAAAGGGTGTTCATTGGGTTTTTTTAAGTTCTCGTTATGATTTAGCGTCTTTTTTTAAGTTTTAAACATAGAGTAAAGTGTTGAATGGCTACACTTAGGGGTGTTCATTGGGTTTTTTCTTCGGGTTTCGGGTTTTTCGGGTCGGGTTTTTCTCTGAGAAAAATTAACCCGATAACCACCCCATTTAAAGTTCGGGTTAGTCGGGTTTGGGTTATTCGGGTTCTGGTTAGTTCGGGTCGGGTTATTCGGTTTTCGGGTTTAGATGTAAAATGAAAATAAATGTTTTTTTTTTTTACAAAATATCATCAAAATTCATATTGTTACTTTATAAATATTATCAAAGTTCAAAGATTAATTGACCATATGCTATTATAATATTTAAAAAACCCAAAACTTAGTGTTCCATCTATTAAACACTCAAAATCTAAACACTTTTATAAGAAAAAAACAATAAATGTTCGGGTTTTTTTTGGGTTTCGTGTTTCGGGTTTTTCGTGTCGGGTTGTTCGGGTTTTTGGCCTGGAAAAAAACAATAAATGTTCGGGGTTTTTTTCGGGTCGGGTTGTTCGGGTTTTTGACCTGATAACCGAACCATTTAAAGTTCGGGTTGGTCGGGTTCGGGTTTTTCGGGTATTCGCTAATTCGGGTTCGGGTGGCTTTGAATTCGGGTCGGGTTTCGGTTTTTGGATAAAAATGAACAGCCCTAGCTACACTTTCATAATTTTATCCACAAGCGACTATGCCTCAAATCTACTCTTAAGATTTGTTTTTGTTTGGGATATTGGATTTAAATAATCTCAATTTTCAACAATTGGCTGTTAACATTTCTAACTTTCGATTTATAGCACGCCACTCTTAACTTTCAACTTATTTTTCTCTGACACTTCCAAACTAACTGAACCCTAACCTAGTTAGCTTTTTGCAGATGTCGCACTTGTTTAGTGATTTGACATCTGACTTGGCCTTTTTTATGACATGGCACCAGATATGGCACTTGTTTGGTGACGTGGCATCTGACGTCCGCTAACTGTTGGGTTAATTTATGAGTGGTGTTGGAAAATAAGTTGAAAGTTGAGAGTGGCATGGTACAAATAGAAAGTTTGGACTGCTATCGACCAATTGATGAAAGTTGGGATTATTTAAACTAGTGAAATTTCCTCGCGCGTTGCGATGGGATTCGGTCGATATCGGTTCGATTTATTACGGTATATGTACGGTACCGGCACTTAGTATATTAAATGAAATAGAAAACTTAAATAATAAAGTAGTGATATGTACAAAAGGATATCGACACGTGTTTTACGGTGATCGAAAATCATAAAAACGAATACTGGTAATGGTTCCGAAAATGCCAATATCGGTACCGATGTTGTTCGGCTCATTACGGTACCAATACATTGAGTATTGTGGAAAATATTCCTGGCTCCTTAAGAGTTAAGTTTTCCGTTCACGAGTGTATAAAGTTACATAATGTAGGACTTAGGGTTACATAATTAAACATATCATCTTATACTAATAGACTTTATTACCCCTTAAATCTATTTAACATACCCCTCGTAGTCTGAGCAGAGGGATCTCAAACGTTTATATTGTCTCGAAAATCCATAACGTGCCTGAAGGGGTATGGTTCCAGATCTCGCGCCAACATTACCGCGAGTGACCATTACCCTTATCAAAAACCCCCACCGGCAAGAACATATCTGTGTCCATGCGGGCACGGGCGAACATAGCGGTCGAATCCAATCGGTCAAGTGATGAGAAGACTTACCTTGTGTATGAAAATGGGTGTACACATAGCGATGCGGCCTGGCACCGCATCCTATGAACATTTTCGTCACGACAAGGGATCTGGATAACAGCAACAGTCACCACAAGTGGGGATGCGGCCTGGCACCGCATCCCGCAGTCTTCGCTAGAGTGAGAACACGGAAACGACAGCAGTTACCGCAGGCAACGATGCGGCGCAACACCGCATCCTGCCCACGAGGCAAGTGGGACTGACACCACAGAGCAAGTGGCGCCAATGACAGTCGCCTGTCAGCCCATACGTAAGCAACAGACTGACACCGCAGTAGGACGTGGCTTCACCTCCACAACCGACAAGCCTGACACACCTGCATAAGGGCGGCATGTCGTCAGTCTAGCCACTCAATTACCCTCATTCACTCCTCGGCTATAAATACCCATCCCAAACCAGGTTTGAGGTATCTCTTCTCAACTCTCTCACAACTACTACTATCACACACTTTGCTTCTCAAGCAAATTACTGATTCTCACGCCGGAAAGTGGTAACAAGGAGCACCCCCCACCCTTTCCTCCTTGTTACGAGTCACGGTGTGTTTCCCTTGTGTAGGAGACAAACCAGCGGACGATCCAGCCACCGATCCTCGGAAAGAAGGGATTAACCCTACTTGACGAGACCAGTGAATTAACCTCTCTTGGTTAAAAACTGTTTCATCATTGGCGCCCACCGCTACTTTTAGCACTTTTTTCCGCATCCTTTTCTTTCTTGAAGATCATGTCTGATCGTCAAAACAATCCTACCGGTGATAACCTCAATCCCACAAACTTGGTACCTATGGGGAACACCACCCCAGCACAACAAATCGGCCACATAGGCACATCCGCATAGGGAGGCTCTCCCCCAGTGTTCATACCAGATTTTTCACAATACGGTTCTATGATACCTCCAGGAATGGATCTTCATTCCTGGTTTTGCCAACAACAGGTTGCCCTTGCGGCAGCCTACAACAAAGCTTGCGCAGAGGCGCAAGTACCTGGAGGACCCAACCCCGCACCACACACACCTGCGCATCGTATCTTGCAATATGATAGTAGGGCACCCGAAAACCCGGCCTCCCGGGATAGGGTAGAAGAACGCGGATCCTCCTACTGTAGCGTCTGCACGCTTGACGAGGACGACTCCACATATGGATCCCGCCGTAGGGGTCCAATACAAAGCCGCCTAGGCCCGCATGGTGAACATCGACGGCAATCAACAGCCCACCGCGGCTCCGGCATCCACAGCCGTCTGGGACCACAGCCCCGCAACGAGGGGCATGACCGCACCGACCCAGACGACCACACATATTGCGGGGAATCCCACTCAGCCAACAGCCAAACAGGAGGATACAACTACATTCCTCCCAATCAACCCCGCACTACCTACATTCGCGCTGCCAAGCGCAGGCCAACCCAACCCTACAGGCCAAGGTCCGCCGCCGAAAACTCCAAATTCATACCGGAGATCGCCCACGCCGAAGTAACTACAACCAAACTCCCACTTACGATTGGGAAGAACAGTGGCTCGTCGGACCCGGACGACCACATGAAAGTTTTCACCGGCGCTGGGGTGCATGGGCAAATGGGACGAGGCCACATGGTGCCATTTTTCCCCCCAGACCCTCACTGGATTAGCGAGGGCCAGGTTCGATTCTTTGCAAGTTGGAGCGCTAGCTTCATTTGAACAACTGCAAGCAAAATTCCTTGCACACTTCAGCCAACAACGATGTCACAAATGTGATTCAATGGACGTCATGAACATCTGGCACGGGGAAAACGAAAGCTTAGAATCTTTCGTTATCCACTACAATAAAGAATGCCTCGAGATCGATGGGATCGCAGACCAATTGGCCTGCAACCATTTCATCCGAGCCGTCAAAGACGATGAAATGGTGATGACCATCTCAGGCAAGGAGGACTTGCCAGAAAATTGGGATGATGTCATGGCCGCGGTCAAGACGTACGCCCAAACTCAGCGGTCTCTCAAACCACACACTACCAAGGCACAGCCCCAGGCGGAAGGTCAATCCTCCCGCCAAGACACCAAGCGCAATAACGAGCGCAACCGGGAAACATGGAATCGTGGCAATGATTCCAAACCTTATGTCCCGCGCGGCTACCAGCCCGATGCAAGGGCAACTATCAATGCCCAATGCGAACAACGGGCATCAAAGAAGGAATCTCGGGACCGCAATTAGACCGAGATCAACAAGTCGCCAAGAGAAGTCCTCCAGACAGACGCACAATTCTTACGAACGGCCCAACCAGTGAAGTCTAAAAAGAACCAAGATCTCACCCTTTACTGTGAGTATCATAAGGACTCGGGCCACTCGACCAACAACTGCATCAGTCTCCGGTTGGAGATTGAACGAGCCCTAAAATAGGGGAAGCTACAACATTTGTTGACAGCCGCGCAGAAGCAAACCAAGCGCATCACCCCCAACGACGAGAGCACTTCCACGGGTAAAAAGACAATGTATGTGGCCTCAACCCACAAGATCAATGGAGGTCGTGGAACGCCGTGCAAAGCGGCAAGAAAAGGGGATAACGACTGGAAAGACGAACAAGTCATTTTCCCAAAAGTCCGAGGCAGATCGTACAATAGGCGCGCCGTCGTTATCACCGGCTATCTAGCTCATTACTGCACGGAGCGTTTGTTCATCGACCCGGGCAGTACTGCAGACGTTATCTATGAGCAGTGCTTCAACCAATTCGATCAGGAGGACAGAGATCGATTGCAGCCGGTAGACTACCCTTTGGCTGGATTCGCGGGGGAAATAGTATTCCCCCTAGGCCAAATTACCTTCCTCGTGCGCCTTACCAACGGTAAGCACACGCGAATCGAGAAGGTGAACTTCATGGTTTTACCCCACACCTCCCGATACGACGTACTCCTCGGGCAGGAATCAAAAGGCGATTTCAACATGATTACGTCCGTCCCCCACTCTGCAATCGGTTTCCCAACCGAGACGGGGGTCGCCATAATTTATGCCCGCAGAGAAGTTATGTCTACGGACGAACTGCGTCCGACCAAGATGGCAAGACTGACCCCCAGTACCATACCAGAGAAATGGGTACTTAACGCGAGGTACCCCGAACAGACGGTAACATTGGGTCATGCTTTGTCTAACAGCACAAGAGCGCGCCTGAAGCAACTGCTCTTCAGGAATCAAGACATCTTCGCATGGACACCCGCAGACATGACAGGGGTGCCACGCGAAGTCGCGGAACATATCTTGAATACCCTACCGGGTATCAAGCCGGTGATCCAAGGCCAGCGCCATCTTGGATCTGCAAAGAACGAGGCAATGAATGAGCAGGTCAAAGAACTGCTCTCCGCAGGCATCCTGCGGGAAGTTAAATACCAGACTTGGTTATCCAACCCAGTCATGGTAGAAAAAGCGACTGAGGGCTGGCGCATGTGTGTCGACTATAAAGACCTCAACAAAGCCTGCCCCAAAGACTGTTACGCACTTCCAGAGATCGACGAAAAAGTCGATAACCTCGCCCCATTCCGATGGAAGTGTTTACTTGATTGTTATAAGGGCTATCAGTAAGTGCAGATGGCAATCGAGGACGAAGATAAAACGGCATTCCGCACTCCTACGGGGAATTAACGTTACACAAAAATGCCATTCGGGTTGCGTAACGCGAGCGTAACCTATCTAAAACTGATGAACGACACTTTTGTCAATCAAATCAGCAAGAGTGTCGAAATATACATGGACGACCTAGTCGTCATGAGCATGGAGGAGGATACCATGCTTACAGATATCGAAAGAACATTCCAAACTCTGCAAAGCGTCAACATGAAGCTCAATCCAGGGAAATGATCGTTTGGAATGGAAGAAGACAAGTTCCTTGGATTCATCATCACAAAAGATGGATTCAAGGTAAACCCAGAAAAAGTTCAGGCGATCGAGCGCACACCATCGCCTTCTACGATGAAGGAAATGCAACGACAAGCCGGCCGGCTAGCCGCGTTAAACATATTCTTAACTAACCACGCGGCTAAATCTTACCCCTTCATCAGTACTCTGCGCTTAAAAAAGAAACGGTTCCAATGGACCGCAGAGGCAGAAAACGCCTTCCGAGAGATGAAAGAGTGTTTAATCCAACTCCCAACTCTCAACGCACCACGCAAGAAAGAACCGCTCATTCTATACCTATCAGCCGCAGACAACGCGGTAGGCGCGGTACTCATCGTGGAACGAGAAGGAGTTCAAACACCAATCTATTACGTCAGCAAAATGCTAAATGATCCAGAGACAAGATACTCCATCATGGAGAAATTGGTACTCGCATCCAGATGGCTGTGCCGTTACTTTGCAAATCACGTTATTACCATGTTAACCAACTACAGAATCGGACAAGTCCTCTCCAAGCCTGAAATCTTTGGGAGACTAGCAAAATGGGCCATTGAACTGGGCGCACACACATTGGTTTACAAACCGCGTCCAACAATCAAAGGCCAGGTTTTAGCTGACTTTGCCGCGGAAGTACCGGCAAATCGCATTCAAAAATGCGAAGACGAAAAAACCCCTACACCTCCGCGGTCCTCATCAGACATCTGGGCACTATACACTGATGGTGCGTCCAACGAAGACGGTGCGGGTGCAGGTCTGCGACTTGTTAGCCCTGATGGTCAAGAGCTCACCTACGCAATCCGCCTCGATTTTAAGAGTACAAATAATGAGGCAGAATACAATGCTTTATTAGCAGGGCTGCGCTTGGCAGTCAAGCTCGGCGTCGAACACTTGGAAGCACACGTCAACTCATTATTAGTTGCAGGGCAAGTCCGCGGCGACTATGCCGCGAAAGGAGATATCATGATCCTCTACCTTGAGCAAGCTATGCAACTGAAATCACGGTTCACCTCCTTCAATATTCGCCATATCAATAGGAGTGAGAACAAACCCGCGGATGCACTTTCAAAACTCGCATCCACCAGCTTCCAGCACCTGACAAAGGAAATACGTATTGAGATCTTACAAAATCCCTCAGTACCCCTACGCCAAGTTAACGTCATCTAATACGGAACAACGTCTTGGATGACACCAATCATCGCATACTTACAATCAGGTGTTACCCCCGAAAGCAAAGTAGAGGCACGCAAACTACAATACAAGGCGTGCCACTATCAGATGGGGGACGGTATTTTATACCGCAAATCATACCCAGGGCCACTCCTACGATGCGTCGACCCTCAAAATGCCATGTATCTCATCAGAGAAATACACGACGGAATATGCGGCATACATGCAGGGCCGCGTTTGATAGTGGCCAAAATAATGAACGCTGGGTATTACTGGCCTGGCATGCACCTGGATGCCGCTAAAGTCCTGTGCAAATGTTTTAATTGTCAACGACACGCAACAAAGACATTGCACCCAAAGAACAACCTTGTCCCCATCACCACCGCATGGCCTTTCCAAAAATGGGCAATCGACGTGGTGGGACCATTTCCATATGCACCAGGTGTGGTAAAATTTATCATAGTGGCTGTCGACTACTTTACCAAATGGGTAAAAGCGAAACCGCTAGCCTCTACCACCGCTATGATAACAAGGAAATTTGTCTGGGAACACATCATCTGTCGTTTCAGTCTACCAATGTGCATCGTAACCGATAACTAGGGGTGCAAACGAGCCCGATAAGTGAAGCTCGGGCTCGGGCTCGTTTACTCAATAAGCTTATTTTTAGATTCGAGATCGGCTTGCAAACAAGTTAAAATAAGCACGGCTCGACTCAGCTCGTTTACACTAAGGCTCGATAAGGCTCGACGAGCCTAACGAGCTTCACATGCGAGGCTCGAGCTCGGGCTCGGTAAACAAACGAGCTTTATTTTAGGCTCAAGCTTGGCTCGGGCTCGATATGGCTCGGCTTATTTCGAGCTTTTTCTCGAGCCGATCTCGAGTAGCTCGCGAGCCGCTCGGCTCGTTTGCACCCCAACCGATAACGGCACCAACTTCGCTCCCGAAGATGGCTAAAGGAACTAAACATTGAACATGTCTTCTCCTCCGTGGCGCATCCGCAAGGGAACGACCAAGTTGAGAGCATCAATAAAAGTTTAGTTAAAGGCATAAAGTCACGATTGGGAACAGCCAGACGCGGCTGGGTCGATGAACTCCCAAGTATCCTATGGGTACATAGGACTAACCCGAAGACAAGTCACGGGGAGACACCCTTCAGCCTAGTATATGGCTCTGAGGCAGTGATCCCCGCTGAAATTGGTCTCCATTCACCCCGAATGTTAGCTATCAACAAAGTTGACAACAATGCCGAGCGCAGGCTTGACTTGGACCTCTTAGAAGAAAGGCGCGAAAACGCCGCAATCAACGAGGCCAAGTATAAAACCAAACTAGAAAAGTACTACAACGCGCGCGTCCGCATCTGCACATTCAACCCAAGAGACTATGTCCTTCGGGACAATGAGGCCTCTAACGCATAGCGCCCAGGGAAACTTTCCCCCAAGTAGGAAGGACCCTACCTCATCCAAGAGGTCTTGGGCAAAGGTGCGTACAGATTACAAACGTTAGAAGGTGAACCCATCGCAAGAACATGGAACGCACAGCAACTTCGCCGCTGTTATATATAAGCTACTTTTATATTTTCCATGTAACCTACTGGCCCGCAGGCCATTTGTCAATAAATAAATGAACAATTTAATGCAATATTGTTTATCTTTCTATTACAAATGCGTGTTCCAATTTGCGGTATCCACAAAAACAGATTGGCAAAATCCTCATTCGCGTTACCCACACAAAGTAGTGACCACACACAAATATTGTAATAGGCTAGCAAAGGCAAAACATCAGTGTCTATCCGGCTGGATACGCATATACAGTTTTTACAAAACTTACAACAATCCCTAAACCCTAACGGGATAAAAACGGGAATTTACTAATACTCACACGACAAAGGTGTAGAGTATACTCAACTGCGCTTTACAGCCAACTGAGTTATTCATATACTTGCATGTCACCTAGACGTGCAAATGGCAAACAATGACTTAGTATTATTTATATACGCCTAAAACATTGGCCTTAAATAAACACTATTCTAACCGCGCTCACACAAGGACAAAGTAAACATTCTTTACTTATGAACTTTGAGCCGCACATACTTGCATATCACCTAGATATGCAAATGGCAAATTCAGACTTAACGTTATTTACAAAAACATTAACTGGCACACATTCAAGATACAAGAGGTAGAAAGACTTGTACAAATTGATCAAAGGGGGTTAAACTTTACATATTCCAAAATATTTCTCACCGTTGCGGTGCAGAAGAAGTTTTACATCAATTCTCCTCTAAAAACATTTACATCAAAAAGAGAAGTAAAAAAAGGGCACGCAGGCCAACCTAGTCTTCTTTTGTACTATTGGTGCCCGCTCCACCCTTTGCGCCACCAGTGGTCTCCTCCTCCTCCTCCTCAGGATCATCATACAACAACCGCAAGCGGTCCACATAATCTTCCGCCTCTAAACATTTCTCAATATCCTCAATGGCGGAAATGGACAAGCCGTTGTACGCGTTAACAGCTGCAACATACTGAGCCTCAGTATCTACACCATGAAACCCAGATCTCTCATCAGTAAACTTGCTCTTATAGAAAGGGTTGACATGATTAAGGCAATCGTTGTAACCAGCCATGAACCCCGCCTCCCGCGCACGCTCCTTAAGCTCATTAACAGCACTTGCGTTTTCAGGCGCGTCAAGAATGGTTCCAACAATCTGCAAAACACAAGTAACGAGGTTAAACAAAAGCAAAACCTAAAGATAACAAAGGCATCGGCTACTTACATGCCCGATACTGTGATCACGCATCCAGTCACGGTCCACCTTAAGCTGATCCAAAGAAGTAACCAAACTATCTCTGGCCTCAACAGCCTCCCTTGCCCGCGTTTCAACATCAGTCGCGCAGGCAGTAACCTCCTCAAGAATGGTCACCCGGTTCTGCACTTCAACCTATCAACAACAAAGCATACACAAGTATAGAAGGATAATCAATTATACTTGTAAAACAAAGAAGCAAACTCAAGTATTAACGCAAGTCATACCTTGAGGTCCTCAACAACCTTGTTTAAATTTTTGCGGTCAGCATCCGCCGCTTCAAGAGCCTTGGCACCGCGTGCCTCCGCTTCTTTGGCATCTTTGGCAGCCGCTTCAGCTGCGGCCTTCTCCTTCATCAAAGCAGCATTCGCCGCCTTGAGATTAGTCAGCTCCTGATGAACATGGAAAAGTTTTTCATTTTCTCGAGCGCAAGCTTCCCTCCAACCCTTGCGCTCATTAGAAAGCAGTTTGGCAAGAGTACGAATCTGTTTAAGGCCAGCAGTCACAGCCCAATTTTCGGTATGCTTTAGCTTCTCAAAAGCAGCTCTCTCTCTTTCAAGCTGCTCCGCACCTTCATGAGCAGCCTTCGCCATTGCCTCAGCCTCAGCCCGCAGGCGAACGGTCTACTCTTCCTTGCGGCCAAGGACCCTGTAATCCTATATAATCGCATTCGCCATTATAGAGCTTCCAACAAGCATGGAAGAGATCTAGTTTATCCGGTTCTCACGAGATAGACCACGAGCACGAAGAATCTCAAACGGGGTGCCCAAACCACTCAAGATATCCCTACAAGCGGAGGGATCATTCTAAATATCATCCCCTTGCATAACAGTCCAAGGAGGACGATGGTAGTTCACACCCTGGTTTTCCATGTAAGAACGGTAATAGAACTCCAATTCAGTCTCACCAGGCTGAATGGACGGTTCTTCAAAGCCCGTACCCGCGGAGGTAGAACCAGAAACCTTCTCAGCATCAGGGGACTTCAGATTATCCCCCCCTCAACATCAATATCACGCGGCTCAATCAAATTGTCAGATGAATCCACCGTATCAAAGATGGTCTGACCCGCGGCCTTCTTCCCAGTATCCTCCGCATGCGCAGATGGCGGAGTAACTACTTCGATAGAAGGACTTCTTCTGAACTCCTTATTGACTCCCATGTCTAAATCCGCGTCTCGCGGGGGAGAAGAACGAGCGTCAAAAAAGGAAAAAGTCTCCTCACACGGTTCTACAACAACGCAAAAAACAACCATAAGTTACAAGCTAAAATGATAAACACTTGTAAACATATGGTTAACTTACCAGTCACAATCGCAGGCTTTGGCTGCGAAATAGCAGCTGTCCGAGTCCTTCTCAACTTCAGACGTTTTTGCTCACTAGCACCAGCAACATCTACCTTCCGCTTCTTCTCATCAGTAGGTTTAGAACCTGCAGAGGACCCACTTGTAGCTGCACGACCACCTAGAACACCCAAACCCTCAAGGGTGTCAGACACTACCACGTAATCGTTGTAGCTGCGTAAACGAGTACGAGAGATACCTGCCACCTACAGCACCAAGGGAGGAACAATAGCCGGCTCATGCGTTTTCTTCGGTTTTCGAAACCGCACGCCTTTCTCCACATGCTTTTTGGGAATGCCTGTCGCATCAGGGTCTCCCAAGGCCCCAAGTGTAAGACTCATCTTAAAATAACCGAATTAATAATATATAACTAGCATTTAATACAAAAATTTCGAGTTTGCAAAAACTTCATGGTTTTAAGATCAAACTTGATCATAACATTCAAGCCATCATCCTACTAGATAAACTTTTAAAACATAGTTTCAAGTGTTTACATACTACTAAAACAAAATAGATAAAATGCGGAAGCTTCATTTGGTGCGTTCGGTTCTTGATAATTGCTTGATCGCCATCCGGATTAGGTCCATTATCACCTACGGTTAAAACCATGAGAATAATTAGTTTTGACACTTTAGAAATCAAGTAAAAGCAAGTTCCGTGTTCAAACATGTCAAAAACACAGAAAATTTCATGTTTTGAGATGGTCGCGTCGCGTGACGGTGATCCAATTTGGCCGTGGCGTAGCGCTACGGTGAGATTTTGACAGAATGTTTGTTGGCTAGAGCTGCAAATCAGCCCAGCACCATTTTTATCAAATCTAAACTTTAAATCGACAAATCTTTTGACTCGAGCGTCCATTTTTGCCGATTCTTTTTCCCACGCGACCGTAATTAGATTACGGACCCATTTATCAACACAATTCACATAAATTCCCAGCTTAAAAATAGTTAGCCTTTAATTCTGGCTCTTTATTTATTAGACCCACTTGTCTACAAGTTCATCAACTTGTTTTATTGTCATCTCATGTCTACGACCGATTTACCCAATCCCGGGTTTACCCATTATAGCGTTTCGCTCCCTTCAAGAGGGACACTTACGCAGTATTCATCATGCTTGTTTTCCGAGGATTTAAACATGCTTTTCTAGAACATTTGACAAGTATAATTCAGAACTTTAATCCCTCTACAAGGGTTCATGTTTTCGCAACAATTTAGCGTGTCCGCTTCACGGCTTACCCTTTGTTTATAACCAATCAACAAGTGACGGTCATTGACTTCGACGTTTTCAATTCAACTTGTTTTGACCCATTTGGATGCCGAATGGAAACCACCATTTCTAACATTCCAAACTCCGTTTCTAACGCATGTTTTTGGCCCATTTTATTTGTCTATGGCATTTCGTCACTTCCATGACTTAATGGGTTTTCTCTTTTTGACAAGATTCCATATAACAAACTAAACTAATAATTAAACATAATGTAACGAAATCATAGGTCGCATACCTTCAAAGCGTGTATCACCTCTAGCTTGTCCACTTGACGATCCAGATTCTTTACCTAAAGAGTTCCATTCGCAACCAATTTAGAACCCTTTTATAATCAATAACGGACAATTTACTATGATAATTAAATCTGCATTTTTGTCCGATCTTTAACGTTTTACTCCTCACTTAGGCGTTTTAACAAACACCTAGCGGGTCAGATTTTACATATTCATTATTAGGTTGTGGACATGTTATTTTCCATCTACTTTCACTTTAATTAGACAATTTGCTCAAAATTTCAACATCAATAATACTGAATTTAACGCATGAATTCAGTTTTCACTAGAATAGTAATTACAATCCTAGTGTTTATCTAGTCTCTACAGACCCAATAATCACCTACAATGGTGATTATAATCTCTACAGTTATCATACCAAATTTTAACAAGAATTCGTCTAGGGTTTTATCCCTAGACATCATGTTACTTCTAATTTCATCCATACAACATATATTCAAGCTCAATTTTTTGATTTTCTCACTTAACCTAAAACTGAACAAGAATCAAAATACAAAATTTTGTATACCTTTTGATCCCTGCAACGAGGTGATCACTAATTCGTGTTTGAAACTTGATTTAGAGCAGATTAAGGGCTTCAATTCGTGAGTTTTATGTGAAACTAGGGTTTGGAGGGTACTCCTGGTCGCCCCTTTCTTCTGTACGATCTAAACACAAACACATGTGTGTGTTTAGTGTGTTAATTATTGTTTTAAGTATTCAAGTTTCAGTTTTTACCAGTGTGGTCCCTCAATTTTTATCTAACTTATAACGTAAGTGTTTTAACCTCATTGTAAGTCACTTCTAGACTTGTAACTAACTGGGTTATAGATTCCTAGTTAGTTGATTCTCGTTTAATTAATTCTTTATAATAAAATACAAAGTTTTATATTTTTGGGGTGTTACACCAAGATTACCTACGTTTCATTCATCAACAAGGAGTCAGCAAGGCCAACTTATTTACAAAACAAGTAAGGAAAGTATATCCACGATACCTTTGCCTTGCGGCAGTTCTGCCTCCATCGCCTCGGGATCAAGAATTCGGAAATTGTCACGAATGGTGAAGTTGAACCCTTCTTCACCATCCGCACATGCAAGCACCTCAACCTTGCCCTTGAAGTCCGGGTCAAAAATTCTCCAAAGAGGAGCATCCTCTGATAGTACATTTACAAAATCTCAGTAACAAAAATAAGAAAGCAAGAAACCGCACAGGAAGAAAGATACTTACCACCACTCTTCTCCCGCACGACCGGCCTTGCTTTCCTACTCATCCTTCCCAGCATTATCCTCAGCACCCACAACTGCGAGTTGCTCAGTTTCTTCCACCCGATGATCCGCAACCACAGTCAACGGCAGTTGGAGGTTACAGTCGCCGAAGAAGTCAGCCCACATGGTGACATACCCCGCCGGAGCATCAGCGGCGGTGTCACCCTCTTGTGGGTAAACAGCCCCATATTCTTATGGCATCTGAACACCCATCATCAGATTGTCGAACGAAGCTTTCGACCATTTAAGAACCGGCAAGCCCCGCCGGGAGCATCACCCTCCTCCTCCTCCGCCGCCACCGGCAACGAAGGTTCAGGATTCTCACCAGGAGTAGAATGGGGATTAGATGGTTCAGCCATCACTAAAAAGAAGAAAGAGAAAGTGTGATAAGGTCAGAAATTTCGAAGAAGCCTCACTGGAAAAACAGATGATTTATCGGAGAAGACGTAGGTTTTTAATCTCTCTTCACCCGAGAATTTTTTGAATTTTTGAAGAAGTGAGGGGAAACCCCAAACGGTTTCCCCTTTTATACTCATCGCAACTAATGCTATACAGTAACCGAAACGTCGTGCAAAAAAGGAGCGAGTTATGCGACGCCACGTGTACAGCGACGGTTCCGCTGACAGTTACCACGCGCGCGTGGCCGCCCACGCGACTGACATTACTAGACCTTTACACTTCCGATACAGTGCAGTGATTGCCTTGGGCAGTGCAAACGTGTTTTCATTTCAGCACATGCCAGGCAAATCCCACCAACTTCCACCAACTCGCACTTGCGGTCTACAACATTTACAACAGCTACAAATGAAGACAACTCTCATGTACGCGGCATGCGGTTTTTTATGGTTTCTCAAACCATAACCTAGACCACATGTCGTTTTTTACATCCCCTCAAAAAATAGAAAATATATATTTACACTATGTAAAGAGGGAATAACCAATATCCTCATATACCCACGAGCACACGTGGAATATGCGGAGATGACACACACGAGCCCGCACAGGTGTGTCAGATACTCAGAACCTGCGTTGTTATTGGACTGCAAAAACCACTTCCCAGGAACAGCAAAACCACATTACCTTGAAGTTCTTCAAGCTTCAAATCCCTCGTGTTCGGTTCACAACCACAGAGGGGACACAAACAGCTTCTCCATAGGGAGAGGGATAAGTATGATGAGCAACCGCACATCAGCAACCCTGACTCCTGATCCTTCAAGAGCTACGTCAAATGGTAACACTCTTTTAAAGCAAGTCTTCTACTACAAACCGCAGACACTCATGAGTAGTTGCGGCGAAGCATAACCACACGAACTGTAGCTACGGAAGAGCCACGACTAAGCCATCACACGGATGAGCAAAGCTACTTCCAGAAAACTGCTTTCCAACTAAGCGTGAAGGAAAGTGGCTACAGAACGAATGCGGACGAGTTTCGCCCAGATTCCTAACTATCTAGGGTAATCTCCTTGAGCAACAAGCCAAGAAGCTGTGGTAACAAGTCTGATTATGACTTTGTTTGCCCACCTATGGACCGCATAGAATAAACAATGGTGGGCACTACCATGCCTATGACCATGTTTATTCACCCATGGTTCAAGTGAACGATTCACATTGTTCAACCAAACATGGCCAACAATATAACAGAACGAGGTAACCGCAAAGGACGTGCAGTTACTTGAGAGCTAAACTGGAAGAACACGAACACCCTACAAGATAGGGATCATCGTTGCATGTCCAGTTGATAATCATAAAGCGAGAGCAAGGCACTTACAACATTGCATCCGCTACCGCAAAGGTTACAACTAGAGTTGCGGACACTGACATCTTCAGTCACGATCTCAAAGGTTAGTTCGACACACCAACAGGTGGCAACCAACCCTGATGACATCAGAAAAAGGTAGACCATACTACCGGATCAAAATCCTCGGCTGAGAATTCCGCATAAGACGGAACTTGCTCACCGGTACGGAAAAGACGTCACACGACTCTACCAGATCCTCAGCTTGATTTACTTGAAGCAGGAGCCACCAGTCTGGCCTAGAATTTTCTCCAACTTCCAAAGTACCTTCAAGACCTCATAGTCCAGTATTCCTCCCACATGCAACTTGCATGAGGAAACAACACTAGACTGGGGGACTTGAAGGGGTATGGTCCTAGATATCGCGCCAACATGACCGCGAGTGACCATTACCCTTATCAAAAACCCCCACCGACAAGAACTTATCTGTGTCCGTGCAGGCACGCGCAAACACAGCGGTCGAATCCAATCGGTCAAGTGATGAGAAGACTTACCTTGTGTATGAAAATGGGTGTACAGATAGCGATGCGGCCTGGAACCGCATCCTATGAACATTTTCGTCACGACAAGGGATCTGGATAACAGCAACAGTCACAACAAGTGGCGATACGGCCTGACACCGCATCCCGCAGTCTTCGCCAGAGTGAGAACGCGGAAACAACAATAGTTACCGCAGGCAGTGATGCGGCACAGTACCGCATCCTGCCCACGAGGCAAGTGGGACTGACACCACAGAGCAAGTGGCGCCAATGACAGTCGCCTGTCAGCCCATACGTAAGCAACAGACTGACACCACAGTAGGACGTGGCTTCACCTCCACAACCGACAAGCCTGACACACCTGCATAAGGGTGGCGCGTCGTCAGTCTAGCTACTCAATTACCCTCCTTCACTCCTCGGCTGTAAATACCCATCCCAAACCAGGTTTGAGGTATCTCTTCTCAACTCTCTCACAACTACTACTATCACACACTTTGCTTCTCAAGCAAATTACTGATTCTCACGCCGGAGAGTAGTAACAAGGAGCACCCCCCACCCTTTCCTCCTTGTTACGAGTCACGGTGTGTTTCCCTCGTGCAGGAGACAGACCAGCAGACAATCCAGCCACCGATCCTCGGAAAGAAGGCCTACTTGACGAGACCAGTGAATTAACCTCTCTTGGTTAACCACTGTTTCATCAGTGCCCTTACAAAGTGTATATCTAATTCCGCATGTTTGGTGCGTTGGTGTTGTCCATGGTTGGAGGCTAAATATACGACACTGACTTTATCACAAAACGCAAGAGTGACCCGAGACATTGAACAAAGTAACTCAAGAAGAAGATTACGAATCCAAGCCGCCTCAGCAACAACGTTGGCAACACCATGGTATTTATAATATATATATATATATATATATATATATATACACACACACTCAAAAATAATCTTATCATTCACTTTTCCTTTTGACATCTCTTTCACAAAAAGTTAACTCTACTGCAACAAAGACAACCAACTTACTCATATGGCTTTGGAATTCCAAATATGAGTTTTGAGTTACAATGGCCGATGCTCGATTACTCGCCAGTCGCCAACACAGAAGGCTAGAAGGGGAAGAGGAGAAGAGTGGGATCCGGTGAAGGGAGGTGGGATCAAATCCGAATTAGGTTGGTGTCTTTCAAACAAAACACCTATGTGGCCTTGGGCACTTAGGACTTTCAAAGAAAAAAAACTTAGTTGTACGGTGGGTCTATGCCCACCCACTACTCTCTCTACTAAGATCCGCCATTGAGTGTATAAGAGATGAAACTGAAATATAGAAAAAAAAAAATAAAAAAACACTGTTCACAATAAGCTTTTTTTCTATTCATGAAATATACATCTATTAAACATAAAATGGCAATGTGGGGTTAGCCCGCTTGTATAGGCATATGCCTCTTAGAGGTGGGGTCCACCTGAGCAATGAAGAATAATATGGGAGGAATATTGGAAAAATAGAGTAAGAACTAGCCTTGTCATTTAAAAAACACATAAGTTATTAGGGGTGTTCAAAACTATCCGTATCCGAAAATCCGATCCGAAATATCCGATATCCGAATCTGAAATATCCGAACAATCGGATATCCGAATTTTTCAGATTCGGATAGTGATTTTCAAAATTTTCGGATATTCGGATATCCGAAATATCCAAAAATTTAATTTTCATTTTTTTTTTCGGATATCCGAATATCCGAAAATATCCGAAGTATCCGAAAATATCCGAAATATCCGAAAAATCCAAAAAATACCCGAAAACTTATTTTCGGATATCCGAAACAATCCAAAATATCCGTTTCCGAATATGAAAAAAATAGTAAAAAAATTAAAATTCAATAAAAAGTTGGATTTTCGGATATCCGATTCATTATCCGAATCTGTATCCGAAAATTCGGATATCCGAATTTCGGATCGAAATTTCGGATACGGATTCGGATATTCGGATATCCGAATTTCGGATCGAAATTTTGGATACGGATTCGGATAGTGAAATCTGGTATCCGAAAATTTCGGGTATCCGAAATTCGGATATCCAAATTTTCGGATATCTGAATTTTCGGATATCCGGTTTTCAACACCCCTATAAATTATCCACTAATCAATGTTATCACTTATTTTTGAAAGTTATGTTTAATTTTTTTTTTCTAAAGAGCATTAAATTTGATTAGTTAGTAATTCAAATAGACACGTTAATGTCAAAAAGAAGTGTGGCTGCTTTTTTTCTGAAAGATGGAATAAGAGAAAAGATAGAAATCAAACATATTTCTATTTTCTTGTTAAAACCCTCTTTGTAGTAATTTACAGGATTAAACGTCGTTTACTATTTCATGTAAAACCTCATCTTTTAATGTATGCACGTGAAACCTATCTACTCTTATGATGTTTAAGAAGATAATATAGCTGAGTGGTAGAGACTCTTGTCTCTTAAAGAAAAGAATAGAATTCAAATCCTGACATTTTATGAAAAAAAAATCACTCTGACTCGAACCACTAATAATGCGAGCCAAACCAGCTCTGGTGATCAACACTTCCAACCAGTTAAGTAAGAAATTGAGTTTGGATCCGGCTCGTCTCCAACTCTTATCAGCTCAATACTCAACCAGTTCACTCAGTTTTACCAGTTATAAAGATTTTGTATGTTTTCCTCAATAAAATGCTCAAATAACAAATTAACAATATCATTAAAACATACATGGCTAAACTAATGAAATACCAAACTATTAATATATAAAATAAATGAACTAATACTCTAATTTCTACGAGTTAATGAGGGAGTTACTCAAACCAATCAACTTGAGCTTTTATACGAGTGAGCTACCATCTAATCAACCATTAATATAAACCAGTAACAGTAAGCTCAAGCTAAATCAACGTGAGCATTTATACGAACAAGGTAACTTCCGCTCAAGCATAGTGAAATCGAGCCAAACCAGCCTTGTTTTTAGTGAGTTAATCTATATTAGGGTGGACGGGCTCGTCCGTGATAGTATCACGGAATGGAACAACAACACGTGATAAAACAATTCTCCCACCCCCACTAAAACATATAACGCGTTATATGTTAACGAAAATCCATTTTCGTTATATTTTCAACGCGTGATGGGTTGGTTTTGTGAGTGGAATTGTTGGTTGGGGGAAAATTGTTGGGTGTAGTGATGAGTGATGACCACCTCCACTAAAAAAGGTTGTGAGTGATGGAAAAATGGTCGATGACATGGCAGACCTTGATTGGTGCTTATGAGTGATAGAATTCTATCACTAGTGAACCACCCCCCTCCCCTTAAACGGTGAGAGATATTAAATCACAAGATTTTTAAACAATCATATGTCTAAGTCTGTTGCTTAAAACAAATTAATATTTTACTTTAATGATTTGATATAAAGCATAAATATATAATACTTTACGTTCCTTTATAAAATTGTGGAAATGCCTCTTCCTAAACTTCTCACCCCACTCTCATCTCTAGGACCATTCTTTTCTCTACAATAACGTAGTTCTCTACAATAACGTAGGTATCTCCTTTTTTTCCCAAACAACCTTTCTTTTATATGTCGTACGTTTGAAATTCAGTAAAGTTGAATTCTGAATTCTATTTCTTACCTTTTAGAAATCATAGGAATTGAGATATATATTTAAAGAATAATATGACCGGACTAAGTTCCTCAAGTAAATGAATTCAACAGCTCGTCGTTACCACCATCGTAAGACGGTGGTGTGTTGTCTCATGGACATCAACGGGAAGCTGATGTGGATGGTTTCCCCTTTGGGGAACCACCCCCCCCCCCCCCCCCAAACCCCCGGTCGAGTTTTCGGTGAGCTCGGGGACTAACCCCGTTCTTCCCCCAATGAAAAAAAATCCAACCGTTTTATATCCGTTGCCAACGGTCAAAAAGAAAACTTAAATTAATTAATAAATTCCTATTTAAACCCCTTTTATCAATTTTAAAAATAAAAAACTCAAGTCCTTTTCCAATCTCTTTACCAACTTTCATTTTATACCAAAAAAAAAATGGACACTAGCCGACCGAATCTGTCTCCATTCTTTCCCAACACACCCGCTACTCCCTCAACCCAATCCCCATTCGTATACCCCACGACATCAATTGATCAATATTCGTTTGGCAGTTTTAGCCAACCTCAAAACGCTTGGCAAATGCAATACCAACAATCACACCATGCTATGCAAATGCAATCACAAGCACTACAAATGCCATTGTCCCAACTGTTGACTCAAATCGCACCCGAGCACGATTTGCTTTCTTTAGCCGTAGACGACGATGTTATATCCAAAACGCAACTGCATACCATGAAGGCTAAGAAAGGTAAAAAAACGAGCACAAGAAGGAAACCAAGCACAAGCTCAAGAAGAGGGAAACGGAAAGGCGCAAAGCATTCCTGGGACTCCGGACGAGTTGAGAGCTTGCACGAGCGTTGATAAAAGCTTATACCAATCCGATTATAGGTATAATTTTAAATTTGTTTTTAAATAAAGTATTAAAATTAATTTTTGTATTTTATTTCTAAACAATGATTATATTTTTAAATTTTAATGTGTAGCCACTGATTGAAAAAGTGAAGGCTTTTATAACCAAGTTTGTAAAGAATTTTTCCAATTGGTACAACGACCCCATTCCGTTAGTTCAAAATATAGAGAGATGAACGCAAAAATTGGTTTGTTTGCGGGTATATATCAACATGCATGGAACAATCGTCCAAGTGGTAAAAATGATGCAAGTGTTTTGTCGTTGGCTATTGATAGATACACCAAGAAACATGTTTCGTGGCATTAGATGAGGGCGTATGAAATATTAAGAAAATGTGAGAAGTGGAAAGTGGTGCCTAATGAGGTATCATAAGCGAAAAGATCTAAAACAACTGCATCGGGAGTTATAGTGCATGTGGTTTTGATGCACGTTGTGCTATCAATATAAACAATGATCCCGAGTTCGAAGATGAAGCTCCAACCCCTGAATCAAAGCAGCCAATTGGAAATGATCGTGCTAAAAAAACAGTTGCTGAGAAGGCTTCGAGTTCAAAGGGAACGAACTCGAGTGACGTATCAAAACTTGATACAAGGCTACAAAAATTCAACCATTTTATGGGAATACAAGAGGATAGGTACAAAAAAAAAAAGAGAAAGAAAAGGAAGTAGCGGTGGTGATGGAAAAGAAGTGGCTTGAGTTTGATAAGAGGCGACTCGAATTTGATCTACAAGTTCAAAGAAACTAAAGAGTTCCAACTCATGAGAACCGACGTCGAAGGCCTACCAGAACGAGATCGTGCGGTTATTTCAAGAATAAGGACGAGATGCTAAGAAATAGCTAGGAGGAAGTGGAAGTGGGTTCTAGTTTATTTTTTTTTAAATTATGTATTTTTTTAAACAATTATTTTTTAAATTATGTCTTTTTTTAGGCTATGTATTTTCTTTTTTAAGTTAATGAAAACTTTTTATATTTTATAGAATTTAGCTATTTAGAAAAATTCATAAAAAATAGAAGGGGGAAGGGGAAAGAAACGGAAACCACACCTCATGTTTGGGGAGGATGATAAGGTGAAAGAGAGAGTGATGTGATGCCGAGGTATACTTGAGGTATATTTGGGGGAAGGGGAACCATACCCCATAACCTAAGGGTGCACAGGGTGTATTCGGTGAGTGCATTCGGTGACTACATTCACCTAAGGGGAACACCGCCGCCATCCCTTAGGTGAGTGGTTTAGGGGAGTGAAATGGGTGGGGATTCACCGAAGAGAGGGGGAGGAGAGAGGGAGGAGAGAGGATGAGTGGACCAGTGAGAGATTTTCTTGCTTTTTTTTTTTTTAATAAAAAACCAAGTCACCTAAGAGGGGAGTGCCGCCATCAATTTAGGGTGTTAGGGGGGTTTAAGAGGGGAGTTGACGTGGCACACGAGTATTGGTTTGGCGTAAGAGAGGGGACTCACCTCTTAGGTGAGCACCCCTTACACCCTAACAATATGGACATCGCCATGACCACGTCTCTGGTTGCCGCCACCACTTTCCAACTTTATAAAAAAAATATGATTAGTTTGCTATCGAAATGTATTACAAATTAAAATTCTTTTGATAGATTATAATTTCTTCAAATTCCAATTACCGTTACCGATTTCAAATCCAATTCCATAAAACTTCCGTCTTGTTAAAAAGATATCTATAAACAAAACAGCCTTCAGTTTCTACCATGGTCTAAACTGAAATTATCTTAAATCATTCTAGTTGGAATTAACTAAAACCCTTTGTAATGGAGAGGGCCATCTATCAGGGGTGCAGAGGGTGTCTGAGATCAGGGCCTAAATCAATATAAGGCCTGAAAAATTTTTAAAATTATATATATATATATATATATATAAAATCGTGGATGTTTGTATAAATAAGAGTCTGCTAAAAGACCTAAAGTTTTTTTAACAAAGGGCCTATTTAAAAGTTATAAAAAAGGCCCAATTAACAAGCCCACGTGACTAGTCTAAACAAAAATAAAGGCCTGCTAGATCATGGAAAGGAAACAAAACGTCGCACTGTCACAGGCAGTATAGTATATCGCATAGGGAATTGGGACGAGGGAAACTGGAAACAAAACGTCGATCATATGTTTTTGTCGTTTAGATTTCATATGTTTTTGATGTCATACGTTTTTTATTTCATAATATATTAATATGTGTGATTCTGATTTTATATGCTATAAAACTTCATGTGATTGAATGAATGTTTTTTTGTTAATATTTAGAAATTATGCCTCCCGTTCCTAAATACAAACACCTATCCGACCATCAAAAACGTAAGAAGAGGAAGCTAGAGGAAGAGAAAAGAAAGGCGAACGAAGTAAAGAAAAACCGAATACACAATTTTTTTTTCAAAAGAAACTCAAAATTTTAGTTCTAACTTGAGTGACGATAATGTGGGTGAAGATGTGAACGTAGATGAAGAACCACACTGTTCGCTTAGCAAGTAGGTTCGATAATTTGATCATTTTTGCTACATTATTTTTGTTAATTTGTTTTATCTATTTCGTAACAATTATCATAGTATTATGGGTTTTTAGTATTTATATATTTGATTAAATGATTGAATGATTGATGAGTTTATATTATACGAAGATTTGCGAATAGGGCCCAAATTTTTTATCTCGAACAGGGCCAAAGTTTTTTTTTTTTTTTTTTTTTTTTGTGATTTTCGAAGACGACCCTGGTAACGGACCTTGGGTTGGTCATTGTTGTACTTTATTTGCGGTCTATATCAAGTATCAACATAGATCCAGGGTTTATTAGAAGGATTAGGATTATAAGCTAGATATAATATTTCATGATGTTAGAATAATATGTAACATTATTAGTATTATAGTTAGATATCATAAGTGTGGGCGGTTATCAAATCTGTCGTCATGTATATATACATTCCTGTAACAATTCTGGTGATTCACCAATTCGAATACGAACATCAATATTCAATACACTCAAACCCTAATCTGCATATCTGATCTATTAAAGTGGTATCAGAGCCACATCGATCCAGAACTCGATAAATTAAAATACTCGAAATCCATCAGTTTATTCAATCAAAATGACAACAATGAATGGAGGAATTCAAACTCAAATCCCAAAATTATTGGGACAAAATTACTTCCACTGGCATATACAGATGAAGATGTTGTTGGAATCTCAAGATCTGTGGACAATTGTAGAAGAAGGATATAGAGAACCCGCTGCCGGAGCATCGGAGAGTGATCGGAATAATCACAAAGAAACCGTTAAGAAAGACAAGAAGGCCCTGCATATCATGTTTCAAGCGGTCAATGATACAGTATTTGAACGAATTGCAACAAGCAAAATGTCAAAGGAAGCATGGGATATTCTTCATAAGGCTTACCGAGGGGAACACAGAGTCAAGACGGTAAAACTCCAAACTTTAAGATGTGAATTCGATGCGTTAAGAATGAAAGACAGTGAAACAATAGAAGAATATGTTAATAGAACAACGGTGATAGTTAATCAATTACGTTTAAATAAGGAAAATATCACCGAACAACGAATTATTGAGAAAATACTTCGTAGTTTAACACGAAAATATGAATCGGTGGTAGTAGCAATAGAAGAATCCAAAGATCTGTCCGCTATAACCACTAAAGAATTACTCGGAATATTACAGTCTCATAAATGGAGACTTAAACAATACGATGACGTTCCAATGGAACAAGTATTTCAAGTACAGAATGCAAATCAAGATCGGTCAAGATCTTTCAGATCAGACAACACCGGTAGAGGAAGAAGTAGGGGAAGAGGTAGAAATTATGGACAAATTCAATGCTATATGTAACACCTCGAATTTTTGTGTCCAATAATGTGTTAACACGTGTCAATTGATTACACGTGGCATTGATATTAAATAAAGGACTAATTTTGACAAACCTTGAAAGTATGTAAATTCAAGGGTTATAAATGTCAACAAGGGTAAATATACGGTATAGTAACCCTAAATAATGATTGAACCTTCAAACGAATAAATCATAGATCGTACGGAAGCGAAACGCGAAAGAAAGTGAGAGATTACAAGCTACAGGGGTTAACTGTGTCAACATGTTTAAATTATACCTCTGAGTGACCCTTTAACGTTCCCAAGACTTTGTAACGATGTTATACACTCACTAGAATATAATACATGAACTTCGCGAAGTTTCGTTATGAAACGGGAAAGTTACGATCGAATTCGTAGGAGAAGGGTTAAAAGCGTCAATAATATAAACTAAGTCCTTCTGAATAATAAATGAATTAACCAGGGGCTTAACAATACGGGTAAATAACGCGAGGTCCCTAATCGTAATTAATCGAGGGCCTTATCGCAAAGTTACCTCTTCAAACCCGAAAGGTCAGGTAATTAATTACCAGGATTTTTAATCATTACAAAAAGATTTGAAAAAGATTTAATTTTAACCCCTTACGGACCGTAAAGGGTATGCCTTACGGACCGTAAGGAGGGGGAATGATTGCTGTGATCCGCCTATGGCTTACGGACCGCAAGGCCGAAGCCATACGGTCCGTAAGCAGCGCCCAGCGACAGAAATGTGGCTGTTGGCTGTTTTAAGCGGCCAAACATGAAGTAATGGGTTTTTCAGAGGTATGGTTGCCCCCTACTCGACCCATAAGCCTATAGGACACATGCCATTCATCCCATATCAGTTGTAGAGTGTTGTGTAATGATCTAAGGGCTTGGTCTTGGCTATAAATACCATGCTCATGCTCACAACTTTCACCACAACACAACACAAACTCACTCATCTGACCATTCCAAGAGCTTTCAAGTCTTCTTCTCTGCTCTATAATCAAGTCTCAACTTCTGTAAGTTGCTTAGTTCCTTTGTAGTTCAATTTATGCTTAGCAAATCACTAGAAACCAAACCGTCGTAAATACGGTTTGACTTTAAAATAAATCCGTGATGGTTCTGTCTTACGACGAATCAAAGGTGATTATGAGATGGTATTTATTTGGGTAATAAACCTCTAAAAGGGTTCCCTCTGATCACCACTCTAACTATGTCAAATGTCGAGTCAAACGTGCGGTTAAAAAGTCAACAGAAAGCTACTTTTACGATTTATGCATAATCTGTAATATATATGCTATGAAACCTGTTTAGACACTCATAAAACATGATATTAAGTATATAAACTTGTTTGCGCTCGTTTGAATCGATCATTTGCTATATTGAACCGGTTCGGAGCCGAATGTCGCAAAAGTTTGACTTTTGCTTTGACTTCAGTTCTGACCCGTTTTAGTGAGGTGTAGATATGCCTTAGGACTCTCTTAGGACCAGGTTACATGATGGTATAGACCTCTGTGATCGGTTCATGATTTGTCCGAGTCTTTTACGCATTTCCGTTAATCGCCTAAAAGTTAACCGTAACGGCCTTTTAAAAATAAAACGAGTATTTCGGACACGTGAACGGACCATAACCTTGCTTACTAAATTATAAGCATGTCCTTAAAGTTTCACGTCAATCCGAGGTCTAGAATGAGAGTTATGCTAAATAGCGCGATTAAAGTAAACTTTTGTAATAAACGGCGCAATTAGCATAACGCCCATCTAAACCAAGATTTCGTCACCAAAACTTTTACCCACTGTTGTAAAATAATATTTTGGGAATTTTAAAGAATTTTAATAATTTTTACCTTGCTCATAACCTGCGGTTATGGCTACGGTTCGGTAAATACCGAATATGCCATTTTCGGCCAAAACTTGAGTTCTACAAGGTCTTTTGACCCGATTCCAGTGGCTACTGATTTTGAATAATAAATAAAGTATTTTAGACTTTATAAACTGTTCGGGAAACTCATATTTCCTGTAGAACTCGAAAAGCTCTTTAAAAGTCTTTAAAATAACCGAAAAGCCCCTACGGGGCATAATATTAACTTAAACTCGTTACGGGCATCACGGAAGGTATCCTATTGATACCACAACCTCTTTAAGGCATATTGACTTAGGAAATAAGCGTAAGACTCTCATGGTTAACCGTTTCGCCTATCGCGCACACGGTTCGGCTTATGAAACTAGTTTTCATAAAATAGCCGATACGGGTCAAATTATATTATTTGGACCCCAAAATCCAGAGTGTGAACCTTAAACCCATATAAAACAAGTCTCTGAACTTGTTGGGTCAGAATCGCACTCCATTCTCGGTTTTCGCCTTTTCGCGCGATTAAACCATATTTATTTTCCGGAACCAACCGGTCTAGGCTACGACCAATATAAAGACCCGTTAGGATTCTAAGAGGTTAATTAAAACCTTCGTTCCAGATTAGGAGCCCAGTAAAAGCTATCGGTGTTTTAATCAAATTAAGGAATAATACTTGCAAAGGTAAATACTTTTAACTTATTTCCCCTATATGGGCTTGGGATACGGTATAATATTTACCGCTTGATTGAGCATCATATCTTCCATCGTTCAGGTGGTTAATTAAATATTATGATCGGCTCATTTAAACAGTTTTGTTTCTTAAAAGCCTTTGGGGGTTTAATGACCGTTGTCCCGGATATCCTTGGCATCATTTTACGAAATGGCCACGACCATCGACATCCCGGTGTAGGCGTACACCCGGTATACATTGTCGACATTAAATTAAAAGACGTAGCCGTTGGTTTTTATACTACGGTTTTACGCAATGTGGTGCGTCTATAAATCTTTAACCCGGCACGACCCGGGCTACTGAACGCATAAAAGAACATGTAAAACGTTCACAAGATTTTAATAATTTTCCCAAGTTATAAAAGAGTTTGTGCCTTGTGCATTCAAATCAATTTTAGTAAACATTTTCAAATGTGTCAGTTGAACGTATTTACCAGTGTAAACTGACGTATTTTCCCCAAAAAGATTAAGTGCAGGTACTATATGAAATTGGCTGGTATTAGCTTCCTAAGCATCACGAATAGTCTCGCAAACTCGATGCCGTATCTGAATGAACAATATTTTATTATTTTGATCCGCTGTGGATACATTCGACTTCTGTAATACATTTGATATTACAACCAGAGATTGAAGTATATATTTATCTTTAAGCTTCCGCTGTGCATTTATATAATTGTGTGGTTTGACTATATTGTTGCCAACTACGTCACGGTAATCCCCCACCGGGCCCACCGGTGATACACGTGGAAATCGGGGTGTGACACTATAATTGCCAAAGACTAGGGCACACGGCACGTTTCTGTCAGAAGAAGGATGATAGTGATAAGAACAACAGTGTTTTAATGCATGAAGAAGAAATTGATGAGGGAAATGATGAAACACTATTTATGATTTTAAATATGGAAGAAGTTACTAAAGAGGATTGCTGGTATTTAGACAGTGGATGTAGCAATCACATGACCGGAAATAAGAGATTGTTTACTACCCTACATGAGTTTGAAAGAAGAGAAGTAAGGACCGGTGACAATAAGAGACTCGAAGTCCTAGGAAGTGGTGATGTAACAATCAAAGTGAGAGGTGTAGTGTCACACCCCGAATTTCCACGTATCACTGGTGGGCCCGGTGGGGAGTATCGTGACGTAATTGATGTCATCATAGTCAAACAACACAATATATAAATGCACAGCGGAAGCAAAAGATAAATATATTACATTCCGAATATAAAGTAATGTCAAACTATTACAACGGAAAGAAAAGGATCCACAGGCGGATCAAATAAAAGAAAACTGTTCAACAGACTTTAGGCATCTAGAACTTGCAAGATTCCTTATTAACGCCCTGAACTTCCAGCCAATTACGTTCAGTACCTGTCACTTAACCTTTTTGGAAAATACGTCAGTTTACATTGGTAAATACAATTAACCGACTCATTTGAAAAGGTTTAAAAATTGATTTGAATGCACAAGGCACAGCATATCTTTTATAACTTGGGACAATTATCTTTATAATCTTGTATACAGATTTACATGTTCGTTGTACGTTCAGGGCCCGATGTAGAAATCGAGTCAAGATTAACAGACACGCCACAAGTATAGGCCCACAAGAGAGTGAGATACTGTTTCCCTTATGCACTGTCAGGGGTATGCCTACACCTTGTACATAAGACGTGGCCATTTTATAATACAATGATGTCAGGGATATCCGGGACATGGTCATTAACCCCTAAAGGCTTTTATTTCAAACAATACAGATTAAAGCGGGTAACCTTAATAATTTAATCACAATACGACTAAACATTCAATATCCGACCAAGCGGTATTATTATAACACCGTATCCCAAGCCCATATAGGGAAAATAAGTTAAAAGTATTTACCTGAGCTAGCAAAAGCAATTTATACTCAGCCGTATATTCTAATCAGCAAGCGCAAGCACTTCTACTGGGCCCTCAATCTGGAACGAAGGTTTTATTAACCTATTAGATTCCTAACGGGTCTTTATTTAAGTCGTAACTTAGACCGGTTAGTTTTAAGGAAAGGTTTACGGTTCAAAACGCATGATTAAGCGAAGACCGGATTGGAATGTGATTTAGACCCGACAAGTTTGGAGACTTGTATATTATGGGTAAACTAAGCACATTCTGAATTTTGAGATAAAAATGATAAGGTTTGACCCGTTTCGGCTAATTTATGCAAACTAGTTACATAAACCGAACCGAACGCGCAGGAGGCGTATCGGGTAACCGTAAGAGTCCTATACAGGTTTCCTAAGTCAATATGCTCTAAAGAGGTTGTGGTATCAGTAGGATACCTTCCATAATGCCCGTAACGAGTTTAAATCCAATATACGCCCCGTAGGGGTATTTCGGTCTTTTTTTAAGGATTATAAAAGAGGTTTCTGAGTTCTACAGGAAATCTGAGTTTTCCGAACAGTTTATAAAGTTCAAAATACTTTATTTATTATTTAAAATTAGTAGCAACTGGAATCGGGTCAAAATACTATGTAGAACTCAAGTTATGTCCAAAAATGGTATATTCGGTAATTACCGAATCGATGCCATAACCGCAGGTTATGAGCAGGTTAAAAATAATTAAAAATCTTTAAAAATCTCAAAATATTATTTTACATCAGTGTGTAAAAGGTTTGGTGTCGAAATTTGGGTTTAGATAGGCTTTACGCTAAATGCGCCGTTTAATTACTAAAGTTTCCGTAATTACGCTATTTAGCATAACTCCTATTCTAGACCCCGGATTGACGTGAAATTTTAGGAACATGCTTAGAAATCAGTAACTAAGGTTATTGTCCTTTCACATGTCCAAAATTCTCGTCTTAAAGTGAAAAGGGCGTTATGGTCAACTTCTAAGCTTTTAACGGAAATGTGCAAAAGACTCGGACAAACGATGAACCGGTCACAGAAGGTTATACCATCATGTAACCTGGTCCTAAGAGAGTCCTAAGGCATATCTACAACATACCATAACGGGTCAGAACTGAAGTCAAAGCAAAAGTCAAAGCTTTGCGACTTTCGGTTCCGAACCGGGTCAAAACAGTAAATGGTCGTACCAAACAAGCTTAGATGAGTTAATATACTTATTATCATGTTATATGAGTGTTAAAACAGGTTACACGCCATGTACATTACTGATTATGCATAAAATCGCAATTTAGCATTCTGTTGACTTTTTCTAAGCAAGTTTGAGTCGACATTTGGACTAGTTAGAGTGGGAATCAGAGGGTGCCCTTTTAGGGGTTTAATGCCCACATAATTACCAACATATAACTACCTTTGATTCGACAAACCACTGGACCATTTGTGATTTATCGTAAAGTCAATCGTTAATTACGACGGATTGACTTTTGGGCTATAACTAAGCAAAACTTAACTAAGAAAGGGTGGAGCATACTTACAAAGGTCCTATGCACGACTAGGGAAGCTTAGAAGGAGGTCTTGAGCTCCAGAAATGATCAGATGAAGAAGGAATGAATGAATGATCAAAGTGTGCAACAAAGGGCTTTATATAGTGTCTTAATCACCTTAGATCATTGACAAATCATGCTAGCAATGGCCATGGATGATTAACAAGTGTCCCTAAATGTCTAGGGGATGTTTAGGCAGCTCTTGTGAGTGTTTAAAGGCATCATAAGTCGGTTACATGGGCTGAACAAGCAAAAGAAATAAGTTTCTGCATCTGGGCAAGCCAGGCGGCCCGCGTAAGATTCTCATCAGGCATACGCGCCCCGCGTGGGTCTTCTGATCTGATTTCCAAACTTTTCACTATTTGCAGGTTGGCTCTTGGCTCTTCGAAATGTCAACTTAACTTATCTCTTGCACTTTGACCCCTTCCAAATTACCTACAAGGGCCCCTAGACTTTTACCTATCATGCTAAGTCCTTGTTTACCTTGTTATTACACGAAAAGTCTTAACTTTCAACGTTGACGCTTTTAACCCCTCATGTACGAAATCGATCATAACTTTCTCATTTTACAACGGAACTTTATGAAATTTTAATCACTTATTCTAGTGAGCATAATTTACCTTTACAAAGCTTCGGGTTTGCTAAAAGGTCACTCAGAGGTATAACTTAAACATGTTGGCACATTTAACCCCTGTAGTTTGTAATTTCTCACTTTCTTTCACAATGAGCTTCGTATGATCCATGAATCATTCGTTCAAGGGTATAAACATCATGTAGGGGTATTGTAGGGCATATTTATCCATTGTTGACATTTTGAACCCTTGAATTCACATACTTTCTATGTTTGTCAACTTTAGTCCTTCTATAGTATTCGTTGACTCGTTCAAGCTTATGACACATGTCAATACATTATAGGACGCAAATTTTCGAGGTGTTACATCCTCACCCCCTTAAAAGAAATCTCGACCTCGAAACTTGTTTAAAGTAAAGGAAGTATTTTCTGTCTTATATTGGGCTTAACCTTCCCCAGTACCTTTGAGCCTCTAAGGTACTCCAATTGACCTTTATAATAGGTACATGTATCTTTTGGGGCTTCTAATCCTGTCGATCCTTAATCGACACAGGATGCTTATCACATCATACATCTGCATATCATTGTGTGATAGTGTTTCCTGACTTATTGGTGAAATACATCCTTCAGTCACTAGTGTGTAGTATATTGCGAGCTCCGTCAAGCTTCTTAAATAGGTTTTAGCTTATAAGCTACTTGGTGTTGATACATTCGATTTCCTTCGAATGATTCTTTACATATCCGGGGCTTAATTAGCCTGAAAATTTAACAATTTGGCACACCCTTCCTGGGTGATATCTCTTGTTGAACCTTATTCCTTATCAAGAATCTAGGAGGTTTGCTATTTTCCGTAATCCTTGATTCTCTGCCAAATATTGGCTTCTTTCAGATGATTAGGGATTTGTATGATCTTATTTGTTGTTTCCAATGCAACTTTCAGATCCTGAATATTGGGCTTACCAATCTATTGTCCCAACAATAGATGTTTAACATTTTACCTATACAAGGTCTCCAAAGGACCAGCCTTGATGTTTATATATCAATCATTATAGAAAGCTTATCTTAAGGTAAGATGGTTATTCCAATCACTGCTTAATTAATTTCAGGGAATAGCTAATCCTTGTCATTAGTCGAATAAATCGACGATCCTGGGCAGTTGATGGAATTTCCTGATCGATGCCCATTTTAGGGTTGTGGTAATAATGCATAAGCAGAATGAACCGTCTTACTTAATTAACTATACTGAACTCTCGGAATATTAAGTTAGACTACATGCATCCTCTATTTCAAAACTTACTTAATCAGGGTTTTCGACCCTTTCCAATAATGGTACTAGCTGTCTTGGAGAATTCGTAATAATGATGCAGCCCTAAATGGGATATAAATCTTAACTCTACTCGCCTCTCGGGAGGCAAACAGGGTAGTCTTAGGAGAAGATAATCAAGATACAAGGAGATTACAGAGATTTTTCCGAATCTCAGGCTCCATTTCATCCATCCTTGCTTGTGTCAAATGAGTGACTCATGTACGAGTCCACAGATTTAATCAAAGACACTTATTTGGAAAAAATTTTTTCCATTTTCTAGATATCCTCTTTGAATACTACTGGTTGACTTTGGTACCATATGCGTATTTGAAAGTCCTTGTGGTTCCATGCATTAAACCCCCATACTGATCAGGCATGGAAGCAATCTATGGAACATATTAGGATACACAAATCCTCATATGGGGCTTTCGTCATACCATTTGGTATTCGAAATCGATGGAGATCAAAGGGATATGAATTTTTATAGGATGTTGTACTTTATCTGGAGAGAGGGTACATTAGGACATTATGATTGAAGATTTCTGACAGGAATAGAAGGAATGGTCCCTGTGAATTTTCTACCCGTAGGTTTTACCTTACGCTTAATATATAGGGTTTTTATGAAACGTTTTTAAAAGCTTGCTATACCTATCGTTTATGAAGGATTTATTGGTATCCGAACCAAAATAAAGACTCTTAGCATTTAAAATTTCTGATAAAAATTTAGGGAATGTACCTGAGGCCATTATTTATGAATTAGCTCAGGTATTTAGGCGCTTTCATTCTTAGGCTTTCCTTCTTTAGCCGCATTTCCTTTGACATATTTAGGGCACGTGGTCTTGATGTGGCCTTTCTCATTACAGCCGAAGCAGACTGCATTCTCTATGTCCTTGCAGTCCAACGTTTTATGTTCCCCTGATTTGCAGATCCCACAAACCCTTGGTTGTGATTGGGATTTTGGTTCGAACATGCATTTCCCATAATGGCACTTCTTGCAGGTCTTGCATACTGGTTTCTGGTTGGACTTTTGTTTGTTCTTCTTCATAGAGCTCTGGGAGTTATTTTCCTCCCTTTTCCTTTTTAGCTCATCTTTTGCAATTGAGGCATGAACAAGATCCTCCTTATGAGTAAGGAAATGTAGTCCTAGATAAAATTTGGAGCGAGTAGCCTGGGGTTCCTTGAACTTTTTCATACCCTTTTTCACAGCCTTCCCAACAGCTGCGTCTATCATAGTTTGAAGAACACCTTCGGAAATTCTAAGGCTCACAATCGTAGCATCATTGGCATGTGTCGCATCATTCATAACACGATCAATGGCTGTCTTATCTGAGTTTGCCATACTCGATATTGGTTCCTAGCACCAATAAAACAATTTCTTAGCTGCAATCCAACAACTGCTATTCTTCATCCTGATGGCCTAAACATATACTAACTATGGTATCTATAGACCATACAGGCCAATATAGTACTAACATTCTTAATGAATGTTATTTAATATATATATATTCATTATGTTTAGCCTAGGTCACGAAAGACCATCAATGGCATTTAAGGTTTGGACCTAATCCATCATCTTTTTGACAGGGGATCACAATGTCACATCTGTCTTTATTATATTGATGAATTTTGGATAGCTTGAAAGCTTGTCATCAGGGTATTAGAAAAGAGAAGTTCCTAATAGATACAATTATCAATCTAAGATTTGTTGGAGCGTTTTCTTAAGTATCATCGGCAAATTTCCATCTCGCATTAAATGACCGGAGTCCTAAACAGGCGGAGACAACAGTTCTCAATATTTATTATTCATTACAGAATTATATGTGCCAGTAGTAACTAATTTCTGCATAACTGCTTGATAAGGAAAGGTACCTGCTATATATTTATCATACTGCACCATCTCCTGGGCGTTCGTCCTGAAGACTCACGCGTTTGTTCTCTTGGCTTCTTCGGGCTTCTTCTGATTTCTAGGGCAGTTAGTCTTGATATGCCTCTTTTTGTTGCAACCGTAGCAGGTTGCATCCTTCAACTTCTTGCATTCCAACGTCTTATGTTCTTTAGATTTGCAAATCCCACAAGGCAGAGGCTGAAATTCAAATCTGCATTTCCCCAGGTGGTATTTCCTACAGGTTTCTTACCTGGTCTTCTCACCCGACTGCTGGCTGTCTCTCTTAAACCCGAAACTCTTCTTATCCTCAGAGTTCCTCTCTGTCTTCTTATCGGAGCGATGAGAATCCTCATCCTCCCTTTTACGCTTTCCATCTTCAGAGGCTTTGGCAGCCTTGGTTCTGACTACATCGAGTGTAAGAGACAGCGATAGGTCGGCCGCTGACCTGAACGTAGTAGGTCTCGATGCTTTCACACTTGCCTTTATTTCTGGGGCTAGACCCCCAATAAGGCGAGCTATACGCTTTGGTTCCGGCGTGATTAAGTAAGGAACCAATCGAGACATAGTATTGAAACTTGTAAGGTATGCTTGACAATCTAAGTTTTCCATGACTAATGTCAAGAATTCAGTCTCAATTTTCTCAACTTCGTGTTGAGGACAGTAATTTTCTTTGATAAGAGCAATGAACTGATCCCAAGTCATATCGTACAAAGGGATCTTCCCCGTAGCTTGGATCAGGGACCTCCACCAAGCTAGAGCTTCTCCTTTAAAAGATTGTGAAACAAACTTCACAATGTCTTGCTCTGCACATCCACTGATGTCAACAATGGTGTCCATCTCATCGAGCCACGTCATGCAGTCGATGGCTCCTTTTTCTCCTATGAAGTCTCTGGGCTTGCAGAAGACAAAATATTTGTATGAGCAGGTCTTAACTGGTGCCTCTTGATAAAGCACCACCTGTCTAGACGGGTCACTCTTTTGATTTGACGAGTTACGATTATCGTCTTCCTTCGACTCGTGTGATTTAGAAAGGGGCTTACTACGAGCCACAGATAGAGTCTTAGAGTGTGTATCACTTGATTCATCATACTGTCTGTCGAGAGCTTGTGTAACGGCATTATCTATTAATGCCCGCAGTTCCGCACCAGTTATATTAACTCTGGGAGCATTATTATCCTCCCTCGGATGGCTGTTGACCTCATCCGATTCAGCCATGTAGCTTGATTGCTACATTCATAATGACAATTATTTACCCAGAGGTTATTTTGGAATCATCATTTTTTTTTTGACGATTCATCAACCATGGTAATATGAACCATATTGATTAATTTGTCAGTTATATTTAATTAGTATTTTCATTATAATTTATCCTAGTTATAAAACATTAAGGGTATTAAAGTGGCACAGAAGGCCTAGTCACAAGGACCGTCTTACATTTATAAGCCATGACTTCAGAGAGTCTAGGCACTAAGGTTTGAACATGTTTCATTACCTTTTCTTGACAGAGAGTCAAAGACATCAACTGTATTTTGTCCCTTAGGACAATAAGTATGGCCCGTAGGCATTTCATCACTTATGGATGTTTATAATAGGATCATCTTCATTTGATGATATTAGTCAGGATCGTATTGATCATACAAACTATTATGCTTGGACGTAGTCCAACATCCTTAGATGGGGGTCAAAGACCACTACGGTCGTTGTCTTATCGGACAACAAGTTTGGCCCGTAGGCACTTCATTACTAACGGATGTTTAATAATTTGATCATCTTTATTTGATGATCTAAGCCATGATTCTAAATCACTAGGCTAGATAAGGGTTTGGAATTTCCCGATGTAAAGATGACAAGTGTAATTTTATCATATTACTGTTGTCAGGAGTGTTAACATGTTTTCGGATGTTAACAAGAATCTGAATCTCTTTTAAACAGGCTTTACCATCATAGCTAGGTCCTTAATGACATTCAAGCTAGGTTTTTCCCGTTAAGATTCTTTCAATATATATACTGGTAGATCAATTATGAAAAGGGATAAATATTTGATTTATTTGATATATTATATTCATACAAAATGATAAAAGAAGTACATAATTGCCCTAACGGGACTTGAAAGGAATGATGTTGTCCATGAAGGGACTAAAAGATAAACATGTCTTCACAAGGATTTATTAAAGGTACAATCTTCAGCAATAAGGAGTTTTCACCTTATCTCTGTATGTTTTCTCCCTGGATGCACGTTTTATCCTAGTCATGGTACGAAGTTCAGCATTTCCAGGCTCCGGATGAGGAGAAATCCTAATACAGCTTCGTCGCTTGGCGACGTATCCAATATATAAAAATAATTGGAAGCAATAAATTCCAGATTAGAATCGAGAGTATTCCTATGTTAAGTCTAGACTCAGAAGTTTTTAAGGAATGTGCTACTGTGTCATTGAGATTAAACACAAAAAGGCTAGTGTTTAATTCACTCAATGTTGGCTCTGATACCAACCTGTCACACCCCGAATTTCCACGTATCACCGGTGGGCCTGGTGGGGAGTATCGTGACGTAATTGATGTCATCATAGTCAAACAACACAATATATAAATGCACAGCGGAAGCAAAAGATAAATATATTACATTCCGAATATAAAGTAACGTCAAAGTATTACAACAGAAAGTAAAGGATCCACAGGCGGATCAAATAAAAGAAAACTGTTCAACAGACTTTAGGCATCTAGAACTTGCAAGATTCCTTATTAACGCCCTGAGCTTCCAGCCAATTACGTTCAGTACCTGTCACTTAACCTTTTTGGAAAATACGTCAGTTTACACTGGTAAATACAATTAACTGACTCATTTGAAAAGGTTTAAAAATTGATTTGAATGCACAAGGCACAACATATCTTTTATAACTTGGGACAATTATCTTTATAATCTTGTATACAGATTTACATGTTCGTTGTACATTCTGGGCCCGATGTAGAAATCGAGTCAAGATTAATAGACACGCCACAAGTATAGGCCCACAAGAGAGTGAGATACCGTTTTCCTTATGCACTGTTAGGGGTATGCCTACACCTCGTGCATAAGACGTGGCCATTTTATAATACAATGATGTCAGGGATATCCGGGACATGGTCATTAACCCCTAAAGGCTTTTATTTCAAACAATACAGATTAAAGCGGGTTACCTCAATAATTTAATCACAATACGACTAAACATTCAATACCCGACCAAGCGGTATTATTATAACACCGTATCCCAAGCCCATATAGGGAAAATAAGTTAAAAGTATTTACCTGAGCTAGCAAAAGCAATTTATACTCAGCCGTATATTCTAATCAGCAAGAGCAAGTACTTCTACTGGGGCCCTCAATCTGGAACGAAGGTTTTATTAACCTATTAGATTCCTAACGGGTCTTTATTTAAGTCGTAACTTAGACCGGTTAGTTTTAAGGAAAGGTTTACGGTTCAAAACGCATGATTAAGTGAAGACCGGATTAGAATGTGATTTAGACCCGACAAGTTTGGAGACTTGTATATTATGGGTAAACTAAGCACATTCTGAATTTTGAGATAAAAATGATAAGGTTTGACCCGTTTCGGCTAATTTATGCAAACTAGTTACATAAACCGAACCGAACGCGCAGGAGGCGTATCGGGTAACCGTAAGAGTCCTATACAGGTTTCCTAAGTCAATATGCTCTAAAGAGGTTGTGGTATCAGTAGGATACCTTCCATAATGCCCGTAACGAGTTTAAATCCAATATACGCCCCGTAGGGGTATTTCGGTCTTTTTTAAGGATTATAAAAGAGGTTTCTGAGTTCTACAGGAAATCTGAGTTTTCCAAATAGTTTATAAAGTTCAAAATACTTTATTTATTATTTAAAATCAGTAGCAACTGGAATCGGGTCAAAATACTATGTAGAACTCAAGTTATGTCCAAAAAGGGTATATTCGGTAATTACCGAATCGATGCCATAACCGCAGGTTATGAGCAGGTTAAAAATAATTAAAAATCTTTAAAAATCTCAAAATATTATTTTACATCAGTGTGTAAAAGGTTTGGTGTCGAAATTTAGGTTTAGATAGGCTTTACGCTAAATGCGCCGTTTAATTACTAAAGTTTCCGTAATTGCGCTATTTAGCATAACTCCTATTCTAGACCCCGGATTGACGTGAAATTTTAGTGACATGCTTAGAAATCAGTAACTAAGGTTATTGTCCTTTCACATGTCCAAAATTCTCGTCTTAAAGTGAAAAGGGCGTTATGGTCAACTTCTAAGCTTTTAACGGAAATGTGCAAAAGACTCGGACAAACGATGAACCGGTCACAGTGGGTTATACCATTATGTAACCTGGTCCTAAGAGAGTCCTAAGGCATATCTACAACATACCATAACAGGTCAGAACTGAAGTCAAAGCAAAAGTCAAAGCTTTGCGACTTTCGGTTCCGAACCGGGTCAAAACAGTAAATGGTCGTACCAAACAAGCTTAGACGAGTTAATATACTTATTATCATGTTATATGAGTGTTAAAACAGGTTACACGCCATGTACATTACTGATTATGCATAAAATCGCAATTTAGCATTCTGTTGACTTTTTCTAAGCAAGTTTGACTCGACATTTGGACTAGTTAGAGTGGGAATCAGAGGGTGCCCTTTTAGGGGTTTAATGCCCACATAATTACCAACATATAACTACCTTTGATTCGACAAACCACTGGACCATTTGTGATTTATCGTAAAGTCAATCGTTAATTACGACGGATTGACTTTTGGGCTATAACTAAGCAAAACTTAACTTAGAAAGGGTGGAGCATACTTACAAAGGTCCTATGCACGACTAGGGAAGCTTAGAAGGAGGTCTTGAGCTCCAGAAATGATCAGATGAAGAAGGAATTAATGAATGATCAAAGTGTGCAACAAAGGGCTTTATATAGTGCCTTAATCACCTTAGATCATTGACAAATCATGCTAGCAATGGCCATGGATGATTAACAAGTGTCCCTAAATGTCTAGGGGATGTTTAGGCTGCTCTTGTGAGTGTTTATAGGCATCATAAGTCGGTTACATGGGCTGAACAGGAAAAAGAAACAAGTTTCTGCATCTGGGCAAGCCAGGCGGCCCGCGTAAGATTCTCATCAGGCATACGCGCCCCGCGTGGGTCTTCTGATCTAATTTCCAAACTTTTCACTATTTGCAGGTTGGCTCTTGGCTCTTCGAAAGGTCAACTTAACTTATCTCTTGCACTTTGACCCCTTCCAAATTACCTACAAGGGCCCCTAGACTTTTACCTATCATGCTAAGTCCTTGTTTACCTTGTTATTACCCGAAAAGTCTTAACTTTCAACGTTGACGCTTTTAACCCCTCATGTACGAAATCGATCATAACTTTCTCATTTTACAACGGAACTTTATGAAATTTTAATCACTTATTCTAGTGAGCATAATTTACCTTTACAAAGCTTCGGGTTTGCTAAAAGGTCACTCAGAGGTATAACTTAAACATGTTGGCACATTTAACCCCTGTAGTTTGTAATTTCTCACTTTCTTTCACAATGAGCTTCGTATGATCCATGAATCATTCGTTCAAGGGTATAAACATCATGTAGGGGTATTGTAGGGCATATTTATCCATTGTTGACATTTTAAACCCTTGAATTCACATACTTTCTATGTTTGTCAACTTTAGTCCTTCTATAGTATTCGTTGACTCGTTCAAGCTTATGACACGTGTCAATACATTATAGGACGCAAATTTTCGAGGTGTTACATGTAGAGAAGAAGGTACCCAATGTTTTCTATGTAGAAGGCCTAAAACACAATCTTTTAAGTGTAGGACAACTCGTGCAAAAGGGATATGAAGTAAACTTTCATAATCATGCATGTGTTATCAAAGATCCGACAGGGATACCCATAGGAACTGTTAAGATGACCGGTAATAAGATGTTCCCTCTAAATCTGAATTATGATGTTACTCCACGAGTGTGCAATATGATGACTCAAGAATCGTCAGTTTTATGGCACAGACGTTACGGACACATTAATTTCGAAACACTCCATAACATGGGAACAAAAGAGGTAGTGAAAGGATTGCCCAAAATAAGCTCCAAGTCTCCACAAAGTGTCTGTGAAGGCTGCTTGTTTGGAAAACATGTCAGACATATGTGGTCCCATGAGAACGATCTCTATTGGAGATTGTAGATACTTCATCACCTTCATAGATGATTTCTCAAGAAACACATGGGTTTACTTCTTAAAATTGAAGTCAGATGCCTTAGTCTACTTCAAGACATTCAAGAGCTTAGTAGAAAATCAGGCAGATTATAAGATAAAAGGATTACGTACTGATAGAGGAGGAGAGTATTGCAGCCATGAATTTTAAAATTTCCTCAAAGACAATGGAATTCGTCATCAACTCACCACGAGTTATACTCCCCAACAAAACGGGGTTGCCGAACGAAAAAAACAGGATACTCATGGAACTTAGCAGAAGCATGTTGAAGATGAAACGGATGTCTCACTCTTACTGGGCAGAAGCAGTGGCATGTGCCACATATCTTTTGAATCGAGCCACAACTAAAGGAATACAACACGTGGCACCACAAGAAGCATGGAGCGGAAGGAAACCCGACGTATCACATCTAAGGATATTTGGAAGTGTGGCACATGCACACATACCAAAACAGCATCGAGGGAAATTAGATGACAAGACGGAGAAGACCATAATGATAGGTTACAGTGAACATAGTAAGGCATACAAACTTCATAATCCAATAACAAATAAAATCATTATTAGTCGAGATGTTCACTTTGATGAGAGTCAAGACTGGGAAGGTTCTGAAAGAAATGAAAGAGACTCAAGTATTCAACTAAACTATCCAGATGATGAAGGTCTTGGAAGAGATACAACTGATACAAGTGACATAGCCACTACTGAAGGAAATCTGCAAACTGATACTGCAGAGACTGCAGATCTAAATTATCAATATGGAGAACAAGTTAGTAATGGTGAAGCTGGAAGTCAGAATAATAGTCAAGGGGAGGAAGACTCATCATCATCCTCGTCAGAAAATGAAGTGTTGAAGACTAGAGACATTTCAGAGATATACGAAGAAACTCAGCAGCTTATAAAAGAACAAGTAGATGAGTTATATAATGCTCAAGTTGTGATAGAAGATGCAGCAAACTTCGTTTTGTATGCTGATGCAGATCCAACGTCATACGGAGAGGCTCATAAAGATAATAAATGGAAGGAAGCAATGGATAGGGAAATGGAATCAATACATCGAAATGAAACCTGGGAACTAGTAGATCCTCCCAATAATCAAAGACCTATAGGTGTAAAATGGATTTTCAAGACAAAGTATGATGAACATGGAAATGTGAGCAAGTACAAAGCACGATTAGTAGCAAAGGGTTATAATAAAAAATATGGCATTGATTACCTTAATGTTTTTGCATCGTTGATCTGATTCGACACGGTCAGATTGATCTTAGCCTTAGCCGCTCGTAACAACTGGTATTTACATCAAATGGATGTAAAAACGACATTCTTGAATGGTAACCTGAATGAGCAAGTTTACACTGAACAACCAGAAGGATACATTAAACCTGGAGAAGAACGTAAGGTATGCCATCTCAAGAAGGCTCTATATGGCCTAAAACAAGCCCCAAGGGCATGGTATAGCAGAATAAATGAATTCTTTAGATCGAACGGTTTTAGAAAATGTGTTTATGAACACACCTTGTTCATAAAAAACACGAAATATTCAAAGATGATGGTGTGCCTTTATGTAGACGATCTTATCATAGCAAGTGATTCATTAGATATGATAAATCAGCTGAAGACATCGATGAAACATGAGTTCGAAATGACAGACTTAGGAACATTGCATTACTTCCTAGGTATGGAAGTTAAATATGAAGATGGAAATATTCTGGTGTCACAACAGAGATATGCAAAAGGTTTACTCAAAAGGTTTAAGATGGAAAATTGCAACACAATCTCAACTCCAATGGAATATGGTCAACGACTAACTAAGGATGATCCAGAAGAAGAAGTGAACCAGAATATGTACATAAGTCTTGTGGGAAGCCTGATGTATCTTACAAACACTCGCCCAGACATTATGTTTGCAGTTAGTAAAGTCAGCCGATTCATGGAAAGGCCAAGAAGAAGCCATTGGGAAGCCGGGAAAAGGATCTTAAAATACATAAAAGGAACGATAAACCACGGAATAATTTACTCCAAAGGAAGCAAAGGAAAGTTAGTAGGCTATAGTGACAGCGACTTTGCAGGGAATATTGATGATAGTAAAAGCACATCTGGTTATGTTTTTAACCCAGGGTCCGAAGCAATCGCTTGCCAATCGAAGAAACAAAAGGTGGTTGCATTGTCATCAACCGAAGCAGAATATATAGCTCTAGCAATGGCTGGATGTCAAGCACTTTGGTTGAAGGGAATACTAAATGAACTTCACATGAATATGGACTGCCCTCCAACTATCTACTGTGACAACAAATCAACAATATGCTTGGCCAAAGATCCAGTTTATCATGGGAAAAGTAAACACATCAGAGTTAAGTATCATTTCATCCGTGATCTCATAAAGAATGATGATGTAGAGGTTAGCTTCTGTTCAACAAAGGAACAAATCGTTGACATCCTTACCAAGGCGCTGCAGCCAAAAGACTTCAAGCGGATCAAAGAGCTCCTACATGTTAATCCAATCTAGCTTACGGAAGGGAATATTAGAAGGATTAGGATTATAAGCTAGATATAATATTTCATGATATTAGAATAATATGTAACATTATTAGTATTATAGATATCATAAGTGTGGGCGGTTATCAAATCTGCCGTCATGTATATATACATTCCTGTAAGAATTCTGGTGATTCACCAATTCGAATACGAACATCAATATTGAATACACTCAAACCCTAATCTGCATATCTGATCTATTAGGGTTTTGATTTGTTGGTCCACTTCATTAAGGCTTTAAACATACTTATTTTATTATTATTATTATTTTATTTTTATTATTATAATTTTTTTTTGGGGGGTGTGTGGGGGTGGGGGGCGGGGGTTGCTAATCATTAAGTTTGCTTTGTGGTCTTTCACCATAACAAATCCATTTAATGCGGAGGGGTTGTTAATTACTTAATAATTTGATTTGATTTGATTTTGCAGTCTTACACCATAAATCCATTTGATTTGTTTTCAGGGTTTCTTGTTTGCAAGCGAGGGGGGCTGTGTTGATTGTTTTGACCAGCAAGGCAATTGGAGAAGAAGATGAGAAGCGAATGTTGGATGGTTAAGCGTACAAGAAAAATCTATTAAATTAAAATAATGTATGATAACCGTAACAATAATGACATAAAACTAAAATTGACATATTTAGCACGGTATTTTGATGACATGATGGTTACGTGACAACGAATGTAATATGAAATACTACGATATGAAAGATAACGGTGAAGTAAATTAAAATGTAACTTTTAAACATGACATGTATCTAAACATTAATAAAAGGCTCCAATTAATGTCCTATGACATTTTCTCTTTCAAGTTATTAAATATTAATTAATAATATTATTAACATATCTAATATCTAATAAATTATTAATATCTCTTGAATTAATGTAAATATATCTGATATCTAATAAAAATTTGAATATGTGGATTTACTTGAATATTAAAGTTATAAGAACAAGTAATTAGGTATTATTTTATATTTTTTATTATTTAATGATACTGTCATAAAATATGAAAAAAAAACAGATTTATTAAGTATTAGTATTAAGCCCCTGTGTTGCAGCGTTTGTCATAAAACTGTGTTAAGTAGTAGCAATACTATACAATTGTCAGCGACCACCAACACTGGAAAAACTCGTAAAAACAAAATAAATAAAAACGGGGAAAAATAACGTCGAGCGAAAAGCAGACGTAAAATCTTTGAATTACGCCCACTCGTTGCTGAGAAATTAATCCGAAATGTAAACATAGAAAAAAATAACTAAGTCCATCCAGGACCCGCTTCTTGGACGAATTGTCAAATGCAGAAAAATAGATGTGACGCGACGGGTCAGTCAAACGGAAAAAAAATATACGAAAAAATGTTGAACCCCACACACACACGTTGCGGTGCGTTAACTCACAAAATTTAGAACGAAACGAAAAACTTAGGAAAAATGAAAAGTATGGTGGACCAAAATTGAAAATAAAAAAGATTTGGGATTAAATTGAAAAAGACGAAAAACTTTGGGTTAAAAGTAAAAAAAAAAAAAAAAGAGTTTAAACTGCAAAATTGAAGTTATTTATTAATTTTATATAAAGATAAGGATAAAAATAATGATATCTATATTATTATTAATATTAAAATAAATTTATTAAATAAATATAAATAAAATTTATAAGATTGAAGGAGAGAATGCCATATGACATTATTTGTAGTCTTTTATTATAAGTTAGATAAAAATGTAACCGGAATTTTAAGTTCATACTATTAATTTATAATATTTTTTTGTGCTTCATAGCATTGTACCCTATGCTTAAGGGGTTTAAAAAATTTAATTTTTCATTTCTAACTCAAAACTTCTCATCTTTTACAATTTAAGCTTTTTGATTTTTTTTACTTTTAATCTAAAGCTTTACATTTTTTTGGAGTTTAACCCAAATATTTTTACTTTCAATTTCATCTTGTGCGAGTGGGGTTCAACGTTTTTTGTCTATTTTTTTCTCGTTTGACATGTCCACCGCAAGGCATGTATTTATTCTCGTTTTTCATGTTCGTCACAACTCTAGATCAGCTTAGTTATTTTTTCTATATTTTACGTTTCGGACTAATTTCTTTGCATTAAAACGCCGCAACGGGTGTGTGTGGCTCAACGATTTTACGTTTGCTTTTCGTTCGGTTTTATTTTTTTATTTTTTTATTTATTTTATTGTGAGCTTTTTCAGTGTTGGTAGTTCCTGACAATGGTATGACATTGGTGCTACTTGACATGGTTTTACACCCCCGCTGCAACGCGGGAGGCTTAATATTAGTAATCTTATTAAAATATATATTTAAATTTCTTTTATTTTTATCCAATTATAACTTTTGGGTACTTGATTATCTTTTTATTTTTATTTTGCGTTGATGATTTAATAACAGAAACATGATGAATTACGAGAAATAGTTTATGGTAAAAAGAAAAAGCAAAAAAAGAAGAACTATGCTTTATATATTTTTTTGACCAATATAATATACTACCTCGAAACTTGGCCCAAGCTCTTTCGAAACAAGTGAACATAGAGTCTTTAAAAGCCCATAATTTAGCCCATGATTGTTAAATCACTATTTTTACGGTTTTTTTACTTTTTACGAATCGATTAGATTGTTTTTTTATATATATTATAACCTGGTTTACGATTCGATTAGACTGTTTTTTATATATATTATTACAGCCTTGGTCGTGACTATGGTTTCAAAAAATAGAAAATAGCAAATAAAATTGGCCGCGTTGGCTTGAACCATTTTTTTTTTGAATTGTAGATTTGTATTAAGGTTGTCTTTAAAGAATGATATAATGGTTGTATCTTATTCATACATACGCCTAACTCGTAACTCAAAAGTGATTTTTTAATAATAAATCTAAATGGCTAGTTAGGTTTACAATTCCAATTCCAATTCCAATTCCAAATGGTATTTATCCCAAACTAACCTATTTGTTATGGTGTTAGTTAACCGTTAGTTGAGTGATTCTTCTCTTTCACAAATTCATCTCCGCTCAACTAACGATTGACTAACCCGTTCTGTTAACAAGAACTTAATTGTTGCAATGCAATGTTGGGGACTTGACTATCCAATTTAGAAAAGTAAGGGCTCAACTTGCAACCGGATGCAACCTCAGGAACTCAAATTGTACTTTACTCTAAAAAAAGGGATGAGTCCATATTAAAGAACCAAGAACGAGATTACGAGAGTCGATGTTAAAGAACTAACTGCCAAGAACGATTATTGAAGAACAATTACGAATTTTTGATCATGAATAAATGTTAGCTAGTTTTTTTTTATTGTTCTTCAAACTTTAAACTTAAGGTGTGTTTATCAATAGATCATGAATAAATGTTAGCTAGTTTTCTTTATTGTTCTTCAAACTTTAAACTTGAGGTGTGTTTACCTGTTATTTATACTTGATTATGTGTGTGTATGTGATTCGATCTGACCCAACCTTCAAGTTTTTACATCAAGTTATAAATACGAGTACCGAAAAAAATGCCATGATCATAGTAAAACATTTCTGGCTCTGCAAGTTATCAAAGATAGGTTTACTTGTTACTTAATAAATCAATGAAATGTTAGTAATTATTTATTATTCTATGTTTTTAAAGTAGGAAATAATTATTATTATAATATTAGAATAATAAAAGTATAAAAAACTATATATAATATTATAATGTTAAAGTTACTATTCATTGGCTTCTAATTTTAATATATAGATAATAGATAATAGATAATTTCTTTATTGTTCTTCAAACTTTAAACTTGAGGTGTTTTTACCTGTTATTTATACTTGATTATGTGTGTTTATGTGATTCGATCTGACCCAACCTTAAAGTTTTAACATCAAGTTATAAATACGAGTATCGAATAAAATGCCATATCATAGTAAAACATTTCTGGCTCTACAAGTTATCAAAGATAGGTTTACTTGTTAACTTAATAAATCAATGAAATGTTAGTAATTATTTATTATTCTATGTTTTTAAAGTAGGAAATAATTATTATTATAATATTAGAATAATAAAAGTATAAAAAAACTATATGTAATATTATAATATTAAAATTACTATTTATTGGCTTCTATTTTTAATATATAAATAAATAAAATATATATAGATAATAATCAGTTTCTATCAATAGTAAATGGATTAAAATAGTTAAAACATGGTATTTGAATATCTGAGCATTTTATTCTCATTTTCACTTTTACTCATTGTTAGATACTAATTTGGTATTTAAAAAAAGGAATGAACTTAGATGATGATAATAGAAAATGGAATGGAATTAGTTGATAATAATTATTAAATTTAATTTTTACTAGTTTTGACTATTGTTAGAACAACATTATCACATAAAAATATATTGATAGTATTTCAGAGAAACAAAAGTAACAAACAAAATATCATTTTAATCTTAAAGAAATGGTACATAATTTGATTTTCATAAATATAACTAACACTTGACATAATATTAATTCTTCATTCATATTTATCAAAATGACTCATATATCTACTACTTCTAATAAAACAAAACAATTTTAGGCCACATGTCATTTTCTTACTCATGTGTCTGACACATGGCAATTGATTGTTTCCTCAATTTTTCATTTGAGCGGCAAATCTAAATACACTCTTCATATTCTACGATTGATAACTTACGCCAGAAGAATCCCAAATCCCACACAATCGTCCTTTCATCTTCTCTCAAATCATCTTCCAAATATGAATCAGTTTCTATATGTAAGAATGTTTGTTATAAAAAAACCTAGATCTATAAATGAATTACGCACATTACTCTGTTTCTTCATCAATTCTGTTGTTAATCGATCACTCAATCATATCTTTAAGGTATGTTTCTTAAATTCGTTGTTAATTCATCCATTATGTGTTCGTCCGTTGATTTTGTTTAGTAAATCTATGTTTATGTAATAGATTATTGATGTTATTATAAAACCCTACTGTCCGATTGTTATGGAAAATCATTTTTCTTTGATTTGATTTTGTACATTATGAACCCTAATAACTGTATTGAATGCATCCGAAAGTAAAGTGCAGGTTTAATTTGTTTTCTGTAATGTTTGATTCCGTGTTGTTTGTTTTGTGTAACTTGAAAGCTCCTTTTCCTTTTATTTTGTTTAGTAATCTATGTTTATGTTATTGATTATTGATGTAATTATAAAACCCTATCGGCCAATTCTTATTGAAAATCCTTTTTTTAATTGATTTTGTACATTATAAATTAACTATACTTGTATTGAATTCCTCCGAAAATAAAGTGCAGGATTTATTTGTTTTTCGTTATGTTTGATTTCGTGTTGTTTGATTTGTTTAACTTGAAAGTTGTATTTGGAATTGTTAATGAATTTTTTTCTTATTGTTTAATTCAAACCTGTATTTCATAATCTTCATGATGAAGTTTGTCTTAATTGGTAAAAAATAACAAATCCATCGTGTGTTTCGTCTCAGAGTAGATTCTTTATATGATGTTAAGATAATATTAAGATTACCAGTATTTATTTGTATTTCTTTCAAGAATCTTATTATTGATGTTTCTTTTAAACTTCTTTATATAATGTTAAGATAATATTAACATTACCAGAATTTATTTGTATTTCTTTCAAGAATCTTATTATTGATGTTTGTTTTAAGTTGCATATAATGTCTGATGATTTGTACGTGTGCCTTCTGTTGGCTGATTTTTTGTAAATGTTTGCCAAAGTTGTTCTTATGTAATGTTCCTTAGCATGTATAGCCGATACATTCAAAGATGACTAATGAGTAATATTTTTTTTGTATAGCAATATATAGCAATGGTTCCAGGGTTTATCAAGGTTATTCAGGATATGCTTCATCATCATATCTAGTAACAACCTATGCCTCCTTTTTACAACATATGCCTCCTTTTTACAACTATGGTGATGGATATATAGGCTATCTTGTTGGTCATGTGATGTTGATAACAGGTTCGCATCTCTGGCATGTTTACGTGGAAGTGACAATTAGCGGATGCTTCATCATAGATGGATGGTCAAAAGTTGTTACAGATCTTGATGTGGAGGACACAGATTTTATATTTTTTGACGTTGTTGCTGATAACACATTTGAAATCTTCCATTTCAAGGTTGACCGTGATTTGGATGTGAAAAATATGTTTTATCATATAATGTTGTTTCCAGCGGCAGAAAATCTGGTAAGTTTTTTAACACATGATTTATTGTGTTATGTTTAATAGAATTTCTGTATCTTATTATATTTCTTTGATTGATGA